>NC_139681.1:4202500-4740176 GCF_964106915.1 Podarcis gaigeae
AAGGAAGCTTCCTTCGACACTTAAGCCTTGCTTTTGCTAAAAATGAGTTTTTTTCTTGCCAAGAAATCCGAGCAAGTACTTTGAATCAAATGGCAGTGGACTATAAAGGTGACTCATTAATTTGATTAAACTCAAAGTAAGTGTAATTCCCGGGTGTCTATTTTAACTTTGTTCTTATCTTAAATAAATGTATACTTATCCATGTTTTACAACGCTCTGTGGTGATGAGCAAGAAATATTTGCTGTATCATAGAATATGCTTCCCAGAGAGGTCCATAAATGTATATCCCTTTCTTCTTTTTAAAAGAAGAGGGGCACAAGGCATGGTTCTAGCAGACTCATTCAGTTGATATCCTTATGATGCTGAATCTATTCAGAGTTATATGAATGGGCCCTGCAGCAAAAAGTTGCAGTCTTTTCCCAACATGCGTGTGTTATCTGGGGGACAGGGAGTTAGCACGAGGGACAAGATTTCCTACTCTATCTTGGAACATCATGTGCACTTTTTCTGAACATTTAAAAGTGCAACCAGTCTGTGAGTCAATGGAGCACGAGGCTACGTCAAGCAACTGATTATTTGGTTGGCCTGGGAGGCAATATAAGGAACCCCATCTCTCACCTGAAAACAACAACACTGGACTGCATCCTAGGGCTGCTGAAAGCTACTGTCTCTTAGCCCAGCCCTCAAGCCTGCAATAGAGGTATGCCAACAAACTATGCAGTATTTATTGATTTATCTATCTATCTATCTATGTAAAGTACTTACTGTATATGCCACCACACTAATTAAATTAACGCCAAGTTAATACACAACAAAACAACAGTACAACATTCAGCATGCAAAAGAAACAACCTAACACATCACAATTCACAATAATGATGGACTGTTCAGCTGGGCCAGGGAAAACTTAAAATGAAAGGGCTGTTGTAGATGCTTCTCCTCTAGCAAAACACACAAAAATGGGAGATAAGAGTCATGGATAACAATGCAGAGGTGTAACACACTGAGGTTGCACAACACTGCAGGGGTGTTGTAAATCAGCTCTTCCGCAGTCACTGGCCCTTTTGCATTTGGCTTGGAGTTTGCATTAGCAGGCAATGCCATGGGTTTTTATTTTTTAAATCGCTTTACATTAAATAAGAACTGGGATGCAAAGAAAAGGAGTGTTGCTCTTTTTGCCACTACTAGTGTTTTGAGAGCGAGTGGAATGAGCACACAGTTGCCCAATCCCAGCCAGATTAAAATCCTGGATTTCACCATTGGTGTCACTCTGCTCCTCTTGGGAAACATTTAAAAATAGCTTCTCCAGCGTGAACCAGGAAGTGACCTCCCCAGACAATAGTCTCCTGTTCCAGTCACTCCATTGTATTGTCAGGGCTTCCCCCCTGATTCTCAGGCTGCGTTCAGACATTACATTAGCTTTCCTGGTCGCAATGCTAGCACTCCTGTTCCAGTCAATCATGTTGATTGTGGAACTGCAGTGCTTTTTCATCAGACACTGCCATGCAGCGCTGTATTTTAAAATGAGGGAAAGAAGTGCATGCTGGGACTCCACCTCAAATGATGGAAAAGTCAGCGAAGCTGCGCCACAAAACTCCAGCACTTGACTGGCACTCTTCCAGATGGATTATGTCAAGCCTGATCCCTCTGTTCTCCTCCTCACAGTAACTGAAGCTCTTTTGTTTAGACCTCTTAATCCACAAGTAGCATTTATATACTGTACCGAGTAAAGTATCTTCCGGGTGCAGATCAGGGAGAGCAGGGGACATCGGCGCGTTGATAGCATTTTTACCCTCTTCTTGCAGGTCAGTCACTGGAAAAAAGGGAAACCCAACAGACATTAGTAAATGCACAGTTTGTCCATTTGCTTCACTTTTATTCAGAGTAGAGCCAAACATTCCTCAGGTTCATTTTTGCACTGGAATGTAATTGTTTTAGTGAATAGCTCCCCTGCTCTCACACACACAAACACACAGAAACTCTCTCTCTCTTTTGTGGCTGTTTGCAGCCCTCCTAATCCGCAGCTGCCTTTTTGAGGCTGTGTAAACACAAGACATTTAAAGCACACACCCCCACCTGCAAAGAACCCTGGGAACTGTAGCGTACCCCCCCACACACACACACAAAACTACCATTCCCAGCACCCTTAACAAACTACAATTCCTGGGATTCGGGGGTGCGGGGAATGTGCTTTAAATGTATGGTGTGTACACAGCCAGAGACTATTTCTCCCTTCGCTTCATTCCCCCTCCCATGATCCGGAGCCATCAGATGACGCACTGGAGAGATGATGTCACAACACACAACACACAAGGTAGTTGAAGCTCCTTTTGAGTGAGGTCAAAGCTGACAAGTAAGTGCTATTTAGCAGTTCTTTAGTAAACATCAAGTTGACTTAACTACGGCACAAGACTCAGCTATACAGCTGCAAATAAAACGTTTTAAGTGTGTTTTAACTGCAAAGGCACTAGATGGCGATGTTTAGAACCTTTTTTTATATGTATCTAGATTCCACCTGGAACTAGGATAGGGAAAAACATGAGGACATCACAGCACATAGTTTCATAGCTAATTATTACAGATGGGTGGGTTCATAGGAGCCAACTCCTAAGGACCATGGGGGCTTTGGCCCCCACAATAAAAAAATTAATAATTTAATAACATTTTTTTTATTTATACCCCACCCATCTGGCTAGGTTTCCCCAGCCACTCTGGGTGGCTTTGATGGGCATTCCCATTCAAATAGTGTGTGTGCACTGCATCATGGGATCGATTATGCGGGGCGGAGCTTACCTTGGCCCCCCGCAGTATTTTATTCAAGTTGGCATCCCTGGGCAGGGTACAAACAAACAAATAAAAGTAGCTTGCCATTGTTAGTGACAACTATGTGTCATCACATCTAGTTCTGTAGTAAGGCAATTAAAACATACAAGAAAGTGTGTGTGTTTTTCTATGTTTTGAACAGTTTTTGTTTTTATTGCTAAGTTACCTTGAGTCTCACCAGGGAGTAAGGGTATATGTGTGTGTGTGTTTGTGTGTAGTGTACAGTATCATTTGTTCCAGAACTGTACACCTCAAAACACATGGAAGTAGGGAAACTGCTCAGTTTTCTAAGTTGCTTTTAACTGTTTCCATTGTATCTCATACATCTCCATGAGATCTGTGTGCAGAAGGCGATAAGGAAATGGATAATTTTAAAGCGTCCCATGTCACAAATCACCTCCTCCTCCCTGGCAGGCCCGCATTCCACCTGCAGGTTGATTTTCAGCATGGCAGCCCATTCAAACAAGAAATTCCTTCCCGGGCATTCTGGATCAGTGCAGTGGCTGGACTGTTCCACATTTTCACCTGAAAGTCTGAAAGCGCCTTTTAAAATAAAGTTATTTAGCAGGAGGGCAGAGTGAGAGCGACTGTGAAAACCCTACTTTCCGTACTTAAAAGGTGCTTACAAGTTCTGTAGACCTTCAGGCTGAAATGAAGGCAGTGTTCGAAACTCCCATTGTTCTAGGCGCATTATGTGACAGGGAATTTCATTAGCGCAAGCAGTTTCTGAGCTCTGGGCACAGATTTCAGATTAAAACTGCAGAGTGGAAGGCAAGGACCTTTTTCTGCCCCCCCCCCCCCGCCCCACTCTCTGAAGACTGGAGAAGAGACCCTCTTAAGCAAGGGTAGGCAACCTAAGGCCCGGGGGCTGGATGCAGCCCAATCGCCTTCTCAATCCGGCCCGCGGACGATCCAGGAATCAGTGTGTTTTTACATGAGTAGAATGTGTCCTTTTACTTAAAATGCATCTCTGGATTATTTGTAGGGCATAGGAATTCGTTCATTTCCCACCCCCAAAAAACATTTGGTCCAGCCACCCCCCACAAGGTCTGAGGGACAGTGGACCGGCCCCCTGCTGAAAAAGTTTGTTGACCCCTGCTCTTAAGAGTAGTAGGGGGGTGGGCTGGGGAAGAACCAGATCATGTGAAAAATGAACATAAGACTTTAGCTTAAGTGCCTTCATTTTCAGCTTTGTATTCTTGTTATTAAAAAGTGCGCCTAGACATTCCGTTGTTGCGCCCGTAACAGAGGTTTAAGGTGCCATTTAGCTCCTTGCTTTCATACCTCAGTTTCTAACACTGAGTGAAGAGGGCAAAAGTCTCCTAGGATGCTCTGCAGAGTGGGAAGGGGAGAGAGAACATGAGCTGTCAAGTGTTCACAGTGCTTTGTACTTCACACCAATTATTTGCTGCCCTAATTAGCACAAGTTGAATAAGGAGATTTAAATGGGAAAACAAGAGAGACTAGTTGGCCCATATAATGAGGCGCACAGCCATGTATGAGTCCAGCAAGCTTGTTGGTTTAAAATTTCAGAAGAGCAATCTATTCCTCTGAGTGGTGCATCAATAAAACTGCTAGCACATTTACAAAGGTAAGCAGCGTCTGGTATGGTTTCAAAATGGATGTTGAGATTGGTGCATCACAGTGTGTTGAACTAAATGATCCCTGGAGTCTCTTCCAAGTCTACAATTGTATGTTTCCATTTCTACGTTCAAACATCCACTCAACTCTAACCTTCCTCTCCCATATATTGGACACTGGAGGGGGGCAGTGAGCAAATACGCCGCCTTTTTCCTGCTGTTGGATTACTCGGGAGCAGAGAACATCTCCAACAATAACGGAACACCTCCATTTGCCAACATGCTGAATGGATGAGAATTATAATTCTTATAACAGACACGCAACGTTTGTGCTGGACGCCAAAACCAAGTCCCTAGGGGATGAGCGTACAATGATTTAACAGCAGGTTTCCTCATGACTGTACTCAAATGTGAGCTCATTCCAAATTATGGCAGGATATGAAGCATATCTGGATTCCTCAAGAATGAGGCACAGACCACAAAGCCAATCCTGCACTTTGCATGTGGGCCTTTTAAAATCCACTGGGCCTCCAAACAGCTTGCCAGATGAAGTTTGCAACTGGGGGTTCTGAAATAAAATGAAGCTCCTTGTTTCTACAGCATAATTTTGCTAAAGAAACAGAAGCAAAATTGCCAACTATTATTTTATGGCACTGGTCAGCAAAACTGCATCCTGGCATGTAACCAGTAATGGGTTCGAAACGTTTGTAAACTTCAAAAATGGCCCAGCAAATATCCATTTCTTACCGATCCCACTCTGCCGATTTCAATGCTGATTTCTTAGCAAGTCTAACTTTAGCTCCCTCAAAAGTGTTTTGCCTTAGAGTAATTGCTTCAAGCCCAAAAACTGCTTGAGGAGGGAAATACATGGAAAATGTTATGGCTATAAACTAAGACCAATGAAGGATTTCAAGGTGGTGTTTGCCAACTCTTTAACCAACTCCTGCTCCTATGCCTTGTTCTGCCAACATCAGAAGGCCAGAATGCTGTATTTTTCAGGTCCAGAGCCATGGGAACAGATCTTTCTGCTCAGGTGGCAATCCTACGCATATAATATAAACAACTGCTGCAAACGTGATCATCACATCATGACGATGCACGTTTAAATAGCCTTAGTTCTGGGTCCAACACCAGTGATATCTCTGCACTTGGACAGACTTGCACACACAGCTCTAGTTAACCTGAAGTGTTGTTGTTGTGCCAGCAAACAAAGAGTGCGGACGGAGCCAATCTAGCATCACTGCGCCACCGCAAAGCATGCTCTCAGGCTCATATTACAGCGCATTTTGATACAGTCGTTATCAGCAAGCTCATTTTCTATTGTTGAAATCAATGGCCTCGGTTTCTCTTCCCCTCCCGCCCCACCTTCAACTATTTGCAATCTCTGGAACAGATCGTGTCCTGCATTTCCCAAACACCCCCTTGGACTTGGAAGCTGGCAGAGGAACTAAAATGTGGAACTAAAAATAAATCATGCCCAATGATCCTCCCCATTCTGCAATTCAACAAAGAGCAGGCAGGTGTGGGGGAGAGAGAGAATATGCTCTGTCCTTAATTTTATTTTATTTTTATTTTTAAATCCCACTTGCCAAGACTGCTGAGCTGTGCTCTATTTCTGAACTAAGCACTAAGCTGGCAAGGAGAGCATCAAATGTCCCAATGAAGAAAACTCCCAAACCTCATCACATTACCACTTGCTCTGGGACAGAAAAGTTAAGTTCACCGCCAGGAAATATTCCTCTTCCATGCAGGTAGTTCTAAAAGTTGGGGGGGGGGTGTTAGTGGAGAGTCACACATTTTCCTACCTCCTGTTTTCTTGCGTTTTTTACAAAGCAGGCCTGCCATTCCAGCCCCTTGGAATGTAAGGCTACGTATTGCTGCAGACCAGCCTTGGACAGTCCCAAATGTCTAAAAAGGAGGGAGGCAGATGGACAGGGACTGACCTGCAAGCCTGGGTTAATTTGGTCGCAGTGACATGGGAGGAGACGGCCGGGCAGCAGCAGTTGCGAGGGGTGGGAAGAGGAGGGTGGAAGAGAAGCACATGGCAGGGCAGGGCAAAACGCACGAAGAACGGGCTGCCAGCACCACAGCCAAATCCTCCACCACTTTCTCCGAGCCTGAACAGAGGGAGGAGGCCCTTCTCCTCTTGCTGCCGGTTTGTGAGGTAAGTCTGTCATTATGCTGTGTGGAGAGCCTGGCTCTGAGCGTTGCAAAGACCTCTGGGGTGCAAGAGCGCCTCTGCAACTGCCCCACATCACACTTTCACCTCCGTGGGGTTTCTGGGTGTGGAGGCTGCCCAGGGTGCGAAAAACTGAGGGGAGCCTGTGCCTTTACTACAAGAGTCCCCCCGCTCCCCAGCCATAGCAACCCGTTTTATTCCCCCACCCACATGCACCGAGATATCAACCATTTGCTGTAGGAGAAACCTACTTTTTATTCATTCATTCACTCCGTTTATCTCTCTCTTTTTTCTCCAAGGAGCTCAAGGTGGTGTACAATGTCTGCCCCTTCTCCTTCAATCCAGGCAACAACCCTGTGAGGTAGGTTAGGCTGAGAGACAGTGGCCCCCAAGGTCACCCAGTGGCCATGTGGGGAATGAAGGAGTGAATCTTTATTTGCGTCGGCCATCGGCCATAGCAATAAAACAACAATACAATATACAAAGAACAGAAATGAAAATAAGAAGTCGATTATATAAAATACATTTTAGGGTTTGGGGCCATGTGGGGATTTGAAGCCGTGTCTGCCAGGTCCTAGTCCAACCCTCTAACTATTACACCACTCAAGGGCACCAACCTACTCTCTGCCCCAGGTGTCCCTCGGTGGAAGGAGGAGGTTCAGCACCATCTGGACCAAGTTCAAGTTACAGCCTGCTTATTATGTCGCACAGAATTCTGTGGGAGCCCTTAGGAACCGAGTCGGCTCCTTCCCTCCGCCCCAGCCAGCCTGGTCCATGGTCTGAAGCGATGGGACTTGGAGCCCAACAACATCTGGAGGTTGAGATGTTGATGACACCAGCAACTGTCTCTTGGAGATCAGTTTTAAATAATTTTAACATTGTGCGCTCCCCTGGAAATACTTACATTGAAGGGCAATATTTCTTATTTTAAAAATGAATAGATAATAAAATTATTTGCCATCACCACCGCACCAGGCTCCAGTAACAGATGGATGAAGGAATGGCAGTCATGGGGCAACTGTCATGGTTCCGTCCTCTCTATGTTAACATAACAGCACAGGGAATTAGGCCTCAGATACCCTTAATATGAGAAGTTGGCTACAGGGTGCTGCTGACAACCCCAAGGTTGCAGGTTCAATCCCCATATGGGATGGCTGCATATTCCTGCATTGAAGGGGGTTGGACTAGTGGCTCTTCAGGGTCCCTTCCAACTCTACCATTCTATGTTTAAAAATTGCTTTTAACCCCTTCCTCCCTTTTAATCACACCTTACAAAATACTCTTAGACAAACAAGCTGCAATTTCCCTGTCTACAGCAGACGAAAAACCCTGAAGTTCAAAGCCAGCAGCACTTTGAAGTTGGCTGCAGCCGCTTTCTATATCCTAACAATCAAGTTTCTTCTTAATGGCCATCAGCAGTCTGGCTGCTTGGAAAAGGAAGCCGGATGATAACTGCTATTTAATTTTAGCTGCAGTTATTTCTGATCCAAGGTCTGAACCTCGCAGTATTGGAAAACAGCAGCTGTCATGATGATGTTGAATAGAGCGGCTAATTATGGGACAGAGGACACAGTATCTTCCGCCTAAGTGAAGCCACAATGGTGCACTGCTTGGCTTTTAGGAGAGCATAAAGGGTAGTTGCTGTCCTCTTGGAGAGTCGCAGTAGCGAACTTCCTAGCCGTGTCAAAGAGAGTCTTGCAAAGAGGTCCCTCAAAGTAACCAGCCCTCTGATGGGTTCTTTTCCAGCCCACCTGCTGACATGTGTCAGTCATTTCTGGCAGACAGGAGACAGGAGAGAAAGCAAGGACCAGCTCATCTGCCATGTTCAAAAGCTTCCCAGTCTGATCACCTGGAGATTTTTACTCCTTGCAGGTAACCAGAAGAATTGAGATTTTTACAAACAGTAAATTCCATCAACTGACAACCTTTGCCTCATTTTTCTTCTTTTGTAGAATGGAAACAGGTACCATCTCCATCCTGGAGAAACTTGAAATTGCAGCTTGGGTACATGAGCAACACCCAGTGCAGTTTCTGTGCTTCTTTGCACCTTTCTGTGTCTCCGAATTGGCTGGCCGTTGCTTCCAAAGCGCTTTCAGATCCAGGAAGAGCTACATCCAGTGGAAGACTCGCTTCTTTGTATGCGGATTGAAGGTCAAGGCATAATTATGACAGAGGGCTATACAATGGTACCTCGGGTTACATACGCTTCAGGTTACATACACTTCAGGTTACAGACTCTGCTAACCCAGAACTAGTACCTCGGGTTAAGAATTTTGCTTCAGGATGAGAGCAGAAACTGTGCTCCAGCGGCACAGCAGCAATGGGAGGCCCCATTAGCTAAAGTGGTGCTTCAGGTTAAGAACAGTTTCAGGTTAAGAACGGACCTCCAGAACGAATTAAGTACTTAACCCGAGGTACCACTGTATACATATAATTTTGTGTTTTATTATGATTATTACTGGTGTTGTTTTTATGTTTCTTATTTCTCTGTTCCTTTCTTTTCCCCTTTCTTGTTCTATCTCTCCTCTCTTTCTTATCTTTTTGATTCTATTTGTTCTAGAAACTATTTTTATTGGCTTGTGAAAACTTTAATAAATATATGTGGGGGGGGGAGGGAGTCAGCCTGGTGCCCTCCAAATCTTGACAGACTATTATCCTAACATTGCTGGCCATGCTGCCTACAATGGCTGAGAGCTGGAGACCAACAGCAGCTGGAGGGCACCATTCTGGCAATAGCATGCCCCCCCCCCTCTTCAAACCCCTCTTTTCCCATGAGGCCCTTGGCATGGCCATCTCAATCCCTATCTGCCACCTGCAATAAGGCTTAGATTGATACAATGGCACTTTCTCATATCCATCCCTTGTTACCTGTGCTGCTTTCTTTCCCCCTTTGCCTAACCCTCAGGCAAAATCTTCTAGTCTGTAAGCTCCTCAGGGCAGGGCTCTTTCATTTGGGGTGTCACTCTGGAAACTGCGGCGGACGTTGGTGGTAACAGTTACCATCGTTCAGACTTCTAAATCCATTGGCTCATGACTGAAGAGTTGAATTCCATTTGTGAACAAACTACCAGAGATCAAAACTCCACAAAGTGATCAAACCACTTTGCCCGTTTTCATTTTCCCCTCTTAACCTCCAAAACAATGAGAGCCAATGATGAGCAAACTGCTCCTCCATGGCACCAGCTAACAACCCAAAGCACATTCAGCCTGGTTTTATCAAATTAACTCTGTATCTTGAATGCAGTAAGCAACCTCAGCTCCCTATTCTTTTTTATTCCCAACAAGCTGGGCATATGTTAGGATTAGTTCTCCCCAAGGATTATAGCTGGTGGCTCTTATAAATAAGCTGTTTTGGTCAAGTTCACCAGTTCAGCAACAGCAGCCGACCCAGCATCAAGCAGCAAATCAGCAATAGAAAGGAACTGAAAAGTTCCCATTCAACCTGGAAAAGCCCCATGTTTCCAACAGAACATCTTTGTCTAGATGTGCTGCAAAGGAACACATATCTACACTGCAACGGCTTAAAAGCAAAAGGAAGGAGGAGAAATAAATCATTACAAGACCACAGAACTCACTGCTAAAAAGGATGGTCAATCCGAGGTCAGGGAGAAAGGACAAGAGTTGATTCCACCCCTGCTTCAGTTTGCAGAAGTCCAACTGCAATGCATTACTTGCAACATCTTGGGTAATTGTTAAGAATTTGAAGGATAGGCACAGTTTGGGAAACACAAGTGACTGTGCAGGAAGGCTAAGCAGAAGATGATAAAACATACTCCGCCCTTCTCCTGTTTATGTACATTTCCCCCCAGCAAGCTGCAACCAGCTAGGCCTGGCAAGTTTGGGAATAATGGCCTGGCTTGCACCTATGATAAGCCACGGCTGATTTAGCCAAAGTGTAATTTGTCTGAATGTCTGAACCCATCCAAGAGGCTAACCATGGCTTGCTTTCTGTCGGCAAAGCACAATGTTAAGCCATGGTTGCTGTTGGCTTATGAGCCATGGCTTGTTTTCTAACATTGCCTTGGCATTATGTCCAAATCCAACAGCCTTACTGAACCATGGTTTGGCCTCAGAGATGCTCACCAGGTTACAGCAGCTGGAAAAGAAAGCAATGGCATTGTGCCATGGGTTTTGCTATGCTATGCTAGTTACCTGGGAAGGCACAGCTTTTAATAATAATAATAATAATAATAATAATAATAATAATGCCTGTGTATAATGAAATTAAACGAGCCTCCGTCCCACCCCCAAACACTCAATCTCTTCTCAAACAACACACCACCTCGCAAGTCAATTTCGCTATGTTCTTTTTTGTTCAGCAGCCCAACAGCCCATGGATAGAAGCTATTTTTTAGCCTGTTGGTACGGCTGATTATTCTATGTCTCCTGCCCAAGGGTAGAAGATTAAAGAAGTGATGGCCAGGGTGTGAGTCATCCCTGAGAATTTTTCTCACTCTCCTAAGGCAACAATCCCTTGCGATGTCATCTAGCGGACTAGATGCTAAAACCAAGACAAGACCAATAAAACACAGGCTCCCCTAGTTAGTAAACTGGGTTATTTAATTTCCTCAAGATCCCCAAATGTCTGAATGGCATTAGTAGGAATTTAATGGGCCTATGTAGAAAATAAATCTCACTGAGCCTGGGATAAAATAAGAGAGCTGTAGAATTTTCTTTCACGGTTCTGGACACACACACACCGTTACTTTCTTACACTTTCCAAGTTCCTTTCTTGGCAGGAGAGTTTTCGAGCAAATTACCACTGCAGTACATTCTCCAAATGCAGCAGAGCAGTTTGAAAATTATTTCAGGCATAACAGCAACTGTCTTCCCAATGAAGCCCAGGCATTATTTCCAGACAAAGTGAGCAGATGATGAAGTTGAGGACTTAGCAAAAGGGTGAAAGTTGTATCGCAACAGAAGAGCCAGGAAGACGTACACACAACCAGTCTATTCAGAAAACAAGTGAGCAGAAGCAAGCCTTGAGTTCACAGCATCCCAATTCCCTTTTCCCTGCGCTTGAGGGGGATTAAAAGCTCCCTATCTTGATGTGGAGCAAACCATCATTTGATGGGTGCAGTCCTAAACACACTCCTGCGAAGAAGCCCCACTGAGCACAATGAGACTTCATTATGAGTAAGCATCCATTACTTAATGGCTTCCTCCAGTTCTACTGAATTGGATTTTTAGCGATGTGACATAGAATAGCTCCCACGTTCAGCCTCTGCGGCATATTTACTAATTCTCCACTACAGTGGTACCTCGGGTTACATATGCTTCAGGTTACAGACTCTGCTAACCCAGAAATAGTACCTCAGGTTAAGAACTGTGCTTCAGGATGAGAACAGAAATCGTGCTCCAGTGGCGCGGCAGCAGCAGGAGGCCCCATTAGCTAAAGTGGTGCTTCAGATTAAGAACAGTTTCAGGTTAAGAATGGACCACCGGAACGAATTAAGTACTTAACCCGAGGTGCCACTGTATTCTGCTATAACCAGGGGAAGCCACAGAAAGACTCTGCCCAAGCCAGCTTCTGAAAGTTTCTCTCTAAGCTTCGGAAAGTCTCTTTCTGTGCTTTGGGTTTCGTAGTTTAACTCTTCAAAGGCAGGTGTTTATCCAAAGGTCTCCGAATTGCGTGCCCAATTTTGAACCACACCTTTCTAATCCCAATCCCAAAACTGCATTAAGATAGAGGACAATGAAATTTCAAAATGCATTTGAATTACTGTATTAGCCTTCTCCCACAATATACACACTTTAGTATAGTGGAATTTTAACATACGTGTGTGTGTGTGTGTGTGTGTGTGTGTGTGTGTTTTATAGCCAAGGAACTTCTGCGGAATTTTCCACTATGTGGTTAAAAGAAAAGGAGAGAGAAAATTATCTCAGTGAAACCAGAGACAAAATGCTTCCTTTCTCATACACACACACTCACACTTAAAAGCACATTTTTGTGTCCAGTAGAAAGAAACTCTCAATATACAGCTTAAACTACCCATGCTAATTTTGTCATTAATGGTTGGGGATTATCCCGGGTAATATCCTTGTAAGGTTATTCCAATTTATCCTCACAACAGCCAACAAGGTAAATATGGTAGAGATTTGGAGACTGGCCCAAGGTCACCATATACACTTCATAGCTAATCAAGGATTTGAATCCAGGTCTCCCGGTCCAAGTCTAGCGTTCTATCTGCTATACTTACGCAAAAGTTTGCAATGCCAAGAAGCCCAAGCAATTTGCTAAGTCTGTATGTAAATGGAAGATGCCTCAGTGCAGTATTTCAAATACTGTCCATGGTTCATCAATACTCATCAAAACAACCCCCTTTGTAGACTCTCTACATGCCACCTCTTCATGGCCAGGTAGCTCTCACCAGGTTTGGTACAAATACAAGATGGGTGACACCTGGCTTGAGAGCAGTACATGTAAAAGGGATCTAGGAGTCTTGGTTGACCATAAACTTGACATGAGCCAACAGTGTGACGTGGCAGCTAAAAAAGCCAATGCAATTCTGGGCTGCATCAATAGGAGTATAGCATCTAGATCAAGGGAAGTAATAGTGCCACTGTATTCTGCTCTGGTCAGACCTCACCTGGAATACTGTGTCCAGTTCTGGGCACCACAGTTCAAGAAGGACACTGACAAACTGGAACGTGTCCAGAGGAGGGCAACCAAAATGGTCAAAGGCCTGGAAACGATGCCTTATGAGGAACGGCTAAGGGAGCTGGGCATGTTTAGCCTGGAGAAGAGGAGGTTAAGGGGTGATATGATAGCCATGTTCAAATATATAAAAGGATGTCACATAGAGGAGGGAGAAAGGTTGTTTTCTGCTGCTCCAGAGAAGCGGACATGGAGCAATGGATCCAAACTACAAGAAAGAAGATTCCACCTAAACATTAAGAAGAACTTCCTGACAGTAAGAGCTGTTCAACAGTGGATTTTGCTGCCAAGGAGTGTGGTGGAGTCTCCTTCTTTGGAGGTCTTTAAGCAGAGGCTTGACAACCATATGTCAGGAGTGCTCTGATGGTGTTTCCTGCTTGGCAGGGGGTTGGACTCGATGGCCCTTGTGGTCTCTTCCAACTCTATGATTCTATGATTCTATGATTCTCAATCTCAGGTATAGTGGTTAGTGCTGGACCAGGACCTGGGAGACCAGGACTCAACTCCCCACTCAGCCATGAAGTCCACTGGGTGACATCGGGCCAGACATTGTCTCCATTGCTCTATCCTATCTCACAGGCTGTTGTGAAGATAAAATGAAGAGAACATAAGCTATGGGCGTCCCATTGAGCTCCTTGGAAGAAAGGTGCGATAGAAATGTAGCCGCAGCAGCAGCATCCAAGCCTAACAAAGCCTGCAGTTGCTTTTGTTCGCATGCACCCTTTGCAAACCCTCCTCTTTAGCCATTGCCACTCCCCTCTCTGCTTTTGCCATCCCTTGTGTTTCCCTGCTTAACAACTTCAACAGCCTAAAC
The DNA here is from genome assembly GCF_964106915.1 of Podarcis gaigeae. Taxonomy (NCBI): domain Eukaryota; kingdom Metazoa; phylum Chordata; class Lepidosauria; order Squamata; family Lacertidae; genus Podarcis; species Podarcis gaigeae. Next base: position 4,216,556 of record NC_139681.1, read on the forward strand.
CCAAATTCAGCCTCGTTGGTTAAGCTACTCCTATCAAAAGAAAAGAAAAAAGCACAATGCTGCTTACTAAGGAAGTCCACTTTGTTCCCAGCTAATTAAAGAGGCGGCATCAATTCAGCTGAGAAGATTCCTCTAGCCAAAAAGCTGCGCTCGTAACACAGCCTGGCAAAACCTGGCAAAACAACAGCCAAACTCAGCAGAACCCAGGGCTCTTGGCAGTTGCTGAGTGCAGCAATAAATTCACAGGAAGCAGGATCCAGCATTATGGACTGTGCGTGCTCAGTTACAAGGCAAACTTTTACAACCCAAGAAGGACCTTCACATAAACAACACAACATTCACCTGTTGTTCCATTCAGCTTTCAAATTAGACTGTTTCACACAAACCTTTACTCTACAAGCAAGAGGTCACATTTAAGGTAGACGACTGAAGTGTGAATGGCCTGCCTTGGGACTCTCTGGAAAGGAAAAATCAGGAAAGATCTTCTATAAAGACAAAGGGTTCGAAAGATACCAGGATGGTGATGGCACAGTAATTTTAAATGCATGTGCATGGACACCACAGTAATACATGGGAGAACAGTTAGTACAAGAGTGGGAGGCCATAGACAGGGATCTCCTGGGAGATCTCTGACTAACGTACAGTAAATAGGCAAAGATTTCTGGCTCCCAATTGTTTGACAATGGCAACAAGAAAATGAATCCCAAGTGGAAATTAATCAGCTGAAACAAAGAAAAGTCAAGGAACTGATTTGTGGGCAGAAGGACTGTGGACCCAGGGCCATCCTGGCACTCACACTCAAAGCCCTCTGCTCAGCAGCTGCTCAAACACACCCAGCTCTTTAATCCGGAGTGTTTATCTTCCGCACCTGGCTCTTATTGCTGGATCATAAGGTTCTTTCAAATAAAACACAAAGTAGATCCCGCAAGCCTGAGTCAGTGGGTCATGAGAAACAAACATTAAGGAATCTTGCGTGTATCCACACATAGTTGACTGCTCAGGTCAATTTGCTGCCTTCCCACTGAGGACCAATAATTCCTCTGCAACTGTGTATGAGGCCCATTGCGTTCATACAATCACTCACCCTACCCTCAGCTGACACCTTTCTACGACCTAGGCGCATGGGTACGCAAATGAAGGCACGGGGGCCAGGGCCAACCCAGTCGCCTTCTCAATCCGGCCCGCGGACAGTCCAGGAATCAGCGTGTTTTCACATGAGTAGAATGTGTGTTTTTATTTAGAATGCATCTCTGGGTTATTTGTGGGGAATAGGAATTCGTTCTCCCCCCCCAAAAAAATATATATATATAGTCCGGTCCCCCCACAAGGTCTGAGGGACAGTGGACCCTGAAAAAGTTTGCTGATGCCCGGGGCATCAGAAAGGGCACAAAGGCCAAAGTGACTCACCAGCATTGGTCTGTATGGGAAACTGAACAACAGATTAATGGCCAATAACCTTGAGCGGATCTTTCCATCACTGCTGGCAAGCGCTGGATCAAATTAAGCCCCAGCTCTAAGCACATCATTTTACAGCTTGGGAACAGATGATCTAGAGAAAACAGTTGCAAACCTTTGCATTTCAAAATGTTAATAATGAAAGGAAACGTGGCAAGCTAGGAAGTCCGGCAGGAAAGGGAGGGGGAAGGGAAGCAACTTCCTTTGATCCACATTGGGAAGCTATGCGCTTGTGTTTATCTTCTTGAAATTAAGAGGCAGTGAAAACTACAGTTCTCAGCATGCTTACAATGGAGTAAGTCCTCCTGCACTCAGTGGGACTTAATTTCCAAGGGAACATGTTTAAGGTCAGGCTCCATCAGGGTGCCATCCTAAACAAGTCCCTGGAAAATCTGCAGAATTTTTCCCAAATAAATATCCTAATTCAGATGCCATCTTAGTGCATGCCATGAAACTGGTTCCATGCTTAAAGTTCAACTGTTCTGCTTGCAAAGGTCACATGCTGGTGCCATGCTCCCCTGGCACACGCTCCCTGGCACGCCAACACGACACGTAGGCAAGGAAGTCCAGGAAACAGATGAGTTTTCTTACAAGGAATTACATTTAAATAGGACCCAAGTGCTCCACTGTTAAGTTCATTTAAAATGAGTTGTTTTAATAGCCATTCAAAAGAATGCTGGTAACACTTCCCCAATCTTTTACATCAAAGCCAAGAACATTTTTGATCAGCTCAGAAATCAAAACAGACACAACTGAAGGAAGTGACTGCTGCATTTCCTGCCAGTTGACTGCAGCTTAGTCCTCTTGTGTTCATTGCAACATTTTTCTAAACCCTGTGCAACTTGCACAACAACAAACTCAACTTATGACTTGGAAATTTATTAATAATTTGTTCCCTACCCATTTGAATGGTTTGCGTCAGCCACTCCGGGCAGCTTCCCTCAAAGTAAGTTGCCCCTTCTAACTCAGGACGGTCTACTCTACCTGCTGACCAACAGGGTTTCAGGCAGGAGTCTATCCCAATAGACCAAGGACTAAACCTGCGACCTTCTGTCTGCAAGACACTTATCAGATCTGCTGGCATCACAATTGCCCCGTATGAATGGGGAATGTGCCCTAAAAGACACCCAATGCCCCCCTCTTTCTTCACATTGAACTTCCAAATAAACATGAATAGGACTGGGAGGTGTAAGCCACTTTTCCCCCTGTGGACTGCTTTGAGAAAAGATTTACTTGTGAAAAAAATTGCATATAAATAACTGGAGCTGGGGAGGTTGAGAGAAAATAAAAAGGTAAAGGGACTCCTAACCATTAGGTCAAGTCGGGACCGACTCTGGGGTTGCGGCGATCATCTCGATTTACTGGCCGAGGGAGCCAGCGTACAGCTTTCGGGTCATGTGGTCAGCATGACTAAGCTGCTTCTGGCAAACCAGAGCAGCGAACGGAAACGCCGTTTACCTTCCCGCCAGAGCTCACCCCGTCACGGGGATTCAAACTGCCAACCTTCTGATCGGCAAGTCCTAGGCCCTGGAGAGAAAATACCACTAGCCTATACAGTGGTGAATTAGCACTGGTGTGCAATGGTGTGCATTTCAAGACAGAGTAGAGCAATTTTTGTGGAGTTGGGTTTAGCTCAAGGGTATCTTTTTGACAAGCAACCTTTCCACCCGTGCTTAAACCCCCATCAGGTGGTAGTAAGATGCAATGAAATTTAGCTCAGGGATAGGAAATCTCTGGCCCTCAGGTATGTCCAATGGTGAGGAGAGCTGTAGTTGTGAAACACCGCATCCTCCTCCAGCAAGGGCTCCTTCAGACAAGCAATTTGTTGAGCATCCATCCCCATTTGTTTGCACAAAGTCTGTGCAGAGGGTAAATCATATTTGCTGTTTATTGAGCACTTGTTCCAATTTCTGGGGTGGTTAAGAAATACATCCATTTAAATATGTCTCGGCTACAATGTGAAATTAGTCAAAGGATTCTGATTTATTCATCTAAAGATTTCAAAGAATGGCTTGTTCAATGCTTCCCTTCTCTCTAAAGAGAGGGTGGGAACCCTCAACCCCTCCCCCCTCCCCCACCCTTTTATTCTAGGCCCTCACACTATATGTGTGCGAGTCTGCTAACCTCTTGCATACTTTGATAAGTTGTCTCTCTGCACTAATCATGACCTATATTTGAAGCACCAAGTTGCCACATTCCTTTCCCCCAACGTGCTTCCATCTGTGCCTTTAACAGCAACAATAAAAAATAGTTTTTCATTGGATGGGTGACCATGTGTTGAGATTCTGGCATTGCAAGGGGTTGGACTAGATGACCCTAGGGGTTCCTCCCAACTCTATGATTCTATGATACCATAGCAGGAAAAGCTTCCCCTGCCATTTCTGCCTGCACTGCACCTATCAAAGATATGGAAGCCCTCCAGAGAAGGGTGGGGACCTGTTTCCCTCCTCGCAAATCACCAATGATATCATTTCTTGATCATCTTTACAACAACCATGTGCGGGAGAAAGGCATCATTACAGTGGTACCTTGGGTTAAGTACTTAATTTGTTCTGGAGGTCCGTTCTTAACCTGTAACTGTTCTTAACCTGAAGCACCGCTTTAGCTAATGGGGCCTCCTGCTGCCGCCGCGCCGCCGGAGCACGATTTCTGTTCTCATTCTGAAGCAAAGTTCTTAACCTGAAGCACTATTTCTGGGTTAGCGGAGTCTGTAACCTGAAGCATATGTAACCCGAGGTACCACTGTATTCCCAAATTGCAGAGAGGCAGGAAGATACAGGGCTTTACAAAGAGAGCTACCCGTTTGCAGCGCCAGTGAGATCTGAGCTGCTCCTCCAATGGGAGCCCGTTGCGCCAGCTGGCACAGACATTTGGCACACATCTACCCCGCGCATCACCCCACGGAAGCCTCACTCGAGACAGAAGAGAACTCCTGGGGAACTTCATGGTCCCGGGCTTCCTCCACGAGAAACCAGCAGCGCCGCGAGGAAAGTTTCCAGACAACTGGAAAGAATCCGAGGGCGGCGGGCTGGGCTGGGAGCTCCGCATTCCGAGCGGAGAGGCAGCGCGAAGCTGCGCTCCTGTGCCCGCTTCCTCGAGGAGAGGCTTCCTTCTGGGGCGGCCACGAGTCCCCCCACCCCGCACGGAAGCCCGCCTGGTCTTCCTCCTTGTCCTCCGGGCGCCCCGGGCCCTCTCCGCCCTCCCGGCGCCCCGCTCACCCTCTCGGGCTTTCTTCTTCCTGGCCAGCGTGCCGCCGAGCTTGCCCAGGAAGGACTCGTCCTTCTTCATCCTGTGCGGCCGCAGGGTGGGCGAGCGCACCGGCGTGGAGGAGGACATGGGCGCGCCCGGGACGGAGGCGGCGGCGGCGGCGGCGGCGAGGCGCGGAGGGAGGGCGCCCGGAGGCCCGGGAGACACGCAGCCCGCCGCGGGGCGCACCGGCGCGGCCAAGCGCAACGTGACGGGAGGCGGGGCGCGCGCGCGCACGGGCGCATCCCCGCCGGGGCCGGAGGGTCTGGCCAGGGAGCGCAGCGCCCGCCGATGGCGTGGGAGGCCGAGGGGCGGGTCCGGCGGCAGGAGGGGCTGGAAGGGCGAGGCGACGAGGCTTCTCCTTCGCCGGCACCTTCGGCTCCGTAGCCTGGAAGCAAAGGCTCTCCTTCGAGGGGGAACAAGCGCCTTAACAAAGAGTAACGGGGGGGGGGGGGAGTGGCTCTGAGCACGTGCCTGGCTCGAGAAGGGCCACCGCTCTCTTTAAAAAGAAAACTGAAGCCAGGTCGGTGGTTCTTCTGGGCATGTGCCGAGTGCCCATCTGCCCTGAGAAAGGGGAAGGGGACGAAAAAAAATGGGCAAAAAAAAATGAGAGGCACAAATACAAGATGGGTGACACCTGGCTTGAGAGCAGTACATGTGAAAAGGATCTAGGAGTCTTGGTTGACCACAAACTTGACATGAGCCAACAGTGTGACGTGGCAGCTAAAAAAGCCAATGCAATTCTGGGCTGCATCAATAGGAGTATAGCATCTAGATCAGGGGAAGTAATAGTGCCACTGTATTCTGCTCTGGTCAGACCTCACCTGGAGTACTGTGTCCAGTTCTGGGCACCACAGTTCAAGAAGGACACTGACAAACTGGAACGTGTCCAGAGGAGGGCAACCAAAATGGTCAAAGGCCTGGAAACGATGCCTTATGAGGAACGGCTAAGGGAGCTGGGCATGTTTAGCCTGGAGAAGAGGAGGTTAAGGGGCGATATGATAGCCATGTTCAAATATATAAAAGGATGTCACATAGAGGAGGGAGAAAGGTTGTTTTCTGCTGCTCCAGAGAAGCGGACACGGAGCAATGGATCCAAACGACAAGAAAGAAGATTCCACCTAAACATTAGGAAGAACTTCCTGACAGTAAGAGCTGTTTGACAGTGGAATTTGCTGCCAAGGAGTGTGGTGGAGTCTCCTTCTTTGGAGGTCTTTAAGCAGAGGCTTGACAACCATATGTCAGGAGTCCTCTGATGGCGTTTCCTGCTTGGCAGGGGGTTGGACTCGATGGCCCTTGGGGTCTCTTCCAACTCTATGATTCTATGAGTTCAGAGACTGAGCCCTACAAAAGGAATGCTGGACTTCTCTTGCGCGCGCACAACGTTTATCTTCTTCCACAGTGGCAAAACTATTAAGCAGGATTTCGCCGATGAAAACAGGGACACCCTGCTGTTGTTGTTGTCACACACACACCCCAATCGGACTGGGATGCCCCAGACACTCTGGGCGGCTTCCAACAAATATAGAAACATAATAAAACATTTAAAAACTTCCCTATTCAGAACTGCCTTCAGATGTCTTCTAAGGTTGTCTAGTCACTTATGGGGGGGATGGGAACACCACCTAGTGAAGCCTCTACAAATCTTCCCATCACCCTTTTCCCACACCTTTTGGTAATGGTATGACCCATGCAAAATATCATTTCACAATATGTAGCAGTGACACACATTATATGTGTGTGTGATTCCTTGGAGGAGAGGTTGGATGGCCATCAGTCATGGTGGTTGGTGGTGATTTCTGCATTGCAGGGGGTTGGACTAGATGACCCTTGGGATTCCTACCAACTCTACGATCATCATGAAACTGCATGCTTATCAACAGAGCGTTTCTTGCCTTTGCCAAAGCTGTAGATAATGTGAACAGAACAAGGAAAATATCCGTTAGAATGCAACAAATGTAGCTATCCGAATTTCTTATGGCAAGTAAGTGACTGGGATATCGCCAGAGTCTTATTGCTAGGAAAATGAGTCTCATTCCCAAGCTGGTAGGGGAAATGAGATTTAGAGTGTTGTGTGGAACGCAGTTGCATGTGTGCCATGGGCACCTATTGGACATCACCAGTGTTACATCACCAGTGGTGATCAATGCATTTCTCTCCACCTACTAATACCAGGTATATTGCTTGCAAAGATGAAACCTGTGTATAGCCTTCCTTTCACAGATTCCTTCCTGGTCAAGCTTTAGAAGATTCTCCTTCCCAATCGCCATCACCTCCCATCTCCATCGCTGCTAGTACCATGTGTTAGCCATCCTGGGCTGTTTGAATGGGACCACTGCCCAGGCCTCAGGATCAACTTAACAGAAAATAAATGAAGGTGATGAATAGAAGAAAAGTCACAGTAAATTATGAAATTCATAAACTGGAATTATACAATTATTGCTAAAATTAAAGGATGTACACACTGTGCATCATTACTGGACTAATACAAATATCTGGTTTGAATCTGTGAGCTAGATGGATCATTTTTTTTTTATAAATAATTTTTATTATTTTCCAATAGAAAACAAAAAAATACAATTGTGCCAAATTTTCACAAATTTTTACAAATTTGTTGCTTTTTTGGACTTCCTTCGGATTCTCTGAGAATCATCCATATTTACTTCTCAGTTTACGCATTTCTCTGTATATATTGCCATTCAGCTTCCCTCCCACTCCTGTTTGTGTTTTTAACAATATATCTGTTTTCACAGTGCTTCTTGAAACCCCACCAGTGTTGTTTGCACATCACATGTTCTTTTCAGATATTCAACAAATTTCCCCCAGTCCTCGATGAACTTTTGGTCTTGAAGATATCTAATTTTTCCGGTTAATCTGTCCAACTCTGCGTAGTCAATCAGCTTCATTCTCCATTCTTCTATTGTCGGTAGCTCCTCTTGTTTCCATTTCTGGGCCAGTAGAATTCTTGCTGCTGTGGCTGCATATTGGAAAAGTTTACAGTCTTTTCTTCTAATTTCGTTCCCCGTAATTCCTGAGCTAGATGGATCATTAGCCCAGTGGCATAGCGTGGGTTGTCAGCACCCGGGGCAAGGCAAGTAATTTGCGCCCCCTAACCCTAACCCCCAGATGTTGTGCCCGGTGCAGCCGGCACCCCCTGCACCCCCCCTGCTACGCCACTGCATTAGCCTGATCCAGTATGTTCTTACTATATAACTGGATGATATAATTAAAAGCTTAAGAGCGCATTTGCCATCGTATAAAGATGAGACACAATGCACCGAGCTTTCCCTGCCTTTAGAGAGTCAAAGGTGCTCCTGTAACTGAAAGCAGTGGAAGGCTGGGCCTAGCTGTTGCTTCTCTTTGCAAGTCACACACATCGTAGAAAGTGTAGGGCTTGTGTCAAGTGAAGATGGGCGAGACACCAAGCGTTTAGTTCCTCTTTAATGGAAGAGGGACTTATGGCTATACAGGACTGCTGAGCAGCAAAGTCAGGATCTAAAATAGCAGAGCAGGAAGAAGCTCTGTTAGTCATCTAAACAGTTTCCTTTCCCTCGAGAAATGTTTTGATACGCCCTGAAAAACCGTCTTTGCTCACACATCTGCAAAGCAAGCCCTTTCAATATGGATACCAAACCCTAAACATAGACTGGAAAGAGAAGTTGCTGAATTACAACTTATCACCAAACTTAAAACCATGGAGAAACCTGGCCTGAACAAAGACCTTGGATTCTTATCTCATTATACATGACAAAGCCATTTTTCACCTTTTCACCCCTTGCTTCTCCCTGTAAGACCTATTGCAGTAGTTAAGAGTCGTCAACAGGCTCATCACAGCTATCTGCCAATCACCCATTCCCACCACCCTTCTGAGTAATACCCCTCCCCACCTTCTCACTATATAGAAGGGTCTGGAAACTTCTGTTTCAGTGTATCTGAAGAAGTGTGCATGCACACGAAAGCTCATACCAAGAACTGACTTAGTTGGTCTTTAAGGTGCTACTGGAAGGAATTTTTTTTGTTTTGACTATGGCAGACCAACACGGCTACCTATCTGTAACTGAAACCCTAAACATGTTTAACTTGTATCTAAAAACAGCCTCCAGCATTTTCTTCACATTTGTGAATAGCAGTAAAAAAAAAAATAGCCATGGGCAGAACTTTTCATGCTGCCTCAAACACCGTGCTTTTTGATAAGAGTCCATTCAACTGTGTGGCATCAAGTGATATGAAATGCATGTGTGAGCCAACCCTAACCCTCACTTTCTTTTTCTTTTAATTTTTGAGGGGTTTTTAATACAAAAAGGAGCAAAAGAAAGGTACATGCTACCCAAACAAAAGCACACAGAAATGCACTATTATTTACACAAACATAAATCCTTCCTGCCCACAATCGCTTTCCACCACCACACCCCTCGACCTCCCTCCACCACACCACAACTTCCTTATTTTTTCGATATAATCATTGCACACTTTAGATTCTGGATTTTTCTCTCTTTATAACATTCCTAGATAATGTTGTTCTTTCCGCTTTACTCCTTTAATCTAAACATATCAACATATTCAATGTTTCCATGGAGCTTTGTTTCCAGGTAGGATCACAGATGCAAACCCAAGTACAGTAATACAATATTATGCACAGCAGAGATGTGGCTCCTCCACTCATTCTTCTCAAAGGACGAGTTAACTGGCCTGCCCTGATAACACCTTCAGCTATACCAAATGCAAGTTTTATTTGTGTCTCCCTTAGCAAAAGTGAGACCTCAAACTGAGTTACAGGTTGCTGTTTTCCAAGTCCTGATTTTTTAAAAAAATTAAGTGTTTGAAGAAATCACACCATAAAGCAACTTTTTAAAGCAAGTTTCTTTATTGAAGTAAACCCTTCATACATAATTATGTTTCGGTAAAATCCTCTGGGACATCTTTGTGCCACTCTTGAACTCAGGAGCTCGTTTTGGCCCAGTGATATTATGAAACGACTGTGACATTACAAGAATCTTATTCCAGCTCCAAACTGAACTCCGTCACATATTCTGGAAAAACAAAAATAATTAGTATGATATGCAATGTACTGTGATAAGCATTTTAAATGCAATTTTAGCTTGAGATAATGCTTTACATTTTGCTGACCTTTAAGCAGAATATTTGTCTCACTACTTGGCTTTATGTCACTAATTAAAGATTATAGATTTCAGCTGTGATCCTATGTGCACTTACCTGGGAGTAAACCCCACTTAAAACAGTGTAATTTGCTTCTGAACAAACATGCATATGAGCATGCTGAAGTTTTCTTCTCCATTAAGCTTGACAATTAAATAGGACCCTATTAAAATATGCTGATGAGACCAGATTGCATTTTTTTTTGTTTTCACCTAAATTCACATTGGTGGTTCTGTTTCTGAAACTGTGCTTCAACTTGGAAGCTGAAGCCAATGAAACTGTGCATCCTTTATAAAAATGCATTTTCTGAGAAGAAATTTGCAGTCTAGAAATTCTCCTGGATTCCCAGGTGGCAGCAATGGCCAAGAGAGCTTTTTATCAGTTACACCCTTGTGCAAAATAATTGAAACAAAGAATGTTTTCTATTTTACTCGTAATCCTGTACAGTGGTACCTCTGGTTACGTACTTAATTCATTCCGGAGGTCCGTTCTTAACCTGAAACTGTTCTTAACCTGAAGCACCACTTTACCTAATGGGGCCTCCCATTACTGCCGTGCCGCCACCGCACAATTTCTGTTCTCATCCTGAAACTAAGTTCTTAACCTGAGGTACTATTTCTGGGTTAGCGGAGTCTGTAACCTGAAGCGTATGTAACCTGAAGCATATATAACCTGAGGTACCACTGTACTCAAAACAAACACGAAAAGTCAGTGGATCATTATGCTGTTGGAAGCCTGCAGCAAATAGAAGGAATGATGCGCTCACCACAATATGTTGAGCAGGCATAGGCAAGCTCGGCCTTCCAGATGTTTTGGGACTACAACTCCCATGGTCCTTAGCTAACAGGACCAGTGGTCAGGGATTATGGGAATTGTAGTCCCAAAACATCTGGAGGGCCGAGGTTGCCTATGCCTGATATTGAGGTTCTACGAAAAAGTTATTCCAGAGCTGGAAAAGAGGTATCCTGACAGTACTGGGATATTGCAGCACAACCTAGCCCCCTATCACACATCGAAAGTGGTGAAGAAATTCATGACAAAGCAGGAAATACAGGTCGTTGATTAGTCAGGGAATTCCCCGGACGTAAATCCCATTGAGAATTTGTGGGCTATAGGCAAAAGTCGCCTCCGTGCTGTAGACTGTACGACTATGGAGAAGCTCATTCAGGCACTGATTCAAGTCTGGTACAGGGATCCGAAAATCAACAGTGACTGTTCAAAACTAGTAGACTCCATGGCAAACCTTGTTCAAATGCTGCTTAAAAATAGTGGAGGTCATATCCATTACTAATGTACGTATATGTGAGTTTTGTACATGTATATGTGAGTTTTGTACAATAAACTACATTGTTTGTTTCAATTACTGTAATTTGCACACGGGTGTACATCTCATATATTAACTGCACCCCTTCTCAGAGAACAAGGAACATGTCTTGGTTCTCTTGAAAATTAAATTACTCTAGTGTGTTCCATGAGACTGTCCCTATCATCATTAGCATACAACTAGGTTGACAGATGATGCAGAAAGAAGACCAAACCAACAGTTGCTCAGCTGTGCTGGATGTTAGTATGAGTATGAGTGTGACTCAAAGTGCTGTTTCTAATGCACCTATAAAGCCTTGCATTACTGTTTTCCCTATATCAGCCAGTGTACCCTCTTTATGATAGGTAGAGGAAGTCATGCTCTGAATCCTGGTTCTGCAGAAAGTTTAAGGAGAAAGGCTTTCCCTGTGACATTTTCTCCAGGGAAGCAATTAAGCAACAAATCTGTCTAGTTTTAGATGACTTGGCAGGGAGGGGGAGAAAAGAGAATCACTGGGGGGGGGGGTTAGCTCTCTAGTATTTTTTTCATCTTATAGCTTTGCAAGTCACTGGGCCCTGAACAGAGGATATGCTATCAGCTCTTTTATGTTGGTATGCGATTAAAGAGGAGCATATAGTGGATTTTACAGTTTTGAAGCTGTAAAATACCTTATTTATATTTTTTTAACATATTAGGTGGAAAGGCAATTTAGAACAACCGAACATACCTGTCCCCACTTTGTACTCCCATTGGGATACAATAATTGAGTTCTAATCGAGCAATGTTTCCAAGCCTGAGAACTATTCCAGCACCATAAGACCATCGGATGCACTCTGCTAGTTTACGAAGATGAGCCTTAGGACCTTCACCTGGGAGTGGAAAGGAAGCCAATGAGAATGAGACAATAACCAAATGTTTTCATGGCCAGTAGCCCAAGTTCTGTTCCAGGTAAAAGGTAAAGGTAAAGGTACCCCTGCCCGTACAGGCCAGTCTTGACAGACTCTAGGGTTGTGCGCTCATCTCACTCTAGAGGCCGGGAGCCAGCGCTGTCCGCAGACACTTCCGGGTCACGTGGCCAGCGTGACGAAGCTGCTCTGGCGAGCCGGCACCAGCGCAGCACACGGAAACGCCGTTTACCTTCCCGCTATAAAGCGGTACCTATTTATCTACTTGCACTTAAGGGTGCTTTTGAACTGCTAGGTGGGCAGGAGCTGGGACCGAACGATGGGAGCTCACCCCGCCGCGGGGATTCGAACCGCCGACCATGCGATCGGCAAGTCCTAGGCACTGAGGTTTTACCCACAGCGCCACCCGCGTCCCTTCTGTTCCAGGTACAAGGCAGTAAACTATTTTAAAACACTCAATTTAAAAAATGTAATTTTTGCAGAAACAGTTAAAATGCCTTAAAAGGGGGGGGGGCTCCAATGTATTTGCTTCTTACCATAATTAAGATTGCAGAGGTTGCCAGCATTGAGAAAGAAGTGTGTTCTGAATAGATCTCCAAATCCTCCCCGGCCAGGCCGAAAAGGAAGAGGAGTGTACAAATGCAGACCTCCAGCCCAGTAAGCTTCACCTCCCAGGTAATCCCCTAGAAGAGTAACACAGCACAAAATATTTGCTCCATCAGCAATCCCAAGAACACTATTCAGTATAAGAAAGAGGTATCCTCCGTCACTTCAGGCTAAATCTACTTTTTTGCCATAATTGTCCATAGAAGCACTACACACTGTAAAACTTTATTGATGGTCCCACCTGCTGGCAATGGATCACAGAACAACTTTCAGAACAATATTGTGGGACGGCTACAACACCTTCCCTGTATCTGGGGTTCAAGCTGGAGGCGTAGGGGTTTCCAGGGCTTGGGTGACCCCTTTTTGGCTTCACCCAGGCCTGGGAAGCTTGCCTGCCTAATTACAACAACACCTTTCTTTACTACGTTGTAGGACGTAGGCAGAAATACAGATACATAAAGAACGCAATTTTGTCAATGCATCTTTCTGTTTGTTCACTTAAAGAAGGTAGATTTCCAGGGGAGACTGAGTAACTTTTTTCTGAAAAGGGGGTGGTAGGTCTGATAAGTTTGGGAACCTCTGCCATAGAATATTAAACAGCCCAAGGTCTGGTTGAAGAGGAATGTTTTTGCCTGGCACCTAAAGACATGAAATGAAGGTGACAGGTGATCCTCCTTAGGGAGAGCATTCCACAAATGGGGAGCCACCACAGAAAAGGCCCCTTCTCAGGTTGCTACCCTCCAGACCTCTCACAGAGGAGGCACATGAAGAAGGGCCTCAGGTAATGATTACAGGGTCCAAGTGGAGAGAGGCAGCCCTGGAAGTATTGCGGTCCTGAGCTGCTTAAGGTTTCATAGGTCAAAACCAGCACTCTGAATTGGGCCTGGAAACTAACTGGCAGCCAGTGCAGTCAGGCCAGGATTGGTGTAATATGCTCAAACCGTCTAATCAGGTAGACCAACCACCTATCATCATCATCATCATCAAGTATTCTCAGCCCATTTTCTGGGTCCTAGTAAAATTATTGACAATGATGCAGCCTACTAAAAATGTCTCAAACCTTCACTCTGTGGTCCAATGCTGTACATACTGAATCCACGCACACTTGTTGGTCCGCCAAGATAAAATCTACAAGGAAAAGAGAACCATTACTACATGTGAAGTGGCAGGCGACAAGGTGTGTTACAGCAGGCAGAAGGAACTGTACTTAACCACCTCCTAACCTCCAGATCCACCCTTTCAATATGATCAGGGCATATCCCTGTCTAAGCATACAGAGGTGCCACTGTCACACCTAGTTTGGCCATCCTTTGCTAAACTTTTCTGAGATGCAGGAAATGCTGCCATTAAAGCAAACTGCCAAGTAGCTTGGTTTGGAAGCCATGCAAATGAGTACCATTAAAATCAATGCTTAAAATAAATTTCTTGATGCAAGAGATGCATCATTTCAATTTATATCATATGCCAGACAGACAATAGGCAAACTCAAAGGAAAGCAAGTGGAATTACTTACCTATCAGCAATACTTGATGGTTTGTCTCCAATAGGAACCAACATTCCACCCCAAAGAGAAGTTGATAAAACCTTTAAAGAGACAGGCAATCATAGATTGAGTAAAATATATGATAGGTGTACAGATAAATGTTGGAGATGTGGATCCTCGAATGCAGGTATGAGGCATGTTTGTGGTCTTGTTCATTATTAATGAACCCCTAGTAGTAACTAGATTAATCACACTAATAACCCATTATGTTGTAACTTTGGACCCTTTAGCAATTCTGTTGTGTTATTTAGATGACTAAATAAAACAAAGAACCTGTATGGAACTTAATAGTCGCTGCCTGCATGTTAGCAGCCCCAACATGGAAGAACAATTTACCACTTACAGTGAAAAAATAGCTAGCAAAAAGTTTGGAAATAAACCCACAGTTGGTTCAACTGCAGGATGGAAAAGAAAAGGGGGGAATTTTAGGAGTAAAATGGCTCACATTTATTGAATTTGTAAAAAATAAAAATATGTACTTTCTGAGGCAACATCAGTTCCTTCCAGAATAATAGTTTTTGTTATGTTGCCCCTTTTTCATCTTAGCATTTCCAGTGGGAACTAAGTTTTCAATACATTCACAACAAATTAAAAGGCTGTCTGGGGCGGTATAAATGACAGTGTGGCTCCACATAATGCAGCTCCAACCCCTAAGCCACTTTCATATTGTGGAGCCTTTTAAAAGAAAGGGTAGAGTTCTCTATATTGCACTTTTAAAAAATCAAAAGGGCACAAATAGATGGATTTCTCTAGATTGTACCTATACACTGCAAATTATGGTCAGGAGCCAAGAGTTGCCTAATGTTGAGCAAAGGGTTATGCCATTCTCTCTCTCTCTCTCTCTCTCTCTCTCTCTCTCTCTCTCACACACACACACACACACACACACACACATTCAAACTGGCTTCGTAGAACAAGAAACCTCCCCACCACAACACTAACTGCTTCTGGAACTCCCTCAAGTTTCAAAACTTACATGACAATTATCACACCTGCATTTTCCCTGTTAGGAAAATGCACACATTTTCTATATTCTAACATGCAAGCTGAACTGATTCCAAATTGAACTGCTAAATGCTGTACTTAAAACAATTTGTAACTTTAAAAAGATACATTATTTCATTTGGGGTTTTTTTAAAAGGTACTATGATATGAATCGTTTACTCCCAATAGCACCAAGTACTTACTGAATCCCACAAGAGCTTCTTATTAAACTGAAGTTCAAAGTCCTCTTTCAGAAAACTCACATCACCACCAGTATAGCCAGCCAACTCCTAAAATACCAAACAGACTCTTTTGAAGACAGAAATATAAATACAAAAACACATTTCCACACGAATCACTTGTTGTTTTATTATACTATACTGTACTATATATGAAACAAAATACTGATTTGAAGGCTAGTTCAATCATGCAGGGAGCCAAAGTGTACAGGACTTCAACTAATAGTGCCATATTTTGCATACATATTGCAAATATAAAACACCCACCCACAGCTATTTTCCAGAACCTGATAATACCTGGTTTATTTTCAGCAAAGCACCTCGTCTCGGCAAGATTGAAGAGTTACGAGAATCAATTACCATTGCGTGCTATAAACAAACACACATATGAAATGTTATAATGTAGGAACAGTCAACTATGACATTCTTTTTTCCTGAATTGCATAGAATCTTATTGGAGATAGAGGAAAAAATTATTCATCACTCCTCTTTTGGGCAAACATTCTACTAAACTCTTAACGTGATACTGCATAATCAAAATTATCTAGCAATAAAAGGTTCATCCTTAATTCTGAATTTTACTGAGTAGTTTTGTAGACCAAGCGTACACTGAGCATTTCAACATGAAGCTACCACATTATGTGGAAACTGTGGCCAAGATCCAATTCGTTACACTGAGTGGCTGCATTCCTTGTGACAACTGCCAGTTATCCAACTGTGCACAGGCAACTGAGTATGAATACACATGTGAAACTGCAAAGGAGATATTTGTTCTCCATCTGCAGTTTGCTGGATCACAGCGATACTACCAGCCACTGCAACGTTAGCTCTGTCTCAGCAAGTGAAGAGAGAGAGGCGTACTTACTGATATGTGGAAGAAAAGGCAACTCTTACAATATTCAGTCCCCTCCCATGTGAGAGAATGGGGGGGATACCTCCCTTAAAATGATGCTCCCCTGACTAAATAATAATAATAATAATAATAATAATAATAATAATAATAATAATAATTTATTAATATCCCGCCCTCCCCAGCCGAAGCTGGGCTCAGTGCGGCTAACAACAATAAAACAGTACAACAGTACAACACAACACTCTAAAATCATTCCTTATAAAATTAATTCAAATTAAACCACTGGCAACCATTGGGCCAGAGCCCTGTGAAGATTGCCAAAGGAGGGAGTCAGGCTGTGCCCTGGCCAAAGGCCTGGTGGAACAGCTCCGTCTTGCAGGCCCTGCGGAAAGATGTCAGGTCCCGCAGGGCCCTAGTCTCTTGTGACAGAGCGTTCCACCAGATCGGAGCCACAGTCGAAAAAGTCCTGACTCTAGTTGAGGCCAGTCTAACCTCTCTGTGGCCTGGGACCTCCAAGATGTTAAATAAAAAAAAATTATAATTTTTTTTTTATTAGCAATGGCATATTTTTAGCCAAGTAAACATTCTGATAGATCAATTGAACCTTACAGCTCTTATTGTGAATAAATATACAATTGCCACTTCAGCTATTAACTATGCAAGACATACAGCAAAGCCAGGTTCCCTTTGCATGTGAAAAACCAACTGCTATTAAGAAAGTTGTGTCTCTCTTCATGTTAGGAAATGTACCCTTACAATGAACTGAAAATATTAGGTATGTTGTGAAACCTTATAACAATAATATAAGTAGATAAATATGAATATAAAAGTATATATAAATGAATAAAAGGATAAAGATGCTGTAATCTGATATATATATATATATATATATATATATATATATATATGCTTTCGTAGATTTTCACGGGTACAGGAATGCAGGTTTTGGTGTCCTCGGGTGTCTTCCCGTGTAAAAGTTGGGGTGTCTAGGCGACGTTTCGACGAGGTCTCACTCGTCATCTTCAGGCTGGTGCTTTCGGCTTCTTGTTACTGGAACAGAGCGGGATCTCAATGTTTGAGTTCCTATAAATACTGTAGAGGGGGTGTGGTGTCTAGCCTCCAATGTTCTGGGCAGAGAGGAAGTTCCCAGGCTAGTGTGCCTTTTCTTCTTTTGTTCCTTAATTACTTGAGAGATACCTTGAGTGATTTCTTGAGTGGTACTCAGGATATCACTCAAGAAATCACTCAAGGTATCTCTCAAGTAATTAAGGAACAAAAGAAGAAAAGGCACACTAGCCTGGGAACTTCCTCTCTGCCCAGAACATTGGAGGCTAGACACCACACCCCCTCTACAGTATTTATAGGAACTCAAACATTGAGATCCCGCTCTGTTCCAGTAACAAGAAGCCGAAAGCACCAGCCTGAAGATGACGAGTGAGACCTCGTCGAAACGTCGCCTAGACACCCCAACTTTTACACGGGAAGACACCCGAGGACACCAAAACCTGCATATATATATATATATATATATATATATATATATATATATAATTCAGCACAAAAATCAGCTTTCCTCATATCCGTATAGACTCGAATCTCTATTGCTCTTGGGCAAGAATGGACAACAGGTGTCATAAGGAACCATTATTTCAGCACTATTGCATTTGGCTTAATTAATGTGGTACTATTCATCAGCATTTGGTCGTACTTAAAAAATTCATATTCCAAATAGCAAAAACCTACAGACACAGATGACTTGAGTGAATGTCCACTTTCTTCTCGGACAGAAAATGATGCTGTTCTTGCAAGACAGCCAAGCTCCCTCCAGACACCCTCCCATTTTAGTGTGTGGTTGGTCTTCCATATGGGAAACTGTAAAAGAAACAATTTCTTTAATTATGAATGAGAAAACATTTACAGATTTCCAGCATCTTTCACATATTTCTTTATGAGCAGGAGCACTGGGTTTACTGGTAATGCAGCCAGTCTTAGAAGAGCCAACTCAGACTATAGGAGCTGCTGCTAAGGTACTTTGCTTTGACAGTCTCCTCCCAGGTTCACCTGGCTTCTCTCTTGAGGACAGGTGCTAGCCAGGTGAGCTGGCTTTTTGTGAGGAAGGTGCTGGGCTGCTAGCTCCTTTGAAGAGAGTTGCTAGGCTCTCAGCTGGACCGGAGCCGAGGCAAGCAGCAGACATGAGGTAACTCAGTGAATTCTCACAGAAAGGAGATGCTGGGGTGTTGAAATCCATGCAAGAATTTGCCAGTTCCAGGAGGCAGCACTGGAGCAACAACAGAGCAGGAAAATTTTCAGTTGCTGCATCTGCTTCATTTTTAAAATGCTGCCTCCATTGCCTTCTGCTCCCCCACCTCAATTTTAGCAATGCAGAAGATGAAGCAAGAAGATGAGAGGAAAAGGAAAGGTTAAGTCTATCATGCCCAGCACAAATATTTCCTCCTCCTGAGTTCTCTGCAATCTTCAAAAAACTTGAGAAAACTTGGTTTGAGTGAGGGGCAGCTGCCAGACAGAGAGGCACTGTCACTGCAGGTAACCAAATTTGTGGATTTCTCGTTCCCCAGCCAACCATAAACAAGTAGTGCTATTTTACCTACATTGAATTCTGTTGATATTCCTCTATCAGTTTCACGAAGAGAACTCCAAGGAAATTGCCCGGTTACTTTATACAGATTGAGAGAAAAGCTAGAAACATAACATTGAGATTTGGATTACTACAACAAAGAAAGGAGCTGAAGAACAAGTGTTTCATAAGATCACACCTATGGCACTGCTTAACTTTACCTATAGCACATAAAAAGAACTCTTTACTTGGCAAGCAGGTCAAAGCTGTATGGCTCTGCCACATTTGTCATTGTAAAATCCTTAAAGGAAAGATGTTAAGATTGCACTCGTGGTTCAAGTTCCTGGACCTCCAAACTAACCTTCTGTGCTGTATGGTCAACAATCCTAATTCACCATATGCCTCACAGACACTCTCTGTCTCTTACTAAATGAGCCAGGAAGGCAGAGATAGAATGGTGGTTCGCCACTAGCAGGACAGGAGCCTAGCGCCAGCTATGCCTTCAAGCTAGAACTGGAGCCCTTAAGTTAGATCTAAATAGCTAAACCACAGAAGAATTGCTTACAATAGTACTGTACAAAATCCTTTAATAGCTTAAAAACCAATTAATAAGTTGGTTACAGAAAATGGAAGATAATTCTCATATGTCATCATTAATCAACTTAATTTACTTTCAGTGTTAACAGTGAAATGCAGATAGTTGTACAAGGAGCTGCACAAGCTTAAGAAGAGGAAGAAGAGTTTGGATTTGATATCCCGCCTTTCACTCCCTTTAAGGAGTCTCAAAGCGGCTAACATTCTCCTTTCCCTTCCTCCCCCACAACAAACACTCTGTGAGGTGAGTGGGGCCGAGAGACTTCAGAGAAGTGTGACTGGCCCAAGGTCACCCAGCAGCTGCAGGTGGAGGAGTGGAGATGCGAACCCGGTTCCCCAGATTACAAGTCCACCGCTCTTAACCACTACACCACACTGACACTCCACAGCAGCGGTCTCTTAAAGTGCTGGAAGCCGAGACATCTACATTAACTTTCTGAACAGAACTATTTGATGAGAAAAGGCAATTTACCATTTTATCATGAAATTTTACTGTTTTGGATTTGACAAAAACTGTTGAAAGCTTAAGAACATATGGGAGGGATGAAACAAACTGAGCTGCCTTTCATTATCTTTGTGTGAGTGGACAGACATACAGCTGTTAGCGCAGACTAGATTTACTTGCAAACATGTCAAAACAGAATGATACTGTATTTGTCTTAGAATTAGCTGAAACAAGAGATAGAAGCTAAACAGCAAGATATCTTGCTCACTTTCCCCAAAGTTCACCAGTGTTGGAAATACATAGAAATATAACCTGATTAATGCAGAATTAGTTCCAATGTAATACTTTGCACACATGGTGTGAGGAATCACAGCCCTGTATGTATACATGTAAAAAATATAGTTGAATGTGTCACCCAAAATGTTTGCTCAAAAAAATCTCCTGGGCTAAAGCTAGATACAGTATTTTTAATAATGATAATAATAAAGTTGTGAAACCGACTTTCTATCCATGGGAATAACTCCAAAAAGCCATACCCAATTTGGGCATTAACATGTTCTACTGAGGCCTGGTGCTCAGGAACACATCACCAGAGGGGAGTTTTCCCGGCTGCTGAAAGCCTGGCAAGATAGAAGGGAGAAGAAGGACTTTATACATGACTTCAACAGCAATGGCAGCTGGGAGGCCAGAGAACCAGCAACATCTGATGCCCATCTGCCTGGTAAGACCTACAGCAGTCAAGAAATGTCCCATTCAAGGAAAAGCATAGGAGAGAATGAAAACTTAGGAGTAAATTCTACCATGTAAACTGCCTTAAGAACTCTTTTGTTGGAACTAAGGAAGCATAGATTCTAAAAGTGCAAGACATCGGGTTGTATCCAATGTGGAACTTCTGTTTCCTCTCCAGCCACAACACACATACCCCAACATTTGTTCCAGATCCCCCAAGCCTTCAGAGTGAGGGTACACAGGGGTGAGTGGGTGGAGCAGACAGGAGACTAAGCTCTGTTGTTCACACTAAGTCCACTGTATAAGCAGAGCTGAAGCACTGGGTATGGCCCAATCTGTTAACACGTGCCTTAAAATATTTGCTAACGGTCATAGCAGTGAAAGCTGTTACCAACTACTCTCAGTGTGACCAACTGCAAATGAGAGTGAACGTACTGTGTATTGGGGTCACTACCTTAAGTAGCTCATCTTTCAAAAAATGGGGTGTATACTGGTGATTTTATTGTCCTTTGCTGCACACCACTTACAATACATTTTCAAGGGTCTAGGGTTTTTCTAAATAGATGTACATAACACTGAAACCTTACTACATTCTGAAGGTATCTTACTTTCTTTCGAAGTGGCCAGGCTGTGGTTTGAAGAAAGAGAGACCATATGAAGTTTCCTTTGTGCCATAGGAGAACTGAAATGTCACCTTCTCGGCACGTCCAAATATATTCGGGAGTTTGAGTCCAAGTACCTGCAAGTGTCAGAATAAACACTGAAGCATCTACAACTTTGCCAAGACACTTGCACACTTAACTGTTTTCATTAGTTTTTTGCTGCACACAAATGTTTCCAGCGGCAAAGGATACCTGCTCTGCGCCCCCCTTTAAATGTTTTTTATCACTATGGTACCCCACCTGGGCTCTGGCATTGAGCAGGTTCCAGGTGCCATCTTGGTCTATCTGTCCCCCTCAATGTCCCAGAAGTCATTTGGGGGCATGGGAAGAGAAATATGACCACTGTCACAGAAAGCACAGCCCACAAAGCTGCAATGGAGAGAGGCTGGGGGGGGGGAGGTGTGGGGGGAGGAACTCACCTTCTGCAAGCATCCTTGAAGATGCTGTGACTACAGCCCATTGCTATTTGTGACATTTTAAACTATGTGAATTTTAAAACCCAGTTAATATTAGACTTACTAACCCATATTTCCCCAAACCTTCATGGAAACTTTGCAGTTTTCAAGTAGTTGAAATATCCCTTTTTACCGTTATCTCAAGCTTCTCCATAAAAAACCCCAGATAAATATATTATACACCATAGGTAAAGTACCAGTGATCATATTGCTGTCAAATGTATGAAAGATGAGAAAACACATAAATCATTGCATGTTTCTCAAATTGGAACCCTAAAGCATTTTTTATAATTTTCACACAGAGCTGTCAATCATGTTCTAAATTTACAGAAGCATCAGTTTTTGAAAACATGTAAATCTCCTGACTACAAGCTTCTGATTTCAACTGAAACCTCCCTTCATTGAATCTCATAACAAGATGACATTATATTATAATAAGCACTCAATTAAAAAAATGTGTTTTCAGCTTGGAATAAAATATTGCAATTATTTACAGTCTCAGCATATTTCTACACAATAAAAGCTGTCAAGAGATCAGAGATTTCTAGGACAACTGTAGAATAAACAGAAAAAAATGAACACATACACACCTCATTTATTTTAATGGAACTCTCATTCCAAATAAATGTATTTATGACTGGAGAGGGAAATCTGTTTTACCAAAATTAATTTAAATCACTTATGATAAACTAGCATATATCATATCACCACAACTTAGATTGCAGGAGGTTGTTAAGCAGGTCATACCATGCTCCCTTCATTATTGCCAACCATAGTATTATAACTTCCAGTTAATCTTCTCAGTTCTGTTACTTCAAATGTTACATCTAAACCATTTGGAAGGGCATCATCTCCTAAATACACAGACAGAAGTATTAGTAAAGAAAACAATTTTTTAAATCCAGTTTGACATTTCTAATTATTAAAATACAGTGTTTCTTAAATAGCTTCTTAAAATACTTTAAATAACATATGTAATACCTAAATTAAGTTCTCACAGTTTAATACACTCAGAAAAATGCCTTCACAGAAGCTAATACTGTACCCCAAATAGATTCATCCCATGCATTTGACTTTCTATAATACTAAACGCTGTTTGGTTCAAACTATGAGCACTTAACAGTGGAATTGAAGATTTAAGCACAAACCTCACAAATCAGGACAGGAGCAGAGATCTGTGTGCCTTACCATACTTCCCTCTAGCCTCTTATAACATTTCCTTTATTTTTATTATCATAATTAACTAATTAATCACTCTCTACACAATCATCCCAAGGTGATGTATAATAGTAAAAAACAGCAGCAAAGGTTTAAAAAACAACAACTAGCTGATACATTTAAAACAAAACTAAAGCAATACAGAACAGACACTCATGGCAAGGACCCATTCATCCAGCTGGGAAAGCCGGGGGGGGGGCGGGAATCTTTTATTGTTTTCATAATGTACAAATAGTGGTGCCTGTCATATCTGAACAGGAATGCTATTCCACAGAACAGGGACAGCTACACTAAAATCCCTGCTCCAAGTTACTGCAAAAAAGGCTTCTAAGATCTTGGAACTTGCAGAAGTTTCCCCACAGACCAAAAGGCCCACAAAACCTGATACTGCTGTATAGGGCCTTACATGTTAGTATCAAAACCCTGAACTCAGCCTGGCAGCAGACTTGGAAGCTAGTGCAAATCCTACAAGCAGGGTGTTCTATGCTGGCAGTCGTCTGCCCACAAACGCAACCTAGCCGCCACATTCTCCAGCAGCAGCAGCCTCCAGACCAACCCCAAGGGGAGCCCCACACAGAGTGCACTGGAGTAATCCAACTGTGAGGTTACCAATGCATGGACAACTGTGGTCGAGCTATCCCGATCCAGTCCTGGTACTTCTTTCTAGTATTGGGTCTTCTACCCTCACAATTTCAGCTGATTAATAAGGGAAAGTCTGTATCAACCTTCACTATCCATTTATCCTGGGAAGGTTTTGTACTACAACTCCCATTATTCCTGATTATGTGTCATAGTAGGTGGTGCTGATGGAAGTTGCAGTCCAAACCCTCTGGAGGGCACTAATCTGGGGAAGGCTGGTCTAGATGGCAGCAAACCAGCACCATGTTTTAATTGGGGGCAAGCTCAGTGCCAAGGCTAGCACTACACAAATAGTTATAGAACTCAATGAAAACAAATACAACATGTCACCCTGATGGATACTTTGCTGCCTGATATCTATATATTGAAAATAAGCAATCCTTTCATTTATGCTACACTAGAACTATTGAGAAGGACACATGTATAAAATAGTCTGACCTATCAAAGGAGGGATAGCCAATTTTAGTTATACTCAGAGTAGACCTACTGGAATCAACGGATTTAGGTAACTTAGCTCCCATTTATTTCAATGGTTCTCCTGCAAGAGTTACTTATTTTAACCTCCTTCAAAGTATTTAAATATTACACATATTAAACTACTATAAAGCTATATTAAAACTCAAGGAAAAACAAATCACACACACTGATAATTACCTTGACACGTATCAATTAGAACATCCACCTGTCTAAAAATTCCTAGACGGAGGAGCTTTTCACGAGCTTCATGGGACTTCCTCATAACCTTCAAAATATTTAAGGTTTAGCTTTGCACCTTAATGACTAAATGTTCAACAGTTATTTGCCAAATGCATACATTCATTATCTCACATACTGCTGTACATTTTCATTACACAAACGGGAATTCCACGACACAGAGTGGGCCTCACATAAATCAGTTTAGCATCCAACCCCAACATGTATAAGTAACTAAACTCAAAAAGTAATAACAGGAATTCATGAGGCTTACGTCTG
Source organism: Podarcis gaigeae (assembly GCF_964106915.1). Lineage (NCBI taxonomy): Eukaryota > Metazoa > Chordata > Lepidosauria > Squamata > Lacertidae > Podarcis > Podarcis gaigeae. The sequence continues at coordinate 4,241,136 of NC_139681.1, forward strand.
CAAGAGCAAGACTGCAGTTTAGCACCATATTTATACACTGGAATATCTGCTTATAAAGAATACCTATGCTTCTGTTAAAGCATGTTTTGCAATATTGTTTCGGCATGTCAGTTTGTATAGCCTATAAACCTGCTGCGTCAAGGCCCTATGTCAGCTGCTGCTAAGCTTTTCTGTCTAGTGTTGGTGTTTTGTGTACTGAGGTGTTGTTATATTTTGAATGTCATTTTTAACCTTTTTCTTAACCTAGATTGTAAATTGTCAAGAGATGCCCTGTGCTAAGTGACTTAAACCAGGCATAGGCAAACTCAGCCCTCCAGATGTTTTGGGTCTACAATTCCCATCATCCCTGACCACTGGTCCTGTTAGCTAGGGATCATAGGAGTTGTAGTCCCTAAACATCTGTAGGGCCATGTTTGCCTAAACAATATCATAATAGTAATATTAAACAAGGATCCTGACATTTTTAGACTTCATAGTATTTTCAAGCTTTTGAGGGTTTCAGAAAGTGAGTCTAATTTCACTACTTACATCAATGAGGTCTTTAGCTTTGAATACGTCACCAATTTCATACATGATAATGTCATCTTTAGTCCTTCCAAGTCCATCAAAGTGCACATGTTGAACCACAACCTAAAGATTAAGATGGTTCTCATCAAAATGTTAACCCTGGAAACATTCCAAGGACAACTAGAATTTCTACTCAACTAAAACATAATGGTGCCATAACCAATGAATTATTGAATTACAATTCCAAGACAGCACAGAACATTGTCTCATCATGAATCAAAGTCAAGAATTTTAAGTGGCAAAAACAGCATCATTATTAAACAGGTTTTTACATTATTTTGTGGATGAAGCCCACATTTTACCAGCTTCCTCACAAGAATATCATAGGGGACTTTGTCAAAAGCCCTACTGAAATCAAGATACACTATGTCCACAGCATTCCCCTTATTCACCAAGCTTGTAACTCCATCAAAAAAAGAAATGAGATTTGTCTGGAATGACTTATTTTTGAGAAACCCATGCTGAGTCTTAGTAACCACAGCATCATTTTCTAAGTGCTTACAAACCAATTCTTGATTTTTTTGTTCTAGGACCTTTCCTGGTATTGATGTCAAGCTTACAATTCGGTAGTTATCTGGGTCTTCTTTTTCCCCCCTTTTGAAGATGGGGACATTTGCCCACCTCTAGTTTGCAGGTACATCACCTATTCTCCAAGAATTTTCTTTACACAATTGTTTACTAATACCTGAGAATTATTCATTGCTAAATGGTAAGAATTCTGCTCCTACTAAAATTATGACTGTGTTACAATGACTGTGCACTGTTAAACAGAAAGACAATGGGGTATCCCAATACTCACATCTTTATTTTCCAGTATTTCCTGTTTGGTTTCTGGCTCAACTTCAACCAGTTCAGCTTCTTCCCCTATAGCACCAAAATCAGGTCCGCTCATTGGAAGAGGCTCCAAACTCTGAACAGGATAAAAATTCACCAAATATATCAATTGAGTTAAATTGGATTTAGTATTTCAAGTCCTCAAGTATTTATAGTGACTCTTACCATTCCATCCACCTTACCATAAAAGGATGCAGTCTTGTGCAGTTGTGTTCCCAGTTCCCATGCAGTTTCATTATGAAAGAGTGGTAACGGAATGGTATCCAATTAAGTCATAAACAGAGTAGACTCACTGAAAGTGGCAGGCTTACGTTATTTAAATCCAGTTGTTTCAATAGTGGATATCACTCATAATGTATACTGCATAAGATAAGCCTGTCAGTCAGCTCAGTTGGAGAGAATGTAGTGCTGATAATGCTAAGGTTGTGGGTTCGAACCCATCCAGGCCAGCTGTATATTCCTGCATATTCCTAGATAACCCTTGGGGTATCTTCCAACTTTACATTGCTATGATTCTAATTGCCTTCCACAGTATTACATTTTTCAGTTTGGCTTTTTATTTTACAATGCACTTGGTCAGTATAAGTGCTATTTAGAGAATGAGTATCTCACAGAATTCAGAAGGGTTATTTAATAAAGAAAGATGATTTTAAGATTTTAAGCAGGTATATATTTTTAGACGTAACCTGCATTGGTCATTTATGTTTGGGATGTGGCTCTCATTCCATTATAGACACCTATGGTGTTGGCTGTGTTGTCCCTCTTTGACCAGCTGACACAAGCTGCATAAAACTTTGATTTCCAGAATCCTAAATTCATTTCAATATGAGACCACTGGAAACTGTCACCCTATACTTAAGATACTTTTGAATGTGAGCTTTAAATGTATACTTTGAATAGCCCTGTAAAACTTCACCCACCTCTATTCTTTTCAGACAGCTGCTTTGAAATAAAGGTACACTATTAATGCTGCAACAGAGAAGCTTCGGATTTTGTAATCCAGTGTGTGGTGGGGGAATAAATTAAATACAAATTGTCATTTGGGTTAATGTATCATTTTGATTCTCTAATATGCAGGGATGGGATTGCCAATTTTTTGAAGGAATTTGAAGACACTATGAAACAATATTGATATAAAAATGTTTGGAAAAGAGCTTTGGTTGAAAAGTTGGCAACAACATTGGCCAGGATGACCAAAAAGAGGGATAGTTTAAGATCAGAATGGTTTCATTTTGTAATGCACATGAATAAGAAAATGAATGATGTAATGCTGCCATCTAATTATGCTACTTTGTGGAACACAGCTGTTTATTTTTCCTGTAGCAACATTAAGAATAGCAACATTTGCCATCTTTCTACTGTACGTTATAGAGCAATTGTGGGGGTTCTGCTGTGTCTAATAGTCTCTGGAACTGAGTTTTATTTACATTTTAAGTTATGGTCAGAAATTTATTTATGTTTTAAGTTTTTGGGTTTTTTCATGTTTCTATGCATAAAATAACAAAACATATTTTTTTAATAAACAATGTGTTCTATTTTTCTAAGACCTCGAATGACCTGTTCACTTGTAGCTGTTTTGTTATTGCTCTGTCTACATTTTTGCATTTCACTTTCTGCTTAATTTGTATACTTATGCTACTATAGGATTCTCACAGGTACTAGAAATCATAGAATTGTAGAGTTGGAAGGAACCCCGAGGGTCCTCTAATCCAACCCTGTGCAATACAGGAATCAAAACTACAGCATCCCTGACAGATGGGTCATCCAACCTTTGCTTCAAAAAACCCCCAAGGAAAACAAGACCTTTTGAGGGTGTTGGAACAGCTCTTGCTGCCAGAAACATCCTCCTGATGTTTAAGATGCAAAGTGTAAGTGCCACCTCCAAGTCAGTGAGATGTACGTGGGTGTGTCATGAAGACTTTACATTCACAATAGGTGTGTAAATACTATGCTGCCAAGGAAAGCACTGCAGTCCCACCAGAGACGCCATCACAGGCAGCACCACTTTGGAGAATTATCGATTAAGGCTCCTTAGGGGAAGCAGGAGCCTCCCAGGCTCCACGCAAGCCAGTCCAAGTCTGCTGGCCGCAAGCCCTCCGCTCCCCCCTCCTTCCTTGTTCCAAAGGCTTGAGGCACCAGAGCATGTGCAAAGTCCACCACTACCCAAGGAAGGCAGGCTGGAGTGGAGGCACCGGATTCCACAGCGCACCCAAAGCAGCCTTCATGCCTTTGCACATTCTCAAGGTCACACTCTGCACATGCTCAGAAAAACGCTGCTCGGAATGTTCGGTATTGTTTTTAAGGAGAGCCCTAAAAAAGGGGGGCGGGCATTCTGCACATGCTCAGAAGAACGCAGCTCAGAAGAGACAGTATCCTTTTCAGGTGACGCCCATAAAAAACCCAATGACAATAATCCTAGGAGGAGGAATTCTTCACATGCTCAGAGGAACGCTGTCCCGAGCCGCCGGGCGTTGTTTTAGCGGTGCGCGCGTGCATGTGAGGGCGCGCGGGGCGGCGGGCGTCTCCGCTACCTTGGCGGCCCCGATCCCTCCCCCGCCCAAGGTCGCCGCCCTCGCCCGCCAAGCCCGCGAGCCGGGCGCTCCTTACCCGCGCGTGGACGGTGCCCATGGCCGCCTCTCAGCGACGCCGAGCGGCAGAGCGAGCGGGAGAGCCAGCGAGGGAGCGGCAGGCGAGGGAAGAAGCGCCGCGACGGTCCCTCAGGAGGAGAAGCTGCAGCGCGGGGCGGCGGCCATGACAGGAAAGCGCGTCGGCGGCAGAAGGGCCCGCCCCGCCCTTCCCGAGCGAGTCTGATTGGCCAGGCCGGGGCGGAAGGGGGCGGGGACTGGAGGAGGCGCGCACGGAAAGGAAGGGCGCCGAAACCGTAGATAAAAGTGAAGAGAGATGAATAGGTGCCAGCTTCCGGGATATATGAGGGAACTAGCTAGCGGCAAGAGGAGGCAGCAGGGTCCGTAGGCGCACAGGAGTTGTAAGAGTGGGCAGGGACCCCCGAGGGTCATCTAGACCAACCCCGCTGCCATGCAGGAATCCCAACACGCGTCAGATATGGGACCCGAGCGGACCCTGTTTCGCTTCTGCAGATGAGCTTCGCCTCCGATATGCGCTTCGCCTCCGGTGCCCCCATCTCTCGGGTTCACGTCTGAACCCTACGTCTGTCCCCCCCCCCCGGGTTAGTTGGGCAGCTGACCGTGGAAATTGGGCGGATTGGTGTCGCCGGAAGAAGCGGCTCCAGCAAAAAGGTGGGAGCCGGCGCGAAAGCGCCTGCTGTGCTGTCTAGCTCCAATTTAAAAAGAGAAGTTTTTTAAATAGCGCTTTTATAATTGCCACGCTAAATGCCTTTACAGGATTGTGAGAGTCGTGCCCCATGAGACCACAGAGCCATCTTGCAGGTTAGCGGTGAGTGGCTGAGACATAGCTGTTTGGATCCCAAGCCCCAAACCGCAAAAGACAGACATGCCACACGCAGGTTTGCAGCAGGCAAAGGCCAATCTACTTAAAATTTCACTTTGCGGTCCCAATCCGTCGCTCGCGTTTCGCATCCAACAGCACGATTCAAAAGCACGTGTCGATCTGTCTTCTGGCGCTGCCTGCGATGGAAGGGATTGCACCTCCTGTCGTGAGAATTGCACCCTCTGCACACGCCCTGTGGGTCAGGGTCCCTCTCCTTCCTGCTGTCACAGGAGTACAAGAAAAGATCTGACTTACTCGCCACCTTACTCTGCATTGTTTGTTGCAATTCTCCGTTGCATCCTTACTGCTTGAAATAAAAACACAATTTTTTTCCCAAAAACACAAAATTAGAAAGAGCAAGCGCTTTTTTTACTGTGCCGCTACCTTCTTATTTCTGCTGCCTAAAGTAAAAACAGTGCGTTTCTACATTCCACAGACAGATTTCACTTCTACCGAAGGCAAAAATGAAATTGGGGTACTAAAAGTACCAAGAAGCTCCATGTTTCTCTGATAAAGTTGCTATTAACGTTTATTATCCATAGGTCAATCCATCCCCGGGCATCTCCATGGCAAGAGAATTGTATGCTGGACTTTGCAATTGGAACTCACAAGCAGAAATTCCTTATTTATTTATTTATTTATTTATTCATACATACATACATACGCCGCTGTTTTCCCTGATATGGAGTCAAGGCAGCTTGCAGATGAAATAATAACAGTTGAAAGATGGGACAATCGTTTTAAAAAAGCAATGAAACATGAATAGAATTAAACCATTCTATTTTTTAATCCAATGAAAACATGCAGATCATTACAATTAAAAACAGCACAGCACCAGACCTGTAATTAAAAGTATGTAGTCAGTTCCCAAACAGCCTGTTGGAATAAATTGTCTCTGGGTGACTCCCAATAAAGTTCCAAAGTCTTTTCACAACCACCTATCCTCCTGTGATTGGGCCCTTGGCAGAAGGCAAAAGGCTCCCAAACTTACACCCATGCCGTATTCAGATACCAGCCACTGAGATGACTCACTGCCCCACCCAAAACTTTCAGGCAAAGCATTGTGGCAATTGTAGTTTTATAGCAGGCTCTAAGCACTCCAGACTCCTGGTGTAGAGCCAAGATTTTCTTCAGTCCCACCTACTCGTACATTGTTGTTGTTGTTGTTGTTGTTGTTACTTTTATTTATTAAATGTATTACATCACTTTATCTTGCCCAAAGCAAAAATACACACATTTGAAAATGTGTAGCTTGAAAATGCACACATTTTAGGCCACTCTTTTAGATTCTATTTAGCCAGAGTTTGGTTCAATTTAAGCATGTGCTTTCTAAGTTTGGGTGCATTATATCCTTCATCTGAGAGAGTCCTCATAGGTTCCTGTTCACCTGTGTAAAACAGGTATGAGCCCATACCTTAATATGTAAAAACATTAATAGTTTTTAAAGGCAACTTATCTCCGTGTTAGGGACGCAGGTGGCACTGTGGGTTAAACCACAGAGCCTAGGACTTGCCGATCAGAAGGTCGCTGGTTCGAATCCCTGCAACGGGGTGAGCTCCCGTTGCTCAGTCCCTGCTCCTGTCAACCTAGCAGTTCGAAAGCACGTCAAAGTGCAAGTAGATAAATAGGTACCGCTCCAGCGGGAAGGTAAACGGCGTTTCCGTGCGCTGCTCTGGTTTGCCAGAAGTGGCTTAGTCATGCTGGCCACATGACCTGGAAGCTGTACGCCGGCTCCCTCGGCCAATAAAGCGAGATGAGCGCCGCAACTCCAGAGTCGGCCACGACTGGACCTAATGGTCAGGGGTCCCTTTACCTTTATCTCCATGTTATGAAACACCTCATTTATTCTCTACTAAATAAAATGTATGAATGATTAAGTGCATGCAACTTATGGGGATTTATTTCCACATCAACATGTATAGCAGCCGGCCATGCATGCAGTTGGGGGGGGCAGTATTTAGAATCCAAACACTAATTTTTCAAAACAAAAGCAAATCAAGCTGAATAGTAAATTGCAGTGCATAAAAAGCTCTATTCAAAATATACTTGTAAAAGAAAAAGCAAAATCCTGCCCACAGGTTTATTCCCTAAATAAATACAGGAGGGAACAGGGAAAGGAAAAGACGGTGGAGAGACAGACACGTTGGGTCACTGGAGGTTTGGCGTGTGCTCTCATCAGTATATTTATGCTCTACCTCCTTGACACCTGTAAGTCGGGCAGGGGATCAGTGCCTCGCCTTGGTAGAAGAGTGGATGAGAAGCAATAAACTGAAGCTCCATCTGGGAAAGACTGACTGAGGCAGTTTTGGGGCAATTTCCTAGATTGCATGGGTGTCCAACCTGTTCTGGAAGGGATCACACTACCGCTAAAGGAGCAGGTATATAGCATGGAGAGAGACATGTGCAGAGGTTTTTAAGCAGAGGTTGGCTGGCCATTTGTCCTGTATGAGCTGGTTGAGATTCCTGCATTGTGTGTGGGGGGGGTGGACTAGATGACCCTTGGGATCCTTCCCAACCATGCCATTCTTTAATTCCTGGATCCACTGCTGTTGCTAGAGGCATAAGTGTACATGGTTGCACGGAAACCTTCTGCCGGTTTGAGTTTGTGGCCTAGCTTTGACCGTATTTGCACAGGTATAATCTAGATTTAGTGGCCTATATTCTTATCGTTTGTAGATTAGATTACCGCAATGTTATACATGGGGCCTTCCTTTGAAGACTGTTTGGAAACTACAGCTAGTGTAGAAATCAGCCGTTTGATTACAGAGACCAGAAGATCTCAGCTTATTACACTGATTCTGGCCTGCTTGCACTTGCTACCAATTAGTTTCTAGGCTCAATTTAAAAGAGTGGTTTTGACTTACAAAACCTCACATAGTTCAGGAATCCTAAGCCTCTGCTAAAATGAACCGGTCCAGCCCCAGCAATATTAATCAGTGTTGCTTCTCTATGTGCCTCATCTGAGAAAAATGCAGAAGAAATAGACGAGAAGAGGCTTTTTCAGGAGTGACTCTGTGCAGCTGAATGTATGCCCCCATGAAACATGCCTGGTGCTATAATTCTAAGTTTCTACCTGCAAGGCCTTTTTGTTTACCTAGGCCTTTTATGATTGTGCTAGCCTCTACTGCTGTGTTAGTCTTTTTGGAGGATAGGAGGTTGTCCTTATGATATTGTTCAATTATTATTTTAGATACAGTGGTACCTCGGGTTACATACACTTCAGGTTACATCACTTCAGGTTACAGCCTCCACTAACCAAGAAATAGTGCTTCAGGTTAAGAACTTTGCTTCAGGATGAGAACAGAAATCGTGCTCCGACGGCGCGGCGTCAGTGGGAGGCCCCATTAGCTAGAGTGGTTCTTCAGGTTAAGAACAGTTTCAGGTTAAGAACAGATCTCCGGAATGAATTACGTACTTCACCCAAGGTACCACTGTACTGTGTATTGTACATCATTCTTAATTTGACTTTTGATTTTGCTTCTATTTTAAGTTGCTTTGGGACATTTCTCTTTCATTACAAAGTGATCAACAAATAATAGTATTATTATCAATTGTTCTTCATGTTGAATAGAATATAACATAAATAGCAAGTATTGTAGTTTAATGTTGCCAGCCAAACAGACCGAAAAAAACTTTTTGAAAACCATAGCCTCACTGAATTTACATTGTTACTATAAAAACATTTAGCTTTTAGAGAAGTTGAGAAAAGAACTCTGGACCCAAGGGCTCTGCTTGAGATAGCTATTGCAGTACAGCTATAATCCCTTAAGGTGTGTACATACATACTTTGCACCCAACATCTCCACCTGTTATCTTTATCCCTGCCAGACACATTTTTTTCCAACCACCGCAGATGGAGCGCAAAGGCTACAAGAGATACTTCCCATGTAAAAGATGTCCTTGTCTTGTGTAATAATGTGGCAGAATATAAATCTCAAAAATATTGCCACTCCATAGAAGAAATACAAACCTTGGAATATTGAATTTTAAGCTTTCTATTCATTTTCAAAATATATAATTTATAAGAACAGGAGGTAGAAATCATTTAAGATATTTGTTCACTATGAATTTCAGTGAACGGAGAGGGAGAAGCACGTCTTGTCAGCAACAGCAGGGACCAATCTTTAAATATTTTCCGAAGCCTCATAGAGGCTTCAATGGCTCTTCAGTACAATGGTAGAAACAGAAATACAGGCTTCGGTTTTTGTAATTCCATAGCTTAAATATACAACCTCTTTAAAAGACTTTAAAACTTTAAAGCAGTGGTTCCCAAAGTGGGGTTATGTGGGGGGGGGGGGGTGGCAGGAGGGATTCTGGTGATGTAAATTACTAATAGTCTTTGAAAAGTTGGTATCATTGGATCAGGTTCAATAATTTTGTTGAAATAGTTAAACTAAATAGTGATAATTGGATTGTGAACAAATGTACAATTAATTGTTACTGTTTTGAATTTATCACTGTTCTGAATAATGCTTTATATAGGGTAAGGTAAGCGACACCAAGAGGGCAATGGTCCCCCAAAATTTGGAAGCCGCTGCTTTTACAATACAATATATTCCTTGAGCTCCCTCCTTCCAACCACAATTATCTTAAATTCAGTTTGCTATTATAAACAGCAGACACCAAAAACATTTTTGTCTCTTTATTTTGCTGCTTTATATAAACATTAGCGATTGGAACAATATTCTGGCCCACTTTGGAAATGCAATCAAGATTTTTAAAATAAAGCATACAATCAGTGATCACACAAAATAACTCATTTATGTCTATATCTTGAATGAAATAGCACCAGCAAGGATATAAATAAGAAAGTTTTCGCAATGTTAAAAATTTAAAATGTAGCTTTGTTGTTGTTTTTCTAAAAACAGCACTTCCTTCGGTTTTCACTGTATAAAGTCATAGCTGAAAGACTGCTAAATGCTTGGACAGAATTAAACTTGCCCATAGTCAATAATTAAAATAAATACACAAGACTTCCCATTCTTATGAAGGCTTTGATTTTTGTCAAAATATAAGCCACCTCATTCCTAACATAGACTCCAAAGCCAAAATCTATTTGAATGACTCTTAGGCCATTCTGCTAAGACAGCATCACTGCAGACTGCAGACCAAGTCCTCCAAGTGCCATGCCAGGGGAGGGTGATCAGCAGCCTATGGGACCAGCATTTCTTAATCATTTACCATTTTGGAGAATGCAATGTAAATCCTGCGCCATAAATAAGTATCCTTGTCACTTTAAAGTGATGAATAATGGTGGGTAAGGAATACTCAAAGCATCACTATCAAATATGGTATCCAGATTTCAGAGAGGCTATTTATCTTAACACATGTACTTCTAAAATTAAAACAATTTGAAAAGTAGCTTATTCATGATTCAGCACTACTGTCAGCTCTCATGTGTTAGGCAACTTAAGACCTAACCTATAATAAAACTGAAAAAACATATTGGCACATTTTTGGTTAGTAAAGACTGGGCTAAAATGGTCTGAATTTAGTGCAATGGAGAACAGAATGTTTTCTGTGATTACTTCAGGGAAGCCATATACAGTTCATTTTTCAGATTTTAATCTGTTTTCAAAAGCTTCCAGTGCTGCTTGATTACAAGAAATAATAAGAAGCTTTTAAGCTTCATTAATTACAAATCACACTGTAATGTCTCAGCTATTTGGATAGGTAAATCATTCAGCCCATGACTTGATGGCATCTGCAGCTGATACTTCCATTGATCCACACCATACTGCCTGCTCTAAGAGAAAATGGTCTACAATTAGATTCCTTCAGTAAAACATCGTTAAAAGTATTGTTTATTGGGATTGAATTCAGCCCATAAGGATTCTCTGGTATGGAGTGGCACATGTGCATTGCACTAAATTCTGAACTACATCTGCGGCTTCTCCAACCCAATGAGGGAGAAAGAATCACTCAGCGAGGGCGGGGGAACCACACTTGTTAGAACACACAATGCCTCCTAAGTACTATATTTCTGAAAAACAATGAAGCCTTACGATAAGGAGTGTAACTGATGTTAACAATTCCCACAAGTATCATGCATAAGGCAAGTAAAATTATAGAGGCCTTCCCAAAAAATTCCTATATGCCACAGTCATCTGAATACACACTGTTTGATTTTGCTCAAGTGCTAACGCCACATATGAAGACAAACAAGAAGAATATTATAAAAGTTAAATACTTTAAAATGAAGTGGTTTTGCTAAAAATGCTTTGTCCCAATAGAAATCAGAAGACTTGGATCACTTTTTCCCTGCTGAAAATCTTGTTTGGGTAAACCATGTTCTATTGCACTAGGGTTTTCTTAATCCTTTAGTCATTATCAGGAAGCCGGACCAGAACAGCACATTTCTCTTTCCCCAAAAGATTCCTCAAAGGCATTTTGTCATCTAGTGTAAGCCAGTCTTCCAAAAGACTGTTTGGCAATCTGCTAGATAAACTGATGCCTCCAAGACTGAGATTTCTTTGTCTATCCCACAGTTCTTAAGCTAGTCCTCACAGGCAGTCTGGAAACTCTTCTCCGAGGAGGAGTCAAAATCCACTTCCACTCCAGATTCTTCAGAGCTCATAAAAAAGGGAGGCATGGAGTCCAAGCTTTCATTTATACCCACTGCAGCTTCTTTCTTAACCAAGTCCTCACAGTAGGGAAGATCCAAAAGCCACTCTTCAAGGTGTGTGGAAGAATGAGGCATTTTAGGAGGGCAGTAAGAAGAGTGAAGACTCGTGTTCAGGGGGCCACTCTGACACTTTCTAATCAATGCACTGTTTTCCTTGCTGTAAAAAAGAAGAATAAATCTCAGTGACTCTTCAGCAACTTTTGATTTTTATCATATATAAAGATGGAATATGCTCCCCATCTTCATCCAATCAGCAGTAAATGACTGAATAGGTTTTTTGTAAAAAAAACAAATCTTCACTGAAAACATATTTATACAGTGGTACCTAGATTCTCAAACAACTTGGTTCCCAAACACCGAAAACCCAGAAGTAAGTGTTTCGGTTTTCGAACATTTTTTGGAAGCCGAACATCCAACGCAGTTGTCAGCTATTGTTTCTGGGGCGCCTGCACCAACCAGAAGCTGTGCCTTGGTTTTTGAACATTTTGGAAGTGAAAGAGACTTCTGGAACGGATTAAGTTTGGCGCTTTTGTTTTTCTTATTTATTTTGCGTTTTTGAGGCTTTTTCGGTTAATCTATTTTTGTGACTGCGTGGAACCCAGTTCAGCTACTGATTGATTGATTGATTGATTGATTGACTGATTGTGTGACTGCGGAAATGGATAAAAGCCCCCCATGCTAACAATGACTATCATCAGTGCAGTTGAGAAAAAAAATAATTTTATTTTTTATCATCTACAATACTGCCTTATTTATTTCATAGTACGGTACATTGATTATTGCTTTCACTTTATGGATCAATGGTCTCATTAGATAGTAAAATTCATGTTAAATTGCTGTTTTAGGGGTTGTTTTTAAAAGTCTGGAATGGATTAATCCATTTTACATTACTTTCTATGGGGAAGCGTGCCTTGGTTTTGGAACACTTTGGTTTTGGAACAGATTTCCAGAACAGATTAAGTTTGAGAACCAAGGTACCACTATATAGGATTACCCTGTGTCAATTAATTAAACAACTCTGATTTAACTAGAATTTCATTCATGCTATTTAAGTTTCTATTTATTAGCTTTAATAGTTTTCTATGTAATTCACGACTCTTTGCTACTCTTCATTTTATGCTAGCAAAGGAGAGAGGTGGGGATGGGGAGAGGAAGCAGCCAAACAATTCTTTCCTGTGGTCATTCCTGGTTTAGTGATTTTATTCAAATTACCATTTCCTTAGCAAAAATGTCTAAACCTATTCCAAGTTTTTGCTAATGGATAAAATGGGGAGTGGGTGGCATCTTAACACATACTCCAGCCATGGATGAGAACAGGGGTAGAAAGAGGGTTTTGAAGAGACACCAGTAATTGTAACATTCCAAGAGTGTGCAATCCTGTATTTCACAGTGCTTGCATGCACACATCAATTACTATTCTTGGGTATGCCTCAAATACCACACATTTCTTATACAAAAAGTAGCCCCATTTTTTAAAAAAAAGGCAGTGAAACTTGCATGACTGCTGTCTTGTGGCCTGCCTTTTGTTCTGCATCATTTCCTACAGCTTTTTAGCGCAGACAGACGAGCGTCAGAGCATTGATACTCTAATGTAGTGAGATAGAGCTAAAGTTGTGAGAGGGAGGCTACTTACTTAAAAAGTAAGAGATGCAGAGGGAGAGAAGTTTCTTTAAATGAAGATGTGAATCACAAGAACAAGGGGCAAGTACAACTTACAAAAACTAATACTAGAGCTGTTAATCAGAATAAAATGGATTACATATGCCATATAAAAGATTTTTTAAAAGTCAATTGCATGTGAATTGCTTACATTTAATGTCACATCTACTTTAAACCACAGTCAGTGTTAATTTCATTGCAAACGTAACACTAAACCGTGGCTACCAACAAAAAGAGAAGGAATGGGTGTTCATGGAATGATTGAGAGGGAGTGGATAGATCCATAGCACACTCACAATGATTAAGCAATTTGAAATATTACGTCTGCACCTGACAAATCTGCAGCATGAAGCATGTAGCAGCATAAGATATACCTGGGAATACTCAGTAATCTTTTTCTTGCTTTGGAATATACTGTGCCCACAACTTGACAGAGCTGACCTTGCATCCATCGTACATCATCAGGGATATCAGGAAACCAGTCTACTAATCTGTAAGGAATAAATAATAGGATTTCAGGCAGAACCCTGATTTGAGAAAATGCCATATGGGAGGGAAGGACTTTAGGCAGAGAGACAGGAGAGCCATTCTACTAATGCTTCTTATGGACATCAGCTAATCTGCCCCACCTAAAACTTGGCTTGCTTGCTTTATTGACTAAATTTATATACTGCCCAATACTCACAGGTCTCAATGTGGTTTATAATTAAACACAATAAAAAGGTAAACATAACGGACCCCTGACAGTTAAGTCCAGTCACAGACGACTCTGGGGTTGTGGTGCTCATCTCGCTTTACAGGCCGAGGGAGCCAGTGTTTGTCCACAGACAGTTTTTCCGGGTCATGTGGCCAGCATGACTAAAGCCACTTTACCTATTTATCTACTTGCACTAAAGCCACTTTACCTATTTATCTACTTGCACTTTGACATACTTTCGAACTGCTAGGTTGGCAGGAGCTGAGACCGAACAACAGGAGCTCACCGCGTTGCGGGGTTTCAAACCGCTGACTTTCCGATCGGCAAGCCCTAGGCTCAGTGGTTTACACCACAGCGCGTGTGTGTGTTTAATTTTTAGTTTTTTCTCTACAGCAGGTTTGGGAATATTACTGCTACGTTTTAAAGGGCCTTTATCATTGCAAACTCCTTGAACAGAGTTCCCTACACAGCCAGTTTCTCAGTTAAATCTGGAGATACACATCAATTAAAATATAGGGTTTAAAAGTAAGCTTCATGCACATTCCAAGTTTATGAAACTGAACCCAAAAAGCACACATGGAAAAGAAAATATATCTACTATTTTTCAGTTAATCGTTTTAAGAATAATATAGTGGTTAAGTTGTGAGCCTGGAAGTTCCAGTTCAATCAAACTTTAGCCATGACTACAAAAGTTACCTAAATATATTGGTACCTCTCAGCAGTATTCGACTCATTCATTCCTTCCCAAGTGCAATGCAGGGTTAATACTTTCCTGTCTAGCAGGATTTAATTTTTATAAGAAAATTGGAATACATATGAATTTTTTTAAAAAAAGAACTATTGTAAGGCTTTTGAGCCCTTAGAAAATGTGCTATATAAAAACACTAGTACAACAAGGGCAGACTTCCATTCTTAACACTCACCTTAAGGCCACAAAATATGCTGACTCAACTGGCAGAGTATACGGCAGCATCACATAGGACATCAGTCGCATTGGTAGAAATTTAGAAAGCTGAGCATAGAGTCCACATTTCTCTTTACAAGCCTCCTGCAATGCTGTCATTTATACAGTCATTAATCTCAACTGAACATAAACATAATGGCTTTTAGATTCTGCAAGAGTGATGAAGCATTGCCTGGAATCATGCTAGATAACCCACAACAGGCTTTTTCATGACAGAACTCAACTAAATGCACCTAGTACTCTCCTATATACATACGGGCCAATTCATCACCATCTGGCTGGTATAAATTTCAGTAATGTTCAGTCGGCTTCTAATGGGGACAGGTAATTCCACCAAGTCTGCTTCATGTAGAATCTGATTATCCTAGAATTCCTCATGCAGTCGATATACAATCAGAAGAGGCTCCTCATTGTGTCACTGTTCTGTGAATCACTATTCTAAGTTTCCTTCCTTTCAATCAGAACAGACTCGTGAAAAAAGGCAGCGGTGGATCCTCCAAGAACAGGATTTTTTTACTCTCTTACACTCAAAACCTTTTTGTATTATAAAAATATGTTTTCCCACAACTTTAATTCAGAAAAAGCAATGCATTTTGGCCCTCAAAAGCTTTGAAAAAACATTTATTTTCTTGCTCACTCATAGCACAACTCAACCAAGATTTCTATTCAACCGCTTATTCACTGGATAGTTCTCCTTGCAATTTACTTGTTTTTCTTTCCTTACAGCCTTAGAATAAAACTCCACCTCTTCTGAACATGGAAGACAGGAAGCTGAGTGAGGGGCAAGTGCCAAGCAAGGAAGAGAAAGGAATTACAGTGGTACCTCGTAAGACGAATGCCTCGTAAGACGAAAAACTCGCAAGACGAAAGAGTTTTTCGTTTTTTGAGTTGCTTCGCAAGACGAATTTCCCTATGGGCTTGCTTCGCAAGACAAAAACGTCTTGCAAGTTTGTTTCCTTTTTCTTAAAACCGTTAATACCCAGGGTATCCGTGCTTTGCAAGACGAAAAATTCGCAAGACGAAAAAACTTGCAGAACAAATTAATTTCGTCTTGCGAGGTACCACTGTAGTCCACCTGGCTTATTCCCTCTCCTCCTCACCCCACCTGCTCTGTTACAGTTTATCTGATAGGTACACTCCTTCTCCATGTGCATCCAAAAAGCCACATCTGCACTAAGGTTTAGTTAGCCTCCAACATTAATAACTTTCATTCAAAGGTGGCCAAAGAAGACTCTTCTGTGATGCACAAATATATACCCAAGTTCTTAAACTGTTTTACTAAATCAATTTGCACAGTATTCCAGATACTTCTGTACTGAATGTTTATTATTTGTCCAGCCATAAGTATCATGGGGGCTGGGGGGCTGAGGCCCCGGGTGCAAAATTCTGAGGGGCGCAACCAGGTACCCCCATGCAGGCGCCAGATTCTGTAGTGATCCCCGGCTTGGTGAAGGAGGCAGAGCAGTCCAGGGAGAGCAGGTTCAGGCAGAGGGAGGCTGGCAAGGGGTAACCCCAGCGCAGCCTGGCCTGGCCCTCTTCTCTGCAGGTGTCGAGAGGATTTGCCCAAGAGCCACACTGGCTCCAGGCTACCCCCTGTGCGGCCGGGCAGGTGGCACAACACAGCCCCTGTTGGCTCTGGTTTGGGGGGACGCTCTGGCAGCATCGGTGGCTTGCCCACCCCGGGCACCAGCAACCTATGCTATGCCGCTGATAAGTAGCAACAGTAGGTTTCTCAGTTATTTTATGCATAAGATTAAAGTATGTAAAGATGATTAGCAAAAATAAACTGAAAAACAAACTTTTGTCATAGTATATAATAACTGGCCAGAGTTAATACAATTCACTATGTTACAGAAACAAGGCACTACAGATGCAGTTAAAAGCACTGGTCATGATCCAGCCCAAGTCAAACACTTTAAAGTACCATGGATTTCAATGGGAGAAATTTAAGAATGTGCTAAATGTTCTCCCGCTGAAATCATGTTGGATTTACAAGTGCTGAATTCTGGCTGGACTATACCCAATGTTGTATGCATTGACAGTATCATTACTAATTACTGGAGTAATTTAATGAAACTTAGTTTTACAATAAAAATGAGGTTACTTTAAATCTCTACCTTTCCGGAGTCTAGGAGGTAGATTCTCAAAAATGGTTCCATCCAATGGCCAGGCAGCTAATTGCAGCTGATCAATAAGCATTTCTTCATCTTTCATCTCTTTTTTTGCTTCATTTGCTGCAACTGTTTTTTTATCAGCATAATCTGGGGTCTGAACACATTCCTGATGGTTTTCCTTTGTTAAGGCCAAGTCAACTAAAACTGAATCATACAGTATACCTGAGGAAGACAGAATAAAAACAGCTTCTAATGTGATGGTGTTTCTGTATTCAAGATCATGACCGGCACCATATTGCAAAACAGAGTTGGAAGAGGGCATAAAGACTGCACTACTCCTAATTTGAAAAGTCTTCTAGTATAAACTTTCAAATCTTGAAGAAAGAAGGTCATATATTGTCTGAAGTGGGCAACGCAAGAGTAGAAAAACTGATGGAAATGAGCACAGTCAGCTTAGAAATCTCTTAAAAGTGGAATCCTATCACTGACAAACAGTAAACAGCAAAACTACAGCTGCTCCTGGATCTTTTTGGTAAGAGTTAGAATGTCTAAGCCATGTGTGTTCAGGAAAAAAATACTGGATTCTCAAGAACAAACCACAAGGTTGCCTGTAATTGTAATTGTAAAAGTCAATGTAATTTCTGTGAAATTAAGTAGGCTCAGGCCATTGTGCCATGCCAAATAAGTTATACTTAGAGTAGACCCACTGAAATGATGTTAAGAAACTTAAATCCAAGCTCAACTCTCTAACAAAGATTTATCCATTTCCCAAAGTGTATGGCCACAGTTATATAAACCAAAAGTCACCTTAGTCTTCCAAGTCCTTGAGGGGGAAATGGCTCATGATACCCGCAGCTGCATCATGTATCGAGAAAACATGATACTAAGCAGATGGAATGATAAGACTCTGGCAAGTCTAGCATCACCCACTTCTGAAAGAAAACACTGTCCGCATTGCATGGCACAAACTTTTATTATACAAGTAGAGTTGAAGCCACAATTGTACTGCCTCAGATGATATATAGTCATTGCTGAATTTTCCCTGGACCACACTTTCTGCAGCGTGTGAACACAGATAATAAGCTACGTTCATAGGTAGGATCACATGGGAAGGCAGAATCCTTCCAATATCCAAGTCTCCAACTGCTTAGGAGAAAATATTTATGCTGTGACCCGCTCTGAGCTCTATGGATGAAAGGCAGTATATAAATTTAATAAATAAGTCAAAGAATATAATCAGTTTGAACTGGGTTCAGGAACAGTTTGGGAGTCAATGAAGATGATCCTATACATCTACAATGTAGAATCTATATATGCTGGGTTCCAGCTGATATTAGCAGCTATATTTTGAACTAGCTGAAGTTTCTGAACATTGTTGAAAAACAGTCCAACACGAGTGTGCAATCTGAACTCGATGTTACAAAGATATGAGCAACCATAGTCAGCATCTTTTGTCCGTATACAAAAATGCGCAGACCTGTCATGACATTGTGACTGACATTCTGTTCACCATATTATATATTTGAAATCACAGTGACGTACCATTTTCTTTCAAATATCTAAGAGCATCCGAATAGCCTTGTTCACAGATCTCTCCTAGCACCTGAAAATAAGGTTACAAAAAACTAGTAAACAGGAGGAAGTACCGTATTTTTCCGTGTATAGCACAACCCCATGTATAAGACAACCCCTACTTTTGGGAGCCCAAAATAAAGAAATCAGTATTTACAGTTGTTCAGGTTTTGTGGGAAATCAGCTAAAAAGCTGTTGAGCTTTTTCTCCAACCTGCGCCTGACTTCGCCTCACACTGTGGCCATGCTCCCTCCTTGCCTGGGCACTGCCTCACCTCTCCAGCCAGCTCTGAGGACTCAGGACTCAGGAGCTGCCAGGAGCCACCAGCTCACTCAAGACTTACCATATAAATCTGTGTATATGGCAAACCCCAATTTTTGACTATTTTTTTGGGGTGGGGAGGGGAAGCATCACCTTGTTCACAGAAAAATAGAGAATATTGAAAATTCCCAAAGAGCAACATACAGAAAGGCATCTCATACCAGTTAATACTCTGTTGACACATTACCAAAAGGCTCAGTAAGCACTTTATCATAATGAAAGAAAACAATTCTACACTACCGTAGAGCATTGCACACCTCCTTCCTCAAACCTTAACTGCACCAAATCTGCCCCAATCATTGCTCAACTCCCACCCCAATATTGCAAACTGAGGAGGGTTACCACCACTTACATTGTTCCTTGCTAGTAGGAACTGCTCTCAATGAATTTACTAAAAGTGCCCCTAAGATGCACTCAAGTAGCGCGTGGTCATCCTCTAATATCTAGATTAAATGTGGAGTGGGAAAACCATGTATGCCACCATGAGCTTCTAGAAGGAAAGGTGGGCTATAAATTTATATATATACAAAAAATTAGAAATTTAAACACAACTATACCTTTGGAGGGGTGCATCTGTCTAGCATTCCATGGTAGGAACATATCTGTCTAGCATTTGTCTAGCATTCCATGGTAGGAACATACATGCCAACAAACTAGCAATTGGGTAAGAGAAAATAGTGAATATACATACCTTGGGTTCTGGAGGAAAAAGTGCTTGAGTTAAACGGTAGATGTTCCCTAGGCTAAACTGAATGCTGGTGTTGGTGAAGTTCATTTCATGGAAGTTTGCAGAGTTGCCCTTGGGACAAATGTCACACTCCCCAGCAAAAGGTGAAATTGTGATGGTGTTTTTTGAGTCATACTGAGGTAAGTTGTCACTTATTCCACCATCGACGTAGCGCTTTGGGAAGGGAAGAAAGAAAGAAAGAAAGAAAGAAAGAAAGAAAGAAAGATAAGGAATCTATTTGCTTAAAGCAAAATTTAGCTGACTTGCTCTGCAACTTCAGAAAGGAAGCCTAGTATTTCCACTTGCCACACCTTTCAGTGGTAGTATTATATGTGAGCAGGTACTGACCCAGCACAGGCCATTGCTCAGAACAGCAGCAGAGCTTTGTGCACCTCGGGATCGCAAGTAATGTCTGAAAATGTGCAGGTGCACATCCCAGATTATATGCTGCCCAGCAGCTTCTGCAACATTGGAAGCAATGTTATGGGCTCTCTTTTGGCATGCACCATACTTAGAGGCTAAATTCAGCCCTGGTGAAAACATTAGCTAAGGAAACATACAACTCTCTTTTGTGTTTCATAGGGCTCACATCCTTCTCACCCTGCCCCTTCCCCAACCAAGGTTCCAATGTTCACCCTAGTTTGAGCAAAGGGCATACTCTTGATTCAAATCAGCCTTAAAAACCCAGCTTTTGCTAAGGTTGCCTATACCCAAGGAAGCTGTTAGGTTTTGGCTAGGAGCGGCCTGGAGAGAGCCTCCATTACAGTCATTACAGCAACTCAGGCAGACCACATTTCAAGCAAGCTGAGAGGAAACACCTCTGCTGTCTCCTTTCCTGTAAATTATCTGCCACCCTCCTTTATCATTTGTAATTTTAAAGTTAAATAAAACAACATCAAACTCCTAGAATTGTTAAATGACTGTATGATAACCCCAAATGTCACATCCTCCCCCTCCCCACAATTACTAATCAAGTCATTTCAATAAGCCAAAGATCTCAAAAGATGTGCTAAACTCCTTTCCCTATCTCACTTGGAAAGCACAATGAAAATGCATTTTAGAAGCCATCTCTCAGACAATTAGGACAATTTCTTCCTGACTGGTGCCACTTAAAAACTTTAACCTCTGGTCATAGCCAGGAAGACAGGATTTGCAGTCCTTGTTTTTATTTTTAAGTCCAACTTGAGCATAAAGGGTGATGCTTTTCACCTTAAGAGGTACAAATCTTTCAGGTTTCAAAGATACCTTATGTCACTGCACAGGAAGATTCCCGTGGACTCTACCTGTCCCTTCTCCTTTCCTGTCTCTAGTCCCTTTCTGTTGCTGAAGAGGCCTCTTCACCTTCACTATAGCAAACCCCAGCCTCTCAGAACCTCCCCCCTTCTCTCTTCCCTAACAAGTTAGCCAGCTGGCCAAATTCTTACTTTCCCCCCCTTTCCAGCCCAATCGGTCCCTGTTTCCCAGCCAGACCTGCTCTTTCTTCCTCTTGCAATGCCCTTTTCTTCTTCATTGGCCGTCTCATACCAACAACCTCATATTCTCCTTCCCTCGTGACCCATTGCCACCCAAAAGTATCCCACCTGATTCTTCAGATTCTTACCTAAAGAACTTTCCTGAAGCTCCGCAAACCCCTCCAAGCTACCTCTTCTTCTCTTACCACCTCCCCTTCTCTCTCTAGAGCAAAGAAGCACCAATTTCCATCTGGTACCACCTTCACCCTTTCAGCCAACCTCTTCCCTCATCCAGGCAACAGTCTCCTCTCACACTCTTTTCCTGCTCAATCTCTTTTATTCATGTCAAACGCTTGCAAACCTAGCCTACTGTTAGTGTGTTGTTTACTGATTATCATATTTACTAATTCTCCTTTTGATACAATAAAATTTACTTTAGATCTATCTTTGTTGTCCTTGTTAACTCTCAGGGCGCCAAATTCTAGAGTGTCCAGGCCTCTACGTCAAAAGATCCCAAAAAGGAGATGTCAGGATTGCGCGTGAGAACTTCAGGCTTCTGCACGATCTGCACACTTCCTCCTATAGTTTTGTTTCTATGCCAATACTGAGTGGCAAAGCCAATTCATAAAATTAAGTAGGCCTTCAGGCATGTCTCATGTTTGTCACCCAACTAAATCCTTTTAGGTAACATAATTGTCCAGCCACGAGGGCAAAGCAACCAGATTAACCTGAACCATGGATTTAGTCTAATATGCTACTCTGCACCTCGTATAGGATTTCAGCTTTTAAAGAGTAAAAATGGATGAATATAAGACTTGTAAAAAAATGTAGATCAGCAGGCTTTTCAAAAAAATTATCACTAAATCACAGACTGTTAATCTTCACAGTTTTGATTTTGAAGTAAAAAAAAAGTCACATGAAGCTTTCACACGAATATCAGCACTATTTTTTAAACATCTGGAATGTGCACATACTTGACCTGAATCATTTTTTCTTTTCTTATTACTAAAGTAGGAGGGCAAAACCACACTAGCAAAGATCAACATCTCCATGTTTCCTTTCAACTAAGATGCAGGCAGCCTTTAATAGGATTCCTCAAGTTCTACGTAAGGCCTTGAAATACACTGCTTAAGAAAGGACCTTAAAACAATTAAGAGGATAACAATTAGCTTCTCATCTTTAAGATCGCTTCTTCGGGCACTCTGCAAGACAGTTCTCAACCAACACATACAAGCCCAAGCCCAGATACAAACTACTGTGTGTCAGTATTGCTAAATCTATGTGCATATGTACCATGTAACATATTCATGTACAGATATGTGTGCTCCATGGAGTGCACAAATAAAGAGATTTGCATACAATGAACTTCCAAGGATTGTTCACAGATTCCTAATAATAGGACAACATGGCCAGGCAGGAGGCACACCCTTCTGCTTCATTCAATATCATGCAATGTGGCACCCTACATACTTTGTGTGCCAATAGGTAAAGGTAAAGGGACCCCTGACCATTAGGTCCAGATGTGGCCGACTCGGGTTGCGGTGCTCATCTCGCTTTACTGGCCGAGGGAGCCGGTGTACAGCTTCTGGGTCATGTGGCCAGCATGACTAAGCTGCTTCTGGCGAACCAGAGCAGAGCACGGAAATGCCGTTTACCTTCCCGCTGGAGTGGTACCTATTTATCTACTTGCACTTTGACGTGCTTTCAAACTGCTAGGTTGACAGGAGCAGGGACTGAGCAACGGGAGCTCACCCTGTCATGGGGATTCAAACCACCGACCTTCTGATCGGCAAGCCCTAGGCTCTGTGGTTTAACCCACAGCGCTACCCTATTGTGTGCCAATAGAGGCATCCTATTTCCTTAGTTCTTCCATCTTCAAATTGATGCACAAGAAGAATAAAAACAAAAGCCCCAAATAGATTTTATTTTTAAAGAATTAATATCTGGTTTCCTTAAAACACCTGTTACATTACATTGTAATGCTAATTTTGTAAAGACAGCATTTCAGTCTCTTATCTCTCACATGAAGCTGTCCTGGAACTATGTTTTTGCCATGTATATGAAGGACACACAGCAAAGAAGACATCAGAATGGCAAGATTTACATCTTCCCACCTTTTCTATCATCATCAGCAGCAGCCTTCTCATGCTGGTTTATAGTATGGAAGAATGAGCAGCTACTTACCACCCCTCTAAACGAAGGTGGGATGAGGCCACAATATATAGGCACAAATGAACTACAAAGCAAAGCCTGTCAAAAAGAAAAGAAAGGTTAGTTGCATACTGCATTTCTAATAGGAACATTTCCCCAAAGTAAAGCTCTAACACAGCCATTTTCAAATTCTAAAAAGGAATATGAGGAAACAAATTAAAAATAAGGTTGAGACAAATGTGAAATATTCTGAACATTATTAACATGGTTAAAATGAGAATATACCTGTATGACTTCTTCTTTGGAATTAAAGTTGGATACCATCACATTTTTGCCATCAGACACTCTGGTAAGTGAAATGGAAAGTTTCCCTGATATCAACTGATGAGTGTTTTCAGGAAGATTTTTGCAAAGTCCATCCCTTATAATCTTCATCACGTTAAAGGAAGGATGAAGAGGGCCAAGATTTCGCTTTCTTGCTTCTCTGGCTAGACCCAGAACATCTGCACAAGCTTCAGCTGAAAGATACATTACTGCATGTAATTGTGGAAACCAAACTGGTTAAAACAGATGTCAGGGGTCACAAAAGAAAAAAATTGTGATCAGAATGTGCCATGGGGTCTTGACCATGGTGTGCCTTTGAAACTCAGCATGAGTTCAGAGCACAAGCTATAACCTTTCAAAAAACAAATTATTACAACTTTTATCTGTATTAGGTGAGTGAACAATTTCCCAGATAGTTTCTATATTTGACAGGGTCAGCCTGAAGTTACAAGATTAAAACAAACAAAAAAATCAAAGTCATTTCAACTATTAAAAAATAGATTCTGAAATGTAGTTATGCTAAGTTGTGACAGCAAGCCAGTTCTTCAAATGTCAACAGCATCATCGCTGTCAGGGAATATCTGACCTCAATGAATTGACCAGTCAATTGACATTATTTGACCAGTCAACTGGCAAGCATCCAAACTCTAATAATAAGTAAATAAGGAAAAAAAGAATATGGGGCCATGACACACTAAAGGTATGTTAGGTATCTTTACCATTCACTGATTTATTTATTTGCAATTGGTGGCCTGAAAATACATTTTAATAACAGCATTTCATTAGAAGAGATAATACTTTTCCAAATTAAACAAACTCTGCTATCTGCCCAAGGACTTGTGTAACTATTCTGAAAAGAGTACACTCCCAAACTATTTTCTAAATATTGTATTTTAGATCAGTCATTGCTGGTACTTTGATAATCTAAAGGCATTAGCAGAGGTTTCCTTCTCTCTCTCTCTCTCCCCAAGAGCTGCCCAATAAATGGAATAGGTTAATGTCCTGCAGTAACCTTCTCTACAGGGGAGAGGACTAATCGTCCCACATGTCAGCTGAGTCTCAGCTTATTTTCCTCACCCAATCAAAAGACAGCAAATGAACTACTACTACTACCAGTTTATGAGGGCTGCTTTTTATCTTTTGCTCATCAATTTCATGTCCAGAAAGGAAGTTAAATTCAGCTTTCCAAGAGGAATTTGACCTACTAATGCAGGGCACAGAAAGAGCTGAAACATCTTGAAGGGGTCAATACAGACAGAATATGATTAATTAAATAATAAGTTATTACATTTTTTACCAATCAGTGAAAGTTGGATTATAATGTAGATTTGCATAGAATTTATATTTCATTTCATAATGCAAAAAAATACTAATTTTGATATTGGTGGTGAAATCTAATTGACATGTACATTTTACCAAGCTATGCAATCCTACTCAGAAGTCAGCCTCACTGAGCTCAAAAGGACTAACTTCCTGGCATGGGGAACTCCTGGTGTTGTTGGAGATCCTACAATGCCCCACCTACATTGGCCAATGGTCAGAGATGATGGGAGCTGTAGCCCAAAGGTATATAAAGAACCACTTTCCAAATCCCTGGTGTATAGCACTGCAGCCATTAAGCACCAAACTATCTGTCTGTCTGTCTATATCTATCATCAAAATGCCATAAAAGGTGCACAATTTATCAGAACAGTGACAGAAGGTGTACTTGATCCTTTCCCAGTAAGCCATAAAAAACCAATCACTTCTACCAGCTGCTTTCCTACTTGGGGGTAAGGAAAGTGGGTGGCATTAGGAAGCAGTGCTGGGGGTGCGGTTTTTACCAGTAATTAAATGTACACCTTCTCATGGTTGTATTTCCCTGTGTTCTGAACACAGTGCTTGAAAACTGTTTACTTGTCACCTGTGCATCTAAATGGTTGGGCCATACAAGTTATTTTAACAGTTTAATAGTTTGCTCTCAACTAAAGGCCATGGACTTTCACCCTTAAAAGGTGGAGGTACTTATCAAATTCTGTGCACTATGCAATAAGCAACCAAGTCTTTCTTCCTGGTGTTGCTCAGTTTTTCTCATGCCATCTGACGCAAAGAAAAATCTAGCTAAATGTGGGAGACCATTATAACTGTTACTTAGCAATGGAAAATACAGTGAAAGAGAATCTGCCCACACAACTTCTTAACTAATGCAGGAAAACTCAAATAAAAAATAAAATGTGGAGAACAGGTCCTTCGGAATGCTTAGCTCTAAATTTGAACACTCTTCCCCAAACTATAAAACCTAATTTAGCTCAAAGCAGGTTTTCTAATATGCATATGTTTATATTTAGTCGCTGAGAAAGGATGTTCTTTCAGTTAAATGGAACACTAATTAAAAAGTGAAGGCAACATTTCAACGGATAAGAGTTTAATCCTCTAAGGTACTTAACTAAGATTTTCACACACAATTCAGCATGCTACAACTCACAAAAATGCTATTATGCCATTTCATGTCAGAAGACAGCACAAGAGGGAAGGGATTGACTTTTATTATTTTAATAAATATTACTGTAACATAGGGCTGCCTTTGAATAGCACTCAGAAACTTCAACTGGCTCAAAGGCCTGCGGTCAGATTGCTGACCAGGGCTGGTTACAGGGCATATATTTTGACTCCCTTGTCAGAAGAGCTCCACTGGCTACCAGGCACTTTCCAGGTACAATTCAAAGTCCTGGTTATGACCTATAAAGCCCTACACAGCTTAGGTGCAATCTATCTGGAAGACCGTATGAACCTGCCCGGGTTTTGAGATCTTCAGGAGAGGCCCTTCTCCTGGTCCCACCACCCTTACAACCATGCTTGGTGGGGACACAGGAGAGGGCCTCCTTGGTGGCTGCTCCCAGACTCTAGAACTCCCTTCCTAGAGAATCTAGACTGACTGCCTCCTTGCTGTCTTCCGCCAACAGATGAATACCTTGTTCCAAAAGGCTTTTGGGAACTGACTGCTTTTAATGGAAGAGCTTGTGCCATGCTGCTTTTATTGTAAATACTGGTATGTTTTAAGCAGATTTTATATATGTATATAGTTTGATTCTATTAATGTTTTGTTGTTTTTTTCTATGTTTTTAGTGATTCTTGTCTTTACATGTAAGCCCTCAAAGAAAAAGGAGGGCTATAAATAAATATATAATATTAGTAAGATGAAAAAGGCTTTCCCCCCACACACCCCACCCCCCAAAAAATTTAGGCTGCTGAAACCCAAAGCTTTGGAGTGAAGCTGGGAATTGAATTTTGGATGAAAAGACTGTGAGCTCAGTACTGAAAACTGGTTTCTAGGCCGAGTATGAAATTAATTCCTTACTTCCAAGTATATACCTGCCCTCCAACCCCTCATGCCACTGTTTTGCAGTTGGCTCTGGTCGATAAACCTTGGGGTTCTTGTAAAAACAAAGCAAAGCTCGGAAGCTTGAAGTCTGCCACGCCTGCCCTCTTTCAAATGAGTAAGAATAATGTGGCATGGTGGACACACAAGTACTAGATACAATACTCCTGGTACTATCACAATTAGGCTACAATATTTAAATCAGTTAATTGGTTTAAAATGTTAATGGGATAAAAAGGTGCTCTGATTAAGTGGGCAGATCTTTTTGTCAGATCTATATAGTAAGGTATATAGGGTATTTGGAGTGAGCTCTAAAAGTGCAGTATCAGTCCAGGCAGAGAAGCAGTGAAGCCAGGACTCAATGTGAACCAAGTGTGCTCTCTCAAACATGTCCCAAAATTCTGCAGATTACAGGAGGAGCTCCATGGCAAACCAGTCAAAGTGAGAACTGTTGTGGTTATTTAATAATGTACATAGTAGCAGTAGGTTGTTAACACTGCACAAAATACAACTTTCAAAGAAAATGTATCAGTTCCATTTGTGTTATCCACAAATATTTGTCCACACATTTGGGTTAGCTGGTGTATCAGTATTTTCCTAATCAATGTCTAGACTTATACTAAATGAAATACTCATAAATACACATACATCAATCCACCCCGACTTGTAACCTGTGCCATGCGTTACTGGGCATAGACTAAAGAGAAAAGCACTTTAAAGGTAGCCTAAGTCTTGACTGCAACACTCTAAACTCTACACCAAGGAAGGAGATGCTTTGGATAAATCAAGTTAAAGCTAACTAAATAAGGCTCCAGTATTGCGTCATTTAAAATCAATGTGACTTACACACTTTGAAATAAATATTGGATGTTGGGAGTGAAAGATGACTAACAAAAGCTGACAGCGACTTCCACCTGAGGCAGGATAGGAAGCCCTAAGAGTGACCAGAACCTCAAACAACAGCATAACTCCACTTGGTAAATGTTAGGATTTCATATTCCTTCTGGTATATCAGGTTTTTCCCCTCTTGTGAGAGGAGCAAACAGAGTAATGAGTAAATAAAGAAGCTTTGTACTAAAACTTTGAGCTGTTTTGTATTTTAACCAATTATACTGAAATACATTTACAAACAAAATTTAAAAAACAGCAGGGAACAGCCTGTACAGGCTATACATAGACAAATGCTCATCTTCACAATTCTTTTAAGCAGGTAAGAACTGCCATGTTAAATTATTCAACAATAAAGCTAATTATATTTGCCAACAGGTGTGTTCTCAATTGAAGAATAAGAAGAACTTTCATTTCCTTCAGGATCTTTGGTATCTTTAGTTTGCTGAGTATAAGAACTAACCAATATCCAATGTGTTCCGGCTATTGTGGTTTGCAGATATACCATTAAGCATGAACAAGCTTCCCTATGTATTTCCTATCTTCGGAAAGTGATATAGTTGATCTCTTTGACATCTATTCTACAGGGCGGACGCCACTACCAAGATGGCCTTCTGTCTGGTTCCCTGTAACTTCGCTTCTCGCAGTAAGGGAACTATCAGAAGGCCCTTGGAGCTGGACCTCCATGTCCGGGCCGAGTGATGGGGGTGGAGATGTTCCTTCAGTCTACAAGGACTACAAACTAATAATACTGTGGAGTGGTAGTGGTACTGATTGATGTTGGGATTATGGGAAGGATTAAACTTCCCCTCCCTATGGCTGAGATGAAAATCACACAAACTTTTTTTAAAATAAATGGAAGTTTCTAATATTGCATTAAGTGTCACAAGTGTTTGACCCTTAGTCAAACCTATGGGAAATCTATGGCTTTCCAGATGTTGTTGGACTTCAACTGTCATCAGCCAAAGTACTGTCAATGGCTAGGGATGATGAGTTTTATTCTTGCAACATCTGGAGGCCAAAGATTCCCCATCCCTAAGCAGTAGATAGCCTCATATGTACACACCAATATATACTCTCTTAACGACTGGTCACTGATTCTATATCATTTCTCATCAACATCTATATTGGTTCCCACCCTACCCTATAATCTTGTGGCAAGTTTGGTCAGCTTAGTCACTGGTTATGGTCAATGGCTTGGTCATAGTATGTTACTGTGATAGGTTTCCCAGACAGACACCTGCTGCGCGAGTGAGGGAAAAAAGGACTGAGTACAGAGCAGGGAAATCCTGGAAGTCTAGCTGGAAAACTTTGCTAAAATGGAAATCTGATGGGAAATTAGCAGGCGTTTTATCTGCTTGCAGGTGCATAGCTGACTTCACTATTTGTGTACCTCGGTTTTCAAACGTAATCCGTTCTGGAAGACCTTTTGACTTCCAAAACGTTTGAAAACTGAGGTACAAAGGGCAGCCTGCCAATTCAAGAAAGAAAATAATAATAATACCTTTATTGTCAATGTACAACCTTTGTACAATGAAATTAACCGCGCCACTGCCCAATGACTCCGTTAACAGAGGACAAAAAGGCATAACTTTTCCCACCATTAGACGTCAGTGTTTGATTTCTAATGAGAGGCATTTGGGCTCAATCCTGTATTAAAGGAAGACATGGCTGAGTCACAAGTTCCCACCTGTCTAAGACTGTGCTGCACAAGTACCTCACCATATATTCAGAGTTACTCTCTCCATCATTATTCAGACCTGAGTTGAGCTTCGGATCCTAGATCAAGATTCTGGGCACTTTCATTCCGACATTTGCAGCCTTGCTCCCCTTTCAACAGCCTCAACCACAAACACAAACAAACAAACAAACACACCCCTTCTCCATATTTAGGGTGAACACCCTCCGGGGTCCGTTTCTTTGAGCTGTAAGCCACTTTGGGTCGCCCCTGGGCAAGATAAAAGCGCCTAATAAACTGAATAAAGTGTATCCCTCGCCCACGCCCTCCAGGGGCTGGTTGAGTTGGAAGCCACTCTGGGTCGCCACCGGCAACATAAAAGAGCCCAATGAATCGGATACATAAATCGTAATTAAAATAACCACTCCGTACGTCCGGTGCAAAAAAAAGCAAACATTGCATTAAGCTACGGGATGCAGCTCACGGCCGCTCCTTCGTTCTTTAATTTAAAAAAAGCTTTTGTTGCGATTATTGCAATTACCAGGTTGTTCTCCCTGCTCTTACGACTGGCTATTACTGCCTCCAAAGCTCAATGTTTCGTTTATAATAATAATATTATTATAAAATATGAATTACAAAATAATAATTGCAAAAGAAAAGCCCCGCAATGAGGGGAATGAGGCCGTGAGACTAGCGGTGAGCAGGCGCGCCTCCTTCGCTCGTACCCAGCGACCCGCCTCCGACGAGGACGGCTCCGGTCAGGGCTCCGGCCGAGGCCCCGCACACCTGGCGGGCGTCGCGGATGAGGTGCGGGGCTCTCTCCTGCAGGCAGCTGGCCGCGCCGACGTGGTAGACGCCCAGGAACCCGCAGCCGGCGAACGACACGCTCCAGCCGCCGCCGCCGCCCTCGCCCGGCATCCCGGCGGCCGCCTTCCCGTCCCGACCCGGCGCGGCTGAGGAGGCGGCCAGGAGCCGCGCACGCGCACGGGCGCAAGGGAAGCGGCGGCGAGATCTCCGGGTCGGGCGCTTGGCTGATAAAGAAGGCCGGCGGCAGAGGGAGCGCCGCCACGAACGTGGCCCGAGGGGCGCCGGCCAATGGGAGGCCATATGCAAAAGAGAGAGGGGCGGAGGGAGGCCGGGGGCGGGGCCTCCTGTCCTGCTTGGCTCGCTCGCTCGCTCGCTCGCTCTCTAAGTTGGTGGGTCTTGGAGAGCTTCCAGCGGGGCGCCGGGTCGGCTGAGGTCTCCATCTCTGGATCTATTGAGGATGGAGGGGTTGGAAAGGGACCTTCCGCGTTGGGCACAGGCTGGAAAGTGCATGCTGCGGGGGAATTTACACAGGTAAAGGGAATTTATATAGGAAAAGGTAAAGGGACCCCTGACCATTAGGTCCAGTCGTGACCGACTCTGGGGTTGTGCGCTTATCTCGCGTTATAGACCAAGGGAGCCGCCATTTGTCCGCAGACAGCTTCTGGGTCATGTGGCCAGCAGGACTAAGCCGCTTCTGGCGAACCAGAGCAGCGCACGGAAACGCCCTTTACCTTCCCGCCAGAGTGGTACCTATTTATCTACATGCACTTTGACGTGCCTTTGAACTGCTAGGTTGGCAGGAGCTGGGACCGAACAACAGGAGCTCACCCCGTCGCGGGGATTCAAACTGCTGACCTTCTGATTGGCAAGCCCTAGTCTCTGTGGTTTAACCCACAATGCCACCCGCATCCCTTACCAAATATATACATATATATGTGTGTGTGTATCTCCTTGCTTCATTTCACTTCCTAATAATAATAATAATAATAATAATAATAATAAAATTTATTATTTATACCCCGCCCATCTGGCTGAGTTTTCCCAGCCACTCTGGGCGGCTCCCAATCGAGTGTTAAAAACAATACAGCATTAAATATTAAAAACTTCCCTAAACAGGGCTGCCTTCAGATGTCTTTTAAAGATAAGATAGCTGCTTATTTCCTTGACATCTGATGGGCGGGCATTCCACAGGGCGGGCGTCACCACCGAGAAGACCCTCTGTCTGGTTCCCTGTAACCTCATTTCTCGCAATGAGGGAACCGCCAGAAGACCCTTGGAGCTCGACCTCAGTGTCTGGGCAGAACGATGGGGATGGAGATGCTCCTTCAGATATACTGGGCCGAGGCTGTTTAGGGCTTTAAAGATCAGCACCAACACTTTGAATTGTGCTCAGAAACGTTCTGGGAGCCACTGCAGATCTCTCAGGACCAGTGTTATGTGGTCCTAGTGGCCACTCCCAGTCACCAGTCTAGCTGCTGCATTCTGGATTAATTGCAGTTTCCGGGTCACCTTCGAAGGTTATTATTATTTGCATCTGTCCATTTGTTGTTCTTGCCCCCCCCCCCCGTCTGTCTCCAGAGACACTGGTGCAGTGCACCTTCGGGGGTGAAGTCAAACCATTACCGTACAGAGTTACAGCGCCTGCTGTGGTTGCAGAGACCGATAAGGGAGGTACATGTTTCATTGCAGTTGGGGCAGATGAAGGGGGGCAATCTTTTGTTAGGGAGAGCAGAAACTGAAATTTGCATTGATTTGTTTTGATGGGGGGCAATTGCCCCCCACCTGCCCCCTGGCTAAGCCCTGGTTGTGCTGCTGCAGATACCCCCTCTGTGCTCCTCCCGGCAGCCATTCCCTTCTTTGGCCAGGCTGACTTGGGCTGACAGGAGTCCAACAACACCTGGGGGAGGGTTGCAGCCAACTTGAACTGGGAATGTGATCGTGGCACATATGTGGAGCAGGGAAAGGCATGGCTATGCCAAAAAGGGTTGATGGTCAGCACCTGGAAAGCACCTTTCTTTGCAAGCCACATGGATCAGCTGGTTCACAGGTTTTATGGCACACTGTGCAGTAGACTCACTGATGGCATTGTGATGTGAAGCAAGTGACAAGTGGAGGTGGGTTGGCTTGGGCCCACCCTGCCCACCTGTCAAATGCCTGCTTGTCACACCTAACCCAGGGGGGGGGGCAGGCAGAAGGGTTTGGCCAGGCAGCTGAACCCAGTTCCTTGCCACCACCTTGCATGTGCAATATCAATTTTTAGCAGCATTGGAGGACAGCCAAGCAGCAAGGTTTCAAACAGAAATCATATTGCACCACCTCCTGAAAACAACCTGCAGGAAACATTGGAACCACTGTGACAGAGTGCTTGCAATTCTTAAACCCTCATGTGACACACCTATAAGTAATTGCCTCTTTATATAAACACTCCTATAATTTATGCTTTGAGGGCTACTGTGCAATATTCTTTAGATAATCACCACCAAGTTTAATGTGCATATGTAAATATTCCATTCCTATAACAATCTTTTGAAAATGACTGCGCAAACACTCCTATAATTTATGCTTTGAGGGTTACTGTGCAATATTCTTTAGATAATCACCACCAGGTTTTATGTGCATATGTAAATATTCCTACAAAAATATTTTGAAGATGACTGCGCAACATGCCCTTCCAAATATTGTTAAATTGCAGCTCCCATAATCCTTTCAATTAATCATTGCATTGAGATTTTGCGCAACACACATGCAACCTACTCCAGGATGTCTCAGTGTCTTCCTTTAATGAACTTTCTCCCATTTCCAGGTGGTGTGGACACTGATTACTACTGATTACTACTATGATGCAAGCAAAAAGAGCTTCCAAACCTCACTGCAGCCAAACCTCACTTTCTTATTCAGCCCACAGGAACTCACCTTGATTCGGTGGGATGGACATATGAATGAATCCTAGTGACAACTCTGAAATATTTTTCTCTGGCCCAGTTCAAGATGGGATCCTTTTCAGTTCTATACAGACAGCAGGAGTGTGATTCAGATCCCACTGGTATGGAGTAGCCACTGACCACTGAAGACCATTAACAAGAACTCTGTTGTCCAACAAGATAAAAGGAATAGGGTCATTTTGCATAACAAAATGACAAATTAGCAACAAAAGGTAATTCTGAGACAGCAGGGATATGTTGGTGGTAGGAGAAAGGGAAACAGAACTCAACACAGAGACCACAGCAGCCTGGTATGTAAAAGGTTTTTATGCTACATGTAAGTGGGGAAGTGAATGGCTTAGGATTTTGCTCATTAAGACTGTGTCTGAAAAAAATGCACATGAAGACTACAAGATTTCCACCCCACTGCCTGACCCATCAGAGATTTTAGATAGGCCACACTTCTCACTAAACTCTGCCATACCAGAGGTTTTCTTTCATGAAACCAAGTGATGTCAGTGATTTAATTGGTATTTCCAAGTAAAGATTGCAATGTGGGATTGTTTCGCTTGTACCCTTGGCCTCCCTCCTTTATAAAGTAAAGATGCAAGCTTGGTATCGGCTCATTTGAAACTAATAGGATTTACTTCCAATGAATTTGTTATTTACAAAATGTAAATAATAGGAAGCCTTCCTGATCAGTCCTGGGGAAACTGTCAGTCCTGCCTTTAGCACTGACCAGTGGTAGGTCTACTAGTCAAGGCAGCATTCCTTTTAAGCTCTGCCACCAAGAATCTCTGTTTGGGATATTATTACTGGTACTAAACAACACTCCGTCTCTCTTCTCTTTGGCCTCAAACACAACCATGATTTGGCATTTCCACATCCAGGAATAATGTTTCAAAAGTTTTATGAGGAAGTAATTAATAGTATCTGTCCAAGTCAAAACAGCAGCTGAAAGAACCCATCTTGACTGGCTGGAATTCAGGCAAAGGTACAAAGTGGTTTATTACCAAAGGGTTTGCTCACAAACCAGGTAGTCCCCTCTGCCAGAGGATGGTTCCAGACAAGGGCTTAATATTGCAAGCAGTGACAGAAAGATTGCAAATGGGTAGTTAGCAACAGATTGTTTTTCACTTACAAGATTTCCCCCAGAGAGAATAAATCAGGTGAGGGATATAGGTTGGCATTCTGATGACCACAAGATTGTGCGGATACTGCAAAAATCTTGCATGCATGAAAACCACTAATCCAGAATCAACATGCATCTCCAGGCAATAAGCACCATGGCAGGGAACTGCACTCTGGTGAGGTTCATGAGGGGTTGCCTAGGCCAGGTCATTTTCTGGGTTGGCATTCCCTCTCCTCCTATGACACCAGCTATACTTCCAGTTTGTCATTACTCCCTTGGCATCTTCGGGCTCAGACCTGGAATGGCAAACTATGGAGGGAAAGGGAGGCAGATGCAAGTCCCCCCCTCCCCGCAATCCCCTCTCGCCCTAGTGTGGAGGCAGGACTTCCTATTCCCACTTCTCCCAAAGGTAGAAAGCATTGTCAGAATCTGGGGAGGCCTCTGAGCATGGGGTGGCCAAGCAGGAGGGGGACAAAGGAGGGCTGGGGCTCTCTCCCAGCAGCGCCACTTGAGGAGGGGCCAGATGCCCCTTGCAAGCCAGCTGCTCATGCTGGAATAGAGACTCTCACGAGTAAGGGTTGTGCCCACCTGCCCTTTGCAGCTTGGCAGGTGGGTGTGGTAAACCTAATGGGACAACTTACCACCTGTTGTACAGCCTTGAACATCTTAAAACTACCCCAAAGCCATGAAGCTTGGCTCTTGCTCCTAGACTGGGCCCAACCACATCAACTAGGGCTGGACAAAGCTATTTTGGCACCTGAGGCAAACCACAAATTGCCACTCCACGTGCCAGGGAAGAAGGGGTGAGTGAAGAGCTATATCAGGAATAAGGTGGGGAATAAAGATCTACATGGAGAAGTGAAGATCTACATTGGGAACAAGGTTGTAGAGGCGGCATGGAGGGAACTGGCAAGGAGGGAGCAGATCTTGCCTCCAAGGAGTGCGCCACAGCCATTGCTGCCACTGTGGAACCAGCAACAGCAGTGGGTGATGCATTCCTGGGAGGCCAGATCTGCTGCCCCTGTAGATCCTGCCACCCAAGGTGGTTGCCTCATTTTGCCTCATTGGTGGGCCAGCCCTATTGTTAGGCCTTCACCTTGTTAGAGCTCTGGGACTGGATTAGCGCTCTGCTGCTGAGTCTGTACTGTTACTCTGCCTTAATAAAGATCCTTTCCTTGTCATGTTTTCGCACCGTTGCTGGCCTTCTGCTTAAAAAGTGCTTTGTTCAAGGGCTCTCTGTTTCTCTTATGTCCTTTATACTTATTCCATGTGCCAGTTTCTGCACGTGTTTATGTACCCATTCTTCAATTCCTGTGTTGTCAATAGACACATTCAAACAGGGAAGTCAATGGGACTCCTTGTGCCAATATTGGCAACATCAGGAGTCTGGGTGGTTCTACAAAAACTCCCATTGTGATTAGAAATAACTTAGAGTTCTTACTGATAAACACATTGAGTTGGTAGATCATGTTTTTTGATTTGGTGCCAGATACTCATGGTTCATTTCTGTGTTCCCAAACAGATGAGGATTAATATTTCCTCAATGCATACATGATGAGCTCTGGAACAAAAGAAGCAATGTTTTGCAGCACACAGCCACATACAGGACTGGCTCTCAATATAGTCCTGTCCGGGGTTTAACCAATTGCTGTGAATAAGCAGGACTTACAGCAATTTCAGGAAAAAACCAATGACTTTTAAATAGGTGTGGTTCAAAAGCAACAAATGCCCAGCAAAACAATAGATCACAACTGGAGCTGGTTCAACTGTTGCAATGAAAGTTGCTATTAATGACAAGTGAGTGACATTTCTGTATCCTGTAGGGTAGAAAGTATTAATTGCTTTATTGGTCATTCAGTTAATTAGACCTTGGTCCTACGCAGTGCTTTTTTCCTGGGGGTACGCAGGGGTACGCATACCCCTAAACATTTTGTGAATCTAAGTTTGGCCTCATTGAGGGGCAATATTACAATATGCGTAGGAAAATGAGAGTACCCCTAAACATTTTTTAAAGAAAAAAATCATGGTCCTAGGCATGTTTGTTGTAAGTTCTACTATGTTTACTGAAGCTTGTTCCTGAGCAAATATGCATTGGACTGTCATACAGTCATATAATTGGCAGGGGTCAGTTGGAAGAGAGTTGGAAGAGCTGATTTAATTTTGCTGCCTTACTAATAAAAGGGAATGGGAAATGACAACACCGCAATATTATTATTCATACCCAAATCTCTGAGTGGTGAGTGACTTCAGGGGTGCCGAGACATGCCTCAGCTTTTGTTTCTTTTGAACGAAGATCACTGGAGACAATGGTGTTGGTGATATATAGTTTTATTTACACATCTATCCAGGCTGAGCCAGGGCCGGCCCAAGACATTTTGACACCTGAGGTGAACCACAGAATGGTGCCCTCCCCAGGGAAGAAGGGGTGAGTGAAGCTCTACATCAGAAACAAGGGAGGACAGAAAATATACATCAGAAACGAGCAGGGAATAAAGATCCACAGGCTCTGCATTCCTTGGGGGCTGGATCTGCTGCTCCTGTGAATCCTGCCATCTGAAGTGGTCATAGAATCATAGAATTATGGAAATGGAAGGGACCCCAAGGGTCATCTAGTCCAACCCCCTACAATGCAGGAATCTCAGCTAAAGCATCCATGACAGATGGCCATCCAACCTCTGCTTAAAAACTTCCAAAGAGCTGTCAAACAGCTCTTTCAGTCAGAAAGCTATTCCTGATGTTTAGTTGGAATCTTTCTTGTAACTTGATGTCATTGGTTCGATTCCTGCCCTCCAGAGCAGGAGAAAACAAGCTTGTTCCCTCTCCAATATGACAGCCCTTGAGAGCCCTTGAAAAGGGCTCTCATATCTCCAAGGTGGTCACCTCACCTTGCCTCATAGGTGGATTAGACCTCAGCTGAGCAAAAGATGGAAGGACTCACAGCATTAACACACAAAGAGATCTTGCTCCCCAGCAGTGCCAACTTGAATAAAATATGGGGGGCCCAGGTAAGCCCCACCTGTTTGATCACAGCATGATCAAGAATGATGGGAGCTGGAGTCTAGCAACACTTGAAGGGCTGAATCATGGAATCATAGAATTGCAATGCAGGAATCTCAACTAAAGCATCCCTGAACTAACCATTTAGCATACTCCCTCACCAATGAAATATGTTTACAACCTAAGTAGCAGAACTTGTCTTTCCAGATCTATGTCATTTTCTTCCATTTCTGCAAGTGGCTGTATTTTGAAAGATTCTTGTGAAGATTCTTACTCATGGAAATATTACTCAGCTTGCACCGTGTGACAATGACAACTGTTGCCCAGTATGTGCTTCTCATGAGTAAACAGATCTCCCCGCTTCCTCTTCAGTCTTTTCAGCACATGAAGGGAAATTGGTCTGAAAGACTTAAGAGGAAGTGGGAGCGTCTGTTTACTCATAAGAAGCACTGACCAGGTACCAGGCACACCCTAATGTTAAAGCAACCAACCAACCAACCAACCAACAAACAAACAGGGGATCAATGGAAGCAGACAGAAAGAGTTGCAGGCAGAATAAAAGGCTAGAATGGATCTGGAATGGATCTGCAACTTCTGCCTGCATCTGTCCCTGGAAGTGGCAGTGGGGTGATTATAGTTCCAGTGGCAGGAGGGGGACAGTTTCTGTAATTCCAGGACTATCCCTGGAAAATAGGGACACTTAGAGGGTATGAGTTCATTGGCATTCGGGGCTTTGTTCCTATGAATTATTATTATTATTATTATTATTATTATTATTATTATTATTAATTTATTTGTACCCCATCCATCTGGCTGGGTTTCCTCAGCCACTCTGGAGCTTCTCATAACTTATCAACTTGTGATAAGAAAAATCAGTTAGGGCAGACAAACAGCCAAAATATCGCTTTTCCACTATGACCAAATTTCCTTTGAAACGCAGGGGAGTTTGCAGCACATTCTACAGCTACCTTCCTTTCACATAATATAGTATGCCAACCATCCAGACATCACGCTTTCCTCATGCAGATGCTGTGTGTGCCCAGAATTCCCAGAAACACCCAGTGATTCTGTGGTCAATGACTAGCTTATTTCACAGACAAGTCAGTGTCGAAATTATTCCCTGAGGGCAGTCTAGTAGCGAAGAGAGTGAGCTGTGAGGCAAGAAGTCCATCATTCAACCCAGTGGCAGCGATGGACACATTAGATGGTGCCAGGCCAAGCTATTATTAGCCGCATTCCCCCACCCCATTCTGCAGTTCAAGAGACAGATGTACTCGTGGAAGTCCGGGTAGCGAAAATGCAGCTAAGAAGCTCAGATTATGTATATATGACTGATACTCTTCTTTGGAAATTAAAGCAACGTCCAGACTTTAACATTCAAAAAAAAGTTTACTTGCAGAAACTTATAGATGAATTAAAACATAGTATTTAAAGCCACATGCTTCCGCAAGCATGGACTTACAGTCTCTTCTTCTAGCTTCCAAACTGATGTATTTTCTGCTCTTTGCAGCCTTCTGTATCTCAGTTAGGCCGTGCCTTGCAGGTCCTAGGAGAAACTTCCACTTTCACCTTCTCCTGCCGCTTTGCTCTATAATAATAATAATAATAATAATAATAATAATAATAATAATAATAATAATTTATTTATTATTTATACCCCGCCCATCTGGCTGAGCTTCCCCAGCCACTCTGGGCAGCTCCCAATCAGTGTTAAAAACAGTACAGCATTACATATTAAAAACTTCACTGAACAGGGCTGCCTTAAGATGTCTTCTGAACGTCAGGTAATTCTTTATCTCTTTGACATCTGATGGGAGGGCGTTCCACTACCGAGAAGGCCCTCTGTCTGGTTCCCTGTAGCCTCACTTCTCACAATGAGGGAACCGCCAGAAGGCCCTCGGCGCTGGATCTCAGTGTCCGGGCTGAACGATGGGGGTGGAGACACTCCTTCAGGTATACAGGACCGAGGCCGTTTAGGGCTTTAAAGGTCAGCACCAACACTTTGAATCGTGCTCGGAAACGTACTGGGAGCCAGTGCAGATCTCTCAGAACCGGTGTTATGTGGTCCCGGCAGCCACTCCCAGTCACCAGTCTAGCTGCCGCATTCTGGATTAATTGCAGTTTCCGGGTCACCTTCAAAGGTAGCCCCACGTAGAGCGCGTTGCAGTAGTCCAAGCGTGAGATAACTAGAGCATGCACCACTCTGGCGAGACAGTCCGCGGGGAGGTAGGGTCTTAGCCTGCGTACCAGGTGGAGCTGGTAGACAGCTGCCCTGGACACAGAGTTAACCTGCGCCTCCATGGACAGCTGTGAGTCCAAAATGACTCCCAGGCTGCGCACCTGGTCCTTCAGGGGCACAGTTACCCCATTCAGGACCAGGGAATCCTCCACACCTGCCCGCCTCCTGTCCTCCAAAAACAGTACTTCTGTCTTGTCAGGATTCAGCCTCAATCTGTTAGCCGCCATCCATCCTCCAACCACCTCCAGAAACTCACACAGGACCTTCACCGCCTTCACTGGTTCTGATTTAAAGAAGAGGTAGAGCTGGGTGTCATCTGCATACTGATGAACACCCAGTCCAAACCCCCTGATGATCTCTCCCAGAGGCTTCATATAGATATTAAAAAGCATGGGGGAGAGGACAGAACCCTGAGACACCCCACAAGTGAGAGCCCAAGGGTGTGAACACTCATCCCCCTTACCACTTTCTGAACACGGCCCAGGAAGA
Source organism: Podarcis gaigeae (assembly GCF_964106915.1). Lineage (NCBI taxonomy): Eukaryota > Metazoa > Chordata > Lepidosauria > Squamata > Lacertidae > Podarcis > Podarcis gaigeae. The sequence continues at coordinate 4,281,119 of NC_139681.1, forward strand.
AGGAGTGGAACCACCGTATAACAGTGCCCCCAGCTCCCAGCCCCTCAAGACGGTCCAGAAGGATGTTATGGTTGATGGTGTCAAAGGCCGTTGAGAGATCCAGCAGAACTAGGAAACAGCTCTCACCTTTGTCCCTAGCCCGCTGGAGATCATCAACCAGCGCGACCAAGGCAGTTTCAGTCCCATGATGAGGCCTGAATCCCGATTGGAAGGGATCCAAATGGTCCGTTTCCTCCAGGCGTGCTTGGAGTTGTTCAGCAACCACCCGCTCAATCACCTTGCCCAAGAATGGCAGATTTGAGACTGGGCGATAGTTGGCCAAATTGACCGGGTCTAAAGATGTTTTTTTAAGAAGCGGTTTAATGACCGCCTCTTTCAGCGGGTCTGGGAAGGCTCCCTCACGGAGAGAAGCATTCACCACCCCGCAAAGCCCATCGCCCAGCCCTTCCCGGCTCGCTTTTATCAGCCAGGATGGGCAAGGGTCAAGGAGACAGGTGGTTCTCTTTCTTCCCAGCAGAGAAGCAGCATTCCAACACTCTATTCAACTTAGCAGTATTCACAGTGGATTCTAAAACACAGTCCTCTTGCTTCACATAAAAGAGTTTCTCCTTCACTAGATATCTCCCATGTGACCAATGTTAGCCAGTCTCATGAGAACTACTAGAATTCAGTTACCAACCAATTTTAAACACTTAGTAATCTAAGCATTTACAATTTCAGTGAATTAAATTACTATACTGACCTACCTTACAAGACAGGACTGTTCCAAGTATTGCTGAGGTATACAATGTTCTGAACACTTTAAAATGAGCCTGAGAAATACTGTATGTAATAAGGGTAAGCATTTATAAGTCGTCATGGCAACACACCGTATTTGAACTAAACTGAACCTTGCATGCTGGAAGGAACCCTTTATAAAACAAGGTTGAACCCTTATAAGATATTCTATAATAGTATGTCTGCATCCCAACATGGAGGCCCCCCTCGCAAACAGTGCACAGGCTATAATTTGTGCCTAAAAAGGCTGGGAGTGCAATAGCTCACATACAGCAAATCATAAACCAGAAAGATGTGTGAGTTTTCAGCATGATATGATACAGAATATTATGATACAGAATTTATGCAGATGCATTCAAAGTCAGAAATGCTCTTTTTAATGCACTGGAATAACAAATAAAACATATATATATAATTTATAATCATTACACAAAAGTTAACGCCACCAATTAGAATAAAAGCCTAATGCCTAATAGTTTAATAAGTTCTGTCCAAATGAGCCCTTTCAGTGAGATACCAGAGATAGATCTATTAAAGCAGATTTGTTTTTAAAGAGGAAGCTGATTGTGTAGTAGAACATGGTGACCTATTACCTGAAGGTGTTTGGTCATCAGGTGGGCAATATAAAACACACATTTAGAAAGGAGCAGCTTTTTCATCAATGTTGCTTTTTTTGGTACGTTGCTGGACACACCAGAGAGAGGATGGGATTGTGTCTTCTCCCAATATGCATTACAGGATTTGTTTTTGGCATCTGTGTATTTGCAACAGCTAGCTCAAATGTATACACCTCAGCTTAATAGTGACTTACATTTTTAAATTCAGCAGAAGCTGGTTTGAGGATAGTTCAGGATTGCGGCTAACATCACGTGTTCTTGGCTTTAAACACCAGCAGTGTGAGCATCCTGGAACCAGACTAAACAATGCCGTGTACACAGAGTAAGTCTCAAATCAGGGCCTAGTAAGATTCCCCTATGACCCTGTTTACACAGAACACTAAAAAGCACTTTGGAGCCAGTGGCGAACTCTTTGTCCACATGTACAAATCTGATTCCATTTTGTCTGAAGTAGGCTTCACAAAAGACAGTGGAAAGCACTTGCGAAATTTCTAGCACTATTTTGTGCCACATGAAGTTGTGGCTATTGATGAATAGACCAAGGAGGAGCAGACTTTGGTATAAATTACATAATAGCTGGATCTGACAACAGGCACAGATTTGGTAATATGGTGCCCCGAGAGAGAACAAAAATTGGCACACCCACCCACCCCAAATATTTATTTTCACAATGACACCTTTTAGTACAGTTGCTTTTTTAATGGATCTTCTCAGTAGGTACCTGTATAAATATAGGGGTTTAAAAATAAATTTTTAGTATTAGCATTTTGCACCCCCTCAGCTTGGCAAGCTGTGCAGAGGAACCCCCTCACCACCTTAAATCCAGCTTGGACAGGCAGTGGCTCTCCAGGCTTCCAGACAGAGATCTGTACCAGACCTACATAGAAATTCGATTCTGCAAACCTAAATTTATCATAATTTGTTGGATTGGAAGGACCCCGAGGGTCATCTAGTCCAACCCCTTGTAATGCAAAAAAGCCTCTTAGGCTTGCCGATTGGAAGGTTAACAGTTTGAATCTGCACAACAGTGTGAGCTCCCGTTGCTCTGTCCCAGTTTCTGCCAACCTAGCAGTTCAAAAGCAAACCAGTGCAAGTAGATAAACAGGTACTGCTCTGGTGGGAAGGTAAACAGCATTTCCGTGCACTCTGGCTCTCTTCACGATGTTCTGTTGCACCAGAAGCGGTTTAGTCCTGCTGGCCACATGACCCAGAAAGCTGTCTGTGGACAAACGTCGGCTCCCTCGGCCTGAAGCGAGATGAGCACCGCACCCCATAGTCGCCTTTGACTGGACTTAACCGTCCAGGGGTCCCTTATCTATTTACTTTTACCTAATACAGGAATTTGAACACACATTTTCCACATGCCCATCCAATTTGAAACCATACCACACCCTGCTTAGCTTTGCAAATATTGTAGCAGTTTTATTGCCGCACCATTTTTTGTTACGTGGCGGCACTTTGCAAACCAATGCAAGAAAACTGGATTCCGGGTTCAGTTTAGGATTCTATGCATATGCATGCAACATCAAAACACTCCCCAAACTAAACAGTGGGGGGCGTGACTAGGGGGGAAAGAGAAAGGTTCTGCCCCAAGGAGCATACAATATTGGATTTGTAAGAAATGGCACCCCCCCCCCCAATTTAATGGGAACAATGGTTGCGCCAGTTTCTTATAACATTTTGGGAAGTTTGCAAATTATTTGGATTTGAAGACTGAACAAATATTGGCTTGTAGAAAACAGAATCACTGGATGTTAACGAGTGAATACTATATTCAACTGAGAGAGAACCAGAAGTCTTTTTTCCATTCTCTTCTCTTTTTTTCTTCTTCTCTTCTTCTTTTCGCTCCTGTTCCTCCTTAGATTAGATTTTTAAAGTATTTCCTTTAATCTGGTGTATTCCAGAAAGAGACATTGTCCTGGGTATGAACTCTTGTATATCTTTTGATAAGTATAAATAAAAACAGGTATTTCCAACCCTCAAAGGAGGAAAAGGGGAGTTTGCAGAATAGTGGCACCCTGAGAGCTGCGAGGCAGGCAGAGGGTTAATCCCCGAGCAGGCTTGCCTCTCCGTCTTGTTGTTGCAGGATCCATTCTTGCCTGCCTAGCGAGCGGTCCTGCATTACATCACCACCTCCACAGCCCATTCGCTGAAGGCCGGTCTCTCGCTCTCTCTCGCTCTCTCGGCCCCCTCCCGCCTGCCCTTCTCCCCAGCCTGCAGGGCTCGAGCCGGGCTTCCTCGTCGGGCGTGCCCGCTTCGGGGGCGAGAGAGAGAGAGGTGGGCAGGGAGCGCGGGGCGCCCGGAGCATCCTTGATGCGCCTTGGCCTCGGCTGGGCTGCAGGGAGGAGCGAGGATGGCGGAGAGCGAGTGCGAGACCCCCAGCACGCCCGGGGAGTTTGAGAGCAAATACTTCGAGTACAATGGGGTGCGCCTGCCCCCTTTCTGCAGGGGGAAGATGGAAGAAATCGCCAATTTCCCCGTCAGGGACAATGATGTCTGGATTGTTACCTATCCCAAATCAGGTAAGGGGCAGGGCTGAGCTGGGTGGAGAGGGGCTGAGAAGGAAGGGAGGGGTCACGCATTCTCTCCACCCCCCCCTACACACACCGCATTTAAGGGATGGGTTGTTTTCCCTCCCAGATTTCACCTGTCACCCCCCCAAAAAAAATACAAGTTCATGCAATGAGCATTGTTTTTTTTTCTGACTCCTAACAAATGGATGCTATGTAATGTTGGGCTGTAACTGGCCTACTACAGAAGCGCATGACGTAAATCACATTTTTATACCTTGCTATCTCATTATCTTGGTTTTAATATAGAGCAGGTACATTCAGTGCTGCAAATGTGTGTGCCAAAACGAGGGTGTGTGTGTGTGTGTGTGTGTGTGTGTGTGTGTGTGTGCATAGGTGGATTAATTTTCTCAGGTCTAAAGTGTCTCAGCTGCCTTTTAATTTGATTCCCTGCAATGCCTTATATGTGGAGCAATAACGAACAGCAAGATTGGACGCCTGGTTTCTGTTTATTTGCAATGTGTTTACTCGGAAGTAAGTCCTCCTGAGTGCAGTGCAGTTGGCATCCTAGCAGAAATGGCCCAAGGCATCTGGGGACCTGAATCAGAAATCCCAAAGGATACTCACCCACAGGACAGGCCCAAGACATGTTGGCACCTGAGGTGAACACAAAATGGCAGCCCCCCCCAAAAAAAAGAACAACAGGAAGGGGGGGGTAAAATTAATATCTACTTTGGGATCAGCTGTCCCTCTGGACACTTTGCCTGAGGCAGATCATCTCACTCTGCTTAATAATCTGAGAAAGCTTGATACTATGCAACCCAGAGGCTCTGAGACCAATTTTAATTTAAGGTTGTGGCCAAGGAGGAGGAAAGAGACTTGCAAGTTTCCCAGTATGTATTGACTGATTGCAGAATAGATTACCTATTACCTATCTTTATTGACAATCTCCCCTCCCACGACATAAGTGATTGCATGGACCTGAAAGGATTCAGTACCACACGTTTTTGGCGACTTCCGCAACACGAGAGGTGCCATCAAGAAAGGCACGCTAGTTAAATGGAGCCATCGAATTCCAGGTACCAAGGACAAAAAATAAAACAAAATGGTGTAGACCACCCTCTGCTCACAAGCACCAGAAGGCACAGGAAGATTGCTTTGGGAAATAGGATATTGGACTGGATAGTCGGATCCAGCAAGGCGCGGTTGTGTTCCTATGTTCACTGTCTCCAGTGAGTCTCCTTGGGAGAAGGGTAGGCCACCCTGACTGCAAATATGGCTCTGCTAACAGGTCTACAGAGGGCCCGCCAATTATACAAGGGTTTGATTCTGGGCATCCGCATGCAAAAGCAAAATTCAGCAATGTCAGAACCGTGCGCCCCTCCCCCACGAAGTGGCGGGCTCCTTGGGATACTCCCAGAGCCCTGTAAGCAAGGAAGACCCACTGGGTGTGTGGTGGGGGAGTGGAGGGAATAAAGAAATGGAAAGCAGGGTATGGAGGGGCTTCCTTGATATTTATTTACCCGTATTTTTCGCTCTATAGGACGCAACCGACCATAGGACGCACCTTGTTTTAGAGGGGGAGAACAAGGGGGGGGAATTCTCCCCCTCTCTGCTCAGCGCCCCTTCAGCGAAGCAGCAGGAGAAACAGAGCCCCTTCCATTTCTCCTCCCACTTCGCTGAAGGGGTGCTGTGCAGCTCTCCCTCTCTGCTGACGCCAGGAGAGTCTTGCTCTCCTGGCTTCAACGCACCGACCCCTCTCGCTCTCCAGGCTTCAGCGTAAGCAACGCGAAGCCTCTGGAGCGCGGAGGGAGCTCTCCCTCTGAGCTTCGGAGACTTTGCGTTGCTATCACTGAAGCCAAAGAGCCTGCATTTGCTCCATAGGACGCACACACATTTCCCCTTAACTTTTGGAGGGGGAAAAGTGCGTCCTATAGAGCGAAAAATACAGTATCTATGTATGTATTTATTTATTTATGTGCTGCCCCCAAATTTGCATAAGGTTGTGATTGATATGCAAAGTAAGCAGCAGAACCACTGTATTTTAGGAGGCGAAACCATTAAATACCTTTTCCCTTGCCATTGGCTAGCCCCTATGGTAAAAGTAGATAGTTAGCCCCGTATCCTACTCACTTAAGGGGAATCTGATTACGATGGGCAGGATTATCTTGAAGGAATGGCACCAAAGCACGTTTCTCAAAAATACTTAGTGTGTGCAGAAGGCTCTCTGTTACTTCATCTGTTTGAAGCTGTAGGCCCAGGTTTGACTCTAGTTCCACGTGGCGCTGTGGGTAAAACCTCAGCGCCTAGGACTTGCTGATCGTCAGGTCGGCAGGTTCGAATCCCCACGGCGGGTTGCACTCCCGTTGCTCGGTCCCAGCGCCTGCCAACCTAGCAGTTCAAAAGCACCACCGGGTGCAAGTAGATAAATAGGGACTGCTTACTAGCGGGAAAGTAAACGGCGTTCCGTGTGCTGCGCTGGCTCGCCAGATGCAGCTTGTCATGCTGGCCACGTGACCCGAAAGTGTCTTCGGACAGCGCTGGCCCCCGGCCTCTTAAGCGAGATGGGCGCGCAACCCCAGAGTCGGACACGACTGGCCCGTATGGGCAGGGGTACCTTTACCTTTACCTTAATCTCACTCAGCAACATATTGAAAGACAAATCTAACCTGTATTTTAGTGTTTTGTTGGAAGCCGCCCAGAGTGGCTGGCGGGACCCAGCCAGATGGGCAGGGTATATATAATAAATTATTATTATTATTATTATTATTATTATTATTCAGTGAGGCCCAGATAAGTATTGAAATATAGATGCAGATATTGACACACATCTGCAACCATGTAGGCTGTGCATGAAGAAGGCAGTTTCAGGTATGCTGAATCAGGCAGTTCCTTATTATTTTCCAGAGCTTGCTTCTGTAATTTACATGTGCTTAGAGCCCAAAAGTGGGCATGGGAGTGCAGCTTCTAGACATCTATCACATTAGTAACTTGTGATCATGCTATACCTTTTGTAGCAAGTGTATTTTGTCCACCCAAATGTATGGATAGGATCAGTGCGCTGTCAACCTAGCGCTGTTCCCATCCCCCATCAAAAATATGTTGAGAATGCACTGTATTTTCTTCAGAGAAATGAGGACTTCACTGGATGTCATGAAGGGCTGATGCATGGCTCCCACTGACTTTGTAACCCTGTTGTTGTTTAGCTGTGTCCGACTCTTCGTGACCCCATGGACCAGAGCATGCCAGGCACTCCTGTTTTCCCCTGTCTTCCACTGCCTCCCGCAGTTTGGTCAGACTCATGTTCGTAGCTTCGAGAACACCATCCAACCATCTCGTCCTCTGTCGTCCCCTTCTCCTTGTGCCCTCAATCTTTCCCGACATCAGGGTCTTTTCCAGGAGGTTTTCTCTTCTCGTGAGGTGGCCAAAGTATTGGAGCCTCAGCTTCAGGATCTGTCCTTCCAGTGAGCACTCAGGGCTGATTTCCTTCAGAATGGATAGGCTTGATCTTTTTGCAGTCCATGGGACTCTCAAGAGTCTCCTCCAGCACCATACTAGTAAAAGGAACCCATAGAATCATAGAATTGTAGAGCTGGAAGGGACCAGGAGGGACATCTAGTCCAATCCCTGAAATGCAGGAATCTTTTGCCCAACGTGGGGCTCAAACTCATGAGCCAGAGATTAAGAATCCCATGTTCTCTACCAACTGAGCTATCCCATGATGTGACTTGGTTGCATTCAGCATTTCCCCACTCACTCAGCAAGCTTTAGCCAATAAATTGGAGTGAGAGTGGAGCAATGCTGAAGGTGATAACATTACTCCATTGTCTCTTGAGATAGACAGATGCCAACAATAGCAGCTTTTATCATCCTGAACTGTTGTGGGTGGACAGGGCAGGGCAGAGCAGGGCAGGGCAGGTACTGACTGCTGGAGTCCACCCACGTCAGGAGAACCAAAGGTTTCCCACCCCTGATCTAGTGAAACCAACATGTGATGTGCCATACAGAGGTCTGGAAGGCTGCAGTTTGAATTTGGGTCACAGGTTTCTGGTTCCTCACACCTGGGACTCATCTACACTAGACAATTATACTGTTATAACTGCTTTATAAACACGTGACAGCAGATGGCACTGTAGAGCAGTGATCTGTTGCCAGTGGGATTTTGCATTGAGGGCTTTTATAGTTTCCCCCCTCCTATATAGTGTTTTTTTTAATCAGTATAGATCAAGCCCTGGTCTGCAGCCTTGAATCAACAACTGCTGTTTTGTAAGTGAAGGTACTTTGGCTGATGCAAGGTGGTAAAAGTGCACATGATAATTTATCCATTCCTGCAGCAACTCCTCCTCCTCTTTCCGCGTTCCATGCCATTCTGTAGGTCCTCCCAGCCATCAAGAATGGCTTTTCACAAGGCTGCAGCAAGGCAAGATCTGATGGCAGGAACCATATTTGAGCACAGAGTGACCAGAAGCACGTGCCATTCTAGAACAGCATGAGCTTTAATGGAAGCTTTCAACCAGGAGGCTTGGAATGGAAGCCACATGTGACTCTTGGAACCAGAAAGATTTGATTACAGACAGATGATTGGTTTCTACTAGGGAAGAATGTTGTCCTGCTCCCAAGAAGAACAGGACATTTTGAGTGTGGACAGAAAAAGGCTAGAGTCACACAAGCCCTCCACTCCCAGCTCCTGGTTGAAAGCACCCATTGCAAGGCAGGCACATAATGCAGATTAGGAGGTCCTCTTCTCTATTGCTTTGGTGGGCTGCTTCATCTCCCAGCATTGATTCCTGACCCATATTTCAGCTGGGTTTAATTCACCAGGGACGCAGGTGGCGCTGTGGTCTAAACCACTTAGCCTAGGGTTTGCCGATCAGAAGGTCGGCAGTTCGAATCCCTGCGATGGGGTGAGCTCCTGTTGCTTGGTCCCTGCTCCTGTCAACCTAGCAGTTCGAAAGCATGTCAAAGTGTAGGTAGATAAATAGGTACCGCTCCGGCGGGAAGGTAAATGGTGTTTCCTTGCGCTGCTCTGGTTTACCAGAAGCGGCTTAGTCATGCTGGCCACATGACCCGGAAGCTGTACGCCAGCTCCCTCGGCCAGTAAAGCGAGATGAGCGCCGCAACCCCAGAGTTGTCCGCGACTGGACCTAAGTCAGGGTTCCCTAAACCTTTATCTTTGCCTTAATTCACCAATTAAAACAGCCTGCAACACTGGAGTGGAAAATGTATTGAGTGGCTGGAAGGCCAAAACTCCCCCTCTGAAAACCTCCAGCTGCCGTTTCCAGATTCAGGTTCAGGTAATTTGCCCCCACCCCACCCCGCTTCTTATAGATGGATTCAAGGTGCAGGAGATACCACCCTGGACAAATAATATCTTTGTTGCACAATGTAGGAGAGCTTCAGGAGAAGAGGGCACACACCTGAATGAAGTATTTATTTACACCTGCTTATTACAGTATTCAGTCATCATTTTTACTGTTAAGGATTCTGCCATGTCCTGGGAAATGTTCAATTGAATGTGGTAGACTGCACCGATGCAGCAGTAGCGTGCGAATGCCACATTAGAATTGGCTGGCTACATCTTTATTGCTTTCTTTTGCTGTACATCTGAAATATTTATGGCATGCAGGAAGCAAAGCACTAAAAGCTCTACTTGATTCCTTCCCCCTCCCAAGTCTTTTAAAACATTTCTCTTTTATGAATCCTGCACTAGATTCATATCTGTTGCAGCCTTTGCTTAATTGTTATTTTTCTTAAGGCTTGATTCCTTGCAAGTATGCTAAGAATGTGTCTCTTAACCACACCATAAGCAGACGCAAGGTGTTTTTGACCTGGGGAAATATTCAAAGATGGGATTCTCTTGTCCGCAAAGGAAAACAAGAAAAGTGGTAACATTTGTGATTCTAGTGCTTGTGTAGATTGGATATTACAGCAGAACAGACCCCAGTTGAGGTTACGTAATTTAAAATTGATTTAGGCCTTGTAAGCATTAGCTCTAGTTGCACTTTTTGAATTGTTACATGTATGTACCAGGATGTTTTTATTTGCTGGATGAAAGGGAAATGCTGTCAACTTTTCCACTTTCAACTTTTCCTTTTTTTTTAAAGTAATATTTATTAAGAGTTTAAAGATTACAAAAAGAAGAAAAAAAGTTAAACAAAGCAAAACAATACAATACAATACATGAAAAACAAAAAACACTATTTATCTTAACAAAACAGAAACAAAAACAGAAACAATTAAAAACACATCCAATATTTCCATATCTTATCTTTCATTTACTTGTTTCCACGACCTCCTCACACCTCCCTTTTTTGTATTCTAGTTCAGTTAGCTATTTCAGCAAATCCTTTCCATCTTTCTCAGTTTTTGTCCTATAATTTATCTTAACACAATCTAACCTTACTTTTTCCCCTTTGGCCCATTAACAATCTATTTTTACTTAATTCTTTATAACATTCTGCTAAAGCCATATAACTTCATTCCAGCATCCTTCTAACATTCATTAATTTTACAGTGTTTCTGTAAATAGTCTTTAAGTTTTTTCCAATCTTCTTCCACCGACACTTTCAACTTTTCCTTGCATAATTACATGGAGACTTCCCCCCGAAAATTCTTCTAATTTGCTATCTCCAGGCACATGTTATAAACACCACTCTCTTGAGCATTAATCTCCTTCAGACTCTATTCACTTGCAGAGAACAAAAAGCACATGGCGCTTGCTCTTCCTATTTTCAAGCTGCTGGTGGGACTTGCATGACGGACATGCACAAATTCATTCTGCATTCAGAAACTTGCACATCTCTCCAAAAGTAGCTTTGCAGATATTATTCCCAAAAAGAAACCTACACTTTTTGTTTCCCTGTAACCACATAAGTGGAGGTGAATGTGGTTTCTAAAATAAAGGAGGCCAGTGCAGCAGTAGAAGTTGCAAGGAGAGAAGGGCTCAGCACCACCCTTTGGCAAACCCATCACTTTCCCCTTACATGTGCCCCCAGTCCTGCTTTGCCTATTGAGAAGCAAGTATAGGGCTGAAAATTTTGGGATTATTGCTGACGGAGCACACTCAGACTAATGTGTGGCTGAGGGAGCAGTGAAGAGATCATTCTTTGTTGTCTCTGTTGCATCCTCCAGGAGTTGCCCAGAGGAGCAATGCTATGTGGTCTGGAGGTTGGTCACTCACTTAGAGGGTAAAATTGATTGGCTCCAGTGATTTAGATACTATGATTGTGGCAGTGTCAGCCATGGTGCCAAACATAACATTTCTATTGCATATAGATATCATTGTTGTAAACCACTTTGATTTTGTTTAATGGCATAACTGTATATAAATATTTGTATAAATAAAAATTAATATCTGACCTCATTAAAACAGATGCCAGCCACAGTTCACTGCAGAAACAGGATAATATAAATACCTTAAAATTAAGCCTGTTTGTTTAGGGCCACTATGAACTGCAAAGATTTGCCACTATATGTTTCTGCAGTTGCATAGGGTTGCCACATATGAATGTGTTTTATTCCTGGAGACAACGCTGTAAATTATTGTACTGCTTTTTTCATCTTGCAAATCTGGCAGCTTGACACAGCAGAGCTGTTCAAAATGAAGCCATCATTCTCTCAGTGGCACTGCACATGTTATTTGCTAGATTTTGGTCTGTGGAAGAATCAGCTGTCAGCAGCAAGCAAGCATCTCCGGGGCTGATGCAAACTACAGCTGGCCTGCTGTTCTCACTTTCTCAAGTGCCTCTGGCTGCTGCCGCCATGAAGTGATTGAGCGGCATTACAGATGTAGCTTGTGGCAGTAAATACACCAATTCATTACTTAAGCCCAGAGTCCAGGCTTAACTTATTAAAAGAAAAAAAATGACATAACCGTCAGGCAAGAGTACGCTGGAGGTTCACAAAAGTGATACATAAGGGTGGATATAGACAACTATTTGTTAAGTGGTGACGTCCCACATTTGCATATAGCCCCTGAGCCGCCTCATTCTGGCAAGCCAGAACAGAGGAAGCTGTCTTAGCCATATAAGGGGTCCAGGTGGTTCAATGTTCTCCACCAGCCTTCCTCCAATGTTATGCTGTGTACTACAACCTCCATCACCCTGACCATTTACCATGGTGGTCACAGCTGATGGGAGTTGCAGTCCAAAACATCCAAGGTTCCCCGGTTGGGGAAGGCTGATGTACAATGACTGCCAGCGATTCTGCAAAGTATCAGAAAGGAGAATTTCCCATCCCTACCTGGAGGGACTGAACCTGGCGGTGTTTGCATGTGCTGTGCTTCCTCGCTCTATCTGAAGGCAAAATATGACCTCGCCATTCTGTAGGCAAGTCAAAATATTTCTTGTTTCTGGCAGTTGGAGTCCAGTTATTCTGAATTTATCTATTTTGGGGTCTGAAAGCTAGTGACTTACAGACGCTCCCTCAGCCAGAAAAGGGAGATGAGCACCGCAATCCCAGAGTCGTTCGCGACTGGACTTAACTGTCAGGGGTCCTTTACCTTTACCTTTTAAGCTAGTGTTCTTCAAATTTTGGTCCCCAGATATTTTTTTTGAATAGAACTCCCATCATCCCTAGCCAGGGCCAATGATCAGGGATGATGAGAATTCTATAGGGATGATGAGTCCAACATCTTCTGGGAAACCTGCTCAGCTCATCCATTAACAGTGGGATTCTGCCTCAACTCTATGATGGCAGCCAATATGGCGGTTCTAGATACTAATACAATCCAGACCATTTGTACAAACTGCATAGAATTAGGGGCTTGGAGTATCTCGGCGTCTGCCACAATCATGCCAAATTTCAGGCACTTACATTGCCAAAATGCTACAGTAAAATATTTCTTCTTGTTTGTTTGTTTTAACAGCTCACAATTGTTTGTCCTATAATTACTGGGGATTTTTGTTCTTTGTTTCCTGCCCCTGTAATTTTTTTATCTAGTATACAGCTTTTGTTGGTTTTAAAAATTGATTTACAAAGATAACAAAGGAATCTAGAAAGATAAATACCGGTAAATAAGACACACACATAAATATAAATATAGAAGGTTTTAATTATCTTTTTCAGCACATATATCTGCAATAAAAATGAATATTGTTCCCAAGGTAATATTTTTTTACTACAGCGTATTCCAGTTGTGTCAACAGAGAGAAAAATATTAACCTGGCAATGTCTTTTAAATAAGTTTGTATAGTACAGAATATAAGCAAAAGAAAGCCTAGAATAAGCAAAAAAAGATAGAAAAAGGAGGCATTTCATTCCTAATTAAAAAGCATACTGTCAGGCTAATGGAATAGGGTGGTTATCTGGATGTTATCAAGGATCTGGGTATATAAATGTAGCTGTTAGCATCTTTATTACCAGGTCTGGTAACACTATGCTTAATATATCCAAATAAAATTATTAATGGATCTAGCGGAGTTCATTCTGATACAATACCATAGTATATTTTTAAAAAAATCTGTTGCTTTACTCTATTACTCAATTACTGATGTTGTTTTGTATTTTAACCAGACCCTCAAATGAGCTCACACAGCTGCTTTGTAATACTTTTTAATAACACAAGGGAGGGATAGTCCTCCATCTTTTACTGGTCTTAAAGGGTATGTTTCAAGCCACTTCAGGTTTTGTTCCTGCCCATAAAAAAAATTATGACCATTTTCTGCTAGTTAGTGATGGTTTCCTGAGGTACATTCAAGATTAGAGTTTCATTCATAACACTGATGTTTTAAAAACTGATATCTTTAGGTTTTGTTTTTATTTAACAAAATGTACATTCTACTTGACTGTAAGAAAACCTTTAAGCAGTTTACAAGAAATACTATGAGTTACTGATAAACCAGATAAAATCAAGTAATTAAAACCATTTCTAAAACCATTAAAACCAGAAGTTATTTACCTGTCATACTAACTGACCTGTCATATTAATTAACTCTTTTTGTGATTCCAAATTTTTCCACAATTTAGTTCAGTTAGTTCATCTGTACCTGGTAGATTCCATATGCGCCCCCCCCTTATTGCTACTACTAATTATTCTGCGTTCCCTTAGGGAAGTAGGGCCAGCCTACATGCCATTATCCCAGGTGCCTGGTTCCTCCAGAGGCTGTTGGACTCCATCTTCCATCAGCCCCAGACAGCAGGTGGCTAATGGTCACGGGATGATGGGAGCTGGAGTCCAGCAACCTCTGGAGGAAACCACATTGACTATCCCTGAGTTATCTGTTTTGTGCTCATGAGGAATCTGAAGCAGGTAAGGTTGAGAGAGAGGAAACGATCGGCCCAAGTTCACCCATTAGCGGTGATTTGAACTCAGGCCTCCTTGATCCCAGCCTGACACTATATATCCATTATACTGACACTGGCACCGTTCCTTCAAGTGAGCTTTCTCATGTTGACTCCGGCTTAGAACCAGAAGCTGTGGTCACATTTAGCTGATTCGCCTATGTTTTACTTCAGCCATTGTGCATCTCCCTGACCATGTTATTACAATTGTTTGAGAATCCTGATCCTTCTAGCAACTACAAGACCTGACATTGGCACCAGCACACATGCCTTGCTGTTTTCCGGAAAGGGAACAACATAAATCTGAAAGGTTCCTGGCAATGCAAAGCAAACAAATTAAACAATGGAATGGTAGAGGAACACCTTCTGACCCTGGAACTGAATAATGCAGATCTGTCGTTAATATTAATATAATCAATATATACATTGACAAACATGAAGTCACTGTGGTATATGTGTAGATTTCACTTTAGCTACTGCAGTTGTGTTAAGAGGCAGCATAATTGCCCTACATAATTGTGTCCTGATGCTAAAATCCATGATGGAAACCTACAGGGCCCTTTTTTCCCCCAGAGGTCACCCCAGGTTGCAAAATAATGTCCTATTCTCCTCTAAAACCACTTCCAGCACTGGAAATTATATGTCTGTCTTCATTCTGAGCCTGAGCCTTTCTGATGCAGTTATTGTAAATGTTAGCATCTAAAACAGTATAGCAACTGTTGCTAACTACATTGAAATTTCCTATCAGTAAAATGGGAAGAAACTCTTCCACAGTACAGTGGAAGACCGAATCGCGACCCGCGCATGTGCAGACATGGCGCTGTGGGTTGCGAACGTTTCAGGTCGCAAACGTGCTTCCCGCACGGATCATGTTCGCAACCTGAAACGTTCGCAACCCACAGCGCCATGTCTGCACATGCGCGGGTCGCGATTCGGTCTTCTGCACATGCGCAAAGCGCAATTTAGTGCTTCTGCACATGCGCCGAAATCTGGAATCGGCGCAGTGCACAACCCGAAATCGCACAACCTGAAGCATCTGTAACCTGAGGTTTGACTGTATATGGGAAGATGTGTCCACAACTATCAATTTTTATAGTGACTGGAGCCAGTGGCGTAGGAAGCGGGGGCAGAGGGGGAGGGCCACCCCGGGTGCCATTCTGGGAGGGGTGACAAGATGGCCCCTGCCTCTCCCCAGCTGTAGAGCGGCTGAGGGCGCCCGCAATCCGTATGGGCGCCTCTTGCGTGCCATCCATACAGGCTGCCACTCTTGCGCACGGTGATTGTAGGGGCTTCCGCGCATGCACAGTCCATACGGGGGAGGGTTCTTCTGCCAAACCCCTTGTTCTAGGCACATTTTGCGACAGGGCATTTCATTAGCACAAGCAGTTTCTGAGCTCTGGGCGCAGTACTGCGCTGAAGATTTCAGATTAAAACTGCAGAGTGGAAGGAAAGGAGGACCTTTTTCTGCCTTCCCACTTCCAGCTTGAGAGCCAGTGTGGTGTAGTGGTTAAGAGCGGTAGTCTTGTAATCTGGGGAACCGGGTTTGCGTCTCCGCTCCTCCACATGCAGCTGCTGGGTGACCTTGGGCCAGTCACACTTCTCTGAAGTCTCTCAGCCCCACTCACCTCACAGAGTGTTTGTTGTGCGGGAGGAAGGGAAAGGAGAATGTCAACCGCTTTGAGACTCTTGAAGGGGAGTGAAAGGCGGGATATCAAATCCAAACTCTTCTTCTTCTTCTTCTTCAGCTACACTGTGAAGACTGGAGAAGAGATCCTCTTAAGAATATTAGGGGGTGGGGAGGGGACGGACCAGACCACGTGAAAAACGAACATAATATTTTAGCTGCAGTTCATTCATTTTCAGCTTTGTATTCTTGTTATAAAAAATGTGCCTAGACATGCCCTTGCTGCGCCCATAACCTAGGTTTACGGTGCCATTTAGCTCCTCACTTTCACATCTCAGTTTCTAACACTGGTCAGCCCCTACTTTTTAAAAGAGGCCATTCTTTGGAATTGTGCAAGGAACAAAAGGCAGCAACATTGGGTCTGCCTGCCGACTCTCTCCCATGAGCCTTGACAGACACAGGCAAAGGGATTTTTACCCAAGGAATGAGAAATCCAAGCTAGGGAACTTACGCCATCAGCTCCTGAAGAGATAATTCCTTTGTTGCCATGTAAAGGCAGGTGATGTGGGGAGCCCCGGGGGAGGGGGAGGGGGAGACTGGTCAAGTTCCCTAATTGCCTTGGGGTAAATTCTGCAAAAATATTCTCAGTGGAGGGAGACATCGCAATTAGAAGTGTCAAGTTTGACTGAAGTTCCGCCATGCCTTTTTCTGCATGTCCATAGAAGGAAAAACAAAAATTCAAATGTGTTGCCTGACTCCCCATCTCTGGAGATACAAAAACTAAATATTAACTTTTGTTTTCTATCCAGCCTGATGAAGTGTTCTGAAGAACCTGAAAGCTGGCACACCAGTTTGTGAATTTTTGATTGGTCTGATAAATATATTGCCCTAACAGGGAACTTGGGGTGGGTGTTTTTCTTATTGGTCAATACAGGTACCTTTACTTTTTGTTGGGGGTGAAGGATAATTTTAAGAGGAATACAAGTGCAAAAGCTCAGGATTTTTTTCTTTTGCAAAAGGTAAATCTCCCCCCAAATTTTGGAATATAGTTTGTTGTTGGATTTCCTTAAAATGTGCACATACTAATATTAATACCAAAAGAGGACATGAGCCAGCAAGAAAGAGGACCACACAAACTGGAATGGGAGATCATGGAATATAATCGTAGAGATGGAAGGGACCCCAAGGGTCATCCAGTCCAACCCTTGCAATGCAGGAATCTCAACTAAAGCACCCATGGCAGAGGAGCCCCCAACCTCTGCTTAAAACCTCCAGGGAGGGCAAATCTACCACTTCCCAAGGGAGTTTGTTCCACTGTTGTTGGTTGTTGTTGTTGTTGTTTTAATTAAAGAATTTCTTGTTTTACAGACGTATATGTAATGCCTCTCGTATTTTTTTCCATGTAACATTTTTACAAATCAGTTTCATTTGTTGAGAAATTGGGGGGGGGGTCAGGTGGCAATGTTTCTATTTTGCTTAATGTATGTAGGTTCTCTGCTGATCATTTGTGTTCCTTTGGTGGTGAGAGAGGTTGGGGTTGGCCTAGGGTGTGGCTGTTCATTTGTGGTTGGCTGTGGCGATCTTTGTTTTCGTGTGTGAGTGGGGTGGGTGGGTGTTTTGGATCAGGTTAGCCATATTGATTTGTATGCTGTTGGTGGATTATTGTCATTGTCTTGTTGGGCTGTGTATGTGATAAAGGGGAGTCATACCGGGGTGAAGGCGTCTTCTTCTATTTGTCCCCGTGTCAGTTTCAGTTTGTTGGTTAATTTTTCTAGTAGGGCTGTTTCCCATAGTATTTGGTACCATTGGTCCATGCTTACAGTGTCTGGTTATGGTGTTTCTGGCTGCTGAAAGTAGGTGGGTTATGAGTTCTTTGTGATGTAAATGGGCATTGTTGTCTTGGAAGATGTTTAGTAGGGCCAATTCTGGGGTGATGTCTAATACTTGCTTAGTTTTTTTACATATTTCTCGTATGGCTGTTGTCCAGAAGAGTTGGATTTTGGGGCACTCCCACCACATGTGGAGGTATGTGCCTCTGGAGGTGCAGTCTGTTCCACTGTTGAACAGCTCTTAGTTTATTTTCTTTGTATATTTTCCTCAAAGTGCTGTTAAGTCATGTACCGTATTTTTCGCTCCATAAGACACACTTTTTTCTTCCTAAAAAGTAAGGGAGAATGTCTGTGTGTCTTATGCAGCAAATGCGTGGTCCATGGAGACGAATTGCCCAGGGACGAAAAGCAGATCATGCTTTTTTTTTCTTTTTTTTGAAAGAGTGAAGTGGGTGTTAAAACAAAGCTGCTGATCAGAAGCGAGATAAAGGACGCTAGCGATAAAGGAGGCTGCCTGGGAGGGGGGAGATAAAAGCCCATGGATCCTCAGGATTTTTACATTGGGTCACCCCAAATTCACCATCAGATCACATAGCATGTCCATGGCTACAGCCTGCACCGAAAAAATCACGCATCCACTGTTTCCTGGGGCTGCAGTGGCGCAAAAATGTGGTTACAAAGCATGGATCCACATGGATCCTCAGGATTTTTGCATTGGGCTACCCCAAACTCACTGTCAAATCACATGCCTGTGGCCACAGCATGAACCACAAAAGTCATACATTCACTGTTTCGTTCAGAATATTTTCTTTTCTGGTTTCCCTCCTCTAAAAACTAGGTGCGTCTTATGGTCAGGTGCTTCTTATGGAGCGAAAAATACTATTTACCGACTACTTTACAAAAATTAGTGTCCAGAAATTCCTCAGGTGGAACGCTTAAGCTAATGGGTTCCTTCAACATACTATACAGGGAGCTGAAATGGGGAGGAAATGGAGGCCACATCCTCTTTCCGGGAGATATCAGCAGCAATTTGCTTTATGCTGCACTTTTGAAATGATTGAGTTAGCAAAAGCAGCCCTGAGAAATCTAATCCAGAGCGCACTCATGAGGCAATGCTTTTGGGGGTTTTAACCTGTGGATATTGTCCAGCCTCTGAGTGTTTCCCTTGTTCAGTCATATATAAATTAAGGAGATGATTTGGTGCCACATTACAGATCTTTGACCAGAATGGGTGCACAACCAAGCTTACTGCATGAGGTGATGATAGCTTACATAATTTTTTAAAAGGTTCTTAAACCACTATGTCCAGAGGTAATATCTTAGCCTCTGGATGTCTTGGCTACCACTCATATCGACCCCTTCCAGCAAATAATGTCTGGATTGCCATCTGTTATCTCATGTTTATTTGATTTGCAGGCACCAGCTTATTGCAGGAAGTGGTGTATCTGGTGAGCCAGGGAGCCGATCCCGATGAAATTGGGTTAATGAACATAGATGAGCAGCTTCCAGTCCTGGAGTATCCTCAGCCTGGACTGGACATTATCAAGGTACGTCTTAATCGACTGAAAACGTGTTGACCAGTTGCAATTATTTTCATTTTACCTCTGCTTATTTGGCTTCTATTTTCAGAGCTCCCTTTTAATTCCCCTTAAGTGTACTGGAATGATTCATAATTTATTGGGTTGCCCTAATAGTTTGCTGAAACATTTTTGTAAGATATATTATGCTTTCAGGTAACATTCAGCTGCTTAAGTGCTTCAGCGAGAGGCACCGGTTTACCTTCCTTGTTCTGAAAGTGGAGTGTCCCAAGGCAGCTGCTTTGTATGTTACCAGGAGATGCCAAAGAGGAACTGTGTATTCTCCCCCATCAGAATTTGGAAATTCATCAGGTCTTTTCTTTGTTGTCTTTTAAGTAAATACAGTTGTACTTCGCAAGACGAATGCCTCGTAAGACGAAAAACTCGCAAGACGAAAGAGTTTTTCGTTTTTTGAGTTGCTTCACAATACAAATTTCCCTATGGGCTTGCTTCGCAAGACGAAAACGTCTTGCACGTTTGTTTCCTTTTTCTTTTTCAATGCATTCCTATGGGAATCCGTGCTTCGCAAGATGAAAAAACTCGCAGAACGAATTAATTTTGTCTTGCGAGGTACCACTGTATTCCAAACACATTGATTTGGGTTTTAACACAGGCTCTTCTCTTCATCATTTGCAGTCTTTTCCCATTTTCTTCTTTTGTGTTTCATGTTTTATTAGACTGCAAGTCTATTGGCAGGGACTTAGAATAACAGAATTATAGAATTGCGAGGGACCACGAGGGTCATCTAGTCCAAACCTATGCAATGAAAGAAACTTTTATCAAGCTCGACAAAATCCATCAAGTATGTTTTTTCCAGCTCCAACTTACCATGAAACACATCACTGGCATATAGCATCATAAACCTCAATCTTGGAAAGCACTGTTCTAAATGAAAATATACCCTGGAAGGTGGGTGGATGGGTAGATTTTTATTTTTTAAAGTTTCTTAGATTTACTCCCCATCCCACTCATTTTTAAAAGATAACTTTTCATGGTTTAAATGCTCTAGAATTATATTAAACCACAACTCAAAAATTCCCCTTAATGAGGTCAGGAAAGGAGACTCGCCACCTTTCCAGAGAAATAGTTCTTTATTGCCACCACTTACTGAGCACGTGGCTGTTTCAGGAGAAGGGCATTAACAGGAGCGGAAGGGCATCTGGTTGGCCACTGGGAGTGCAGAATACTGGAGACTAGACGGGACTTTGGACAGGGCTCTCCATGCATTCTTAAGAGGTGTGAGACAACATCCCTTCGATATCTTCTTGCTGTTTCCTGGAATATGGTCACACCAGCCTGCTTTTAAGCCACACCTGGGAGTCTATTTAATGGCTAGCTAGATGCAGCAAAATGTATCCAAAGGGGATTTCTGCATCACAAGAAATGTGCAAAAACAACACAGCAGTCCTGCTCTCCACCCTTATCCAACAGACAGGGCATCCTTCCCTATCAAAACATTATACTGAAACTGCATGAAGTGTGTAAGTCAGGGGTGTGTAACTAGAGAGGAGCACCAGTTTTTTGTTGTTGTTTTTTAAACCGCCCCGGTGTGTTTTCTCAAGTGGTGTGTTCTATTTAATTTCATTGGCGCATCTCTCTAGCTAAAATGAAACCATCGTGGGCAGCTGCTCTACATTTCTCCAGTGTCAGCTGAGGGCAATGCAGCGTCTGTGCTCTCATATTTCCCCTACTGGAATCTATGGTGTGGAGGAGGGAGGAAGAATTACATGGGAAAGAACACCATTGATCAGTAGATTTTAATAGACCCCCCCCCCTTCTCTTTTCTGAAATGGAGTATTAGTCTAGTGCTGGAAAAGTGAGGCCTTAACAACTCTGCAAGTAGTTTGCTGGAATTGCTTATTAAAATGCTGCACCAGTCTCTTTTGACTCGCCTTCCTGACCTTTGGTTTCAGTTTTGTGTCTCTCTGTATAACATGCTGCTCAAAATGCCCAGGCACTGGGAATGTGGCCTGATTCATGTACAACTGGAGCAGCACAGAAACCAGTAACAACCACGTGGCTCTTCTGAGCAGCAGAGAGGAGTGTTGACTGCGTAGCAAAGAAACCGAAGCATGCATGTTCCTGTAGTAGTAACTTGGTGTCTGAACCGCCAAAGCTTTTGGCAGGAAATACGAAACTGGAAGTTATGAATACAGGAGCACAACAAAGAGGAATCTGGATCACTTAGAAGAAGGGATATATTATTTATTGGTTTATTTTCCATCATGTATTTTACAGGAGCTTACGTCTCCCCGCCTCATCAAAAGCCACCTGCCGTATCGTTTTTTGCCTTCAGACCTACACAGTGGTGAGTCCAAGGTAAGAATGGTTAGCTTTGTATTATTTCTTCCCTGTGTGTTTTGTGAAATGGAGCAGGGTAGGGTGAGAGCAATATCCACTGATTAAGATGAATAATTTCCATGTTCTTAGGTAATCTACATGGCTCGCAACCCCAAAGACCTGGTAGTGTCTTACTACCAGTTTCACCGCTCCCTACGAACCATGAGCTACAGAGGAACATTTCAAGAGTTCTGTCGGAGATTCATGAATGAAAAGTGTAAGAAAGTTTGACTCTGGCTATTGGCAGTACCTTTCAATGTTTCAAATTATTTTCTGCACCACTTCTTAGGAACAAAGTGTGAAACCGTCTTGCTTGTAATGTCTCTAAAGTTCTGGTTCAAAGTGTTCATGTTGGCATTTGTCTTCACCTGATGGAGGGACCTCCACCACACACCTTGGATATTGAGATGGATGCTCTGCATCAGCAATGAGGAATCTGTGAACTGCAAGGCCTTGTTGGGCTGCTGCTCCCTTCAGCTCCAGCCAGCATGGCTAATGGTCTGGGAGGATGGGAGTTGTAGTACAACAACATTAGGAGGGCACCAACTTGGAGAAGGCTGATGTAGGCACTTGCTAAAGATGAATCTCACATGAAATGCAGCTGTGAGATACAGAAGATTCTCTCTGACGTCACCAGAAGTCGCTAAATATATTGGAATATATTCAGAGATTGCTTTTTGGTGCTCCCAAAATTTCCTTTCCCAGAGGAATGTATGCAAAGTCTGGGTCCCTTCCCTGAAATTAATCCCTTTGTGATGCCTCTGTCTGAATGAATTGGTGTGCACATCTGAGCATCCATGGAATTGCAGTGAGTGAATATAGACAAAATGAAGCACCCTTTATGATGACACTAAAGTTGCATTGGAAGGAAGAATAAGACAGAGATGATTACAAGTGCTACCAAAAGGTTTATTTAGCTCCATATCAGAGATGGGGCTGCCAGTTGCATTCACTAACCACATAGCTAAAACATGGCAGTGTGGTGATGGCAGGGGTAGGTGATTATTTCATCATTCAGGTGGTCCCATCTAAAGTTCTGGAGGCCTTACCCCATGGGCAGCCAACTTCTTTAGCAAGTGCCCAAAGTATATTACAGTAGATAGTTTGTGGGGATGTTGAGGGTGGCAGGAGAGAGATCTTGTTTATCAATATCCTTCCTAACTTCCGCTAGCAAGTTTCTTCACTTAGCAGTGTGCATTCCCCTTCTTACGCAGCAGAAAGCTGGTTGCAAACTCGTGTGAGACAATAAGCAGTTTGAATCCCTCCTGAAAGAATAAAGACACCACAGTCTTATCCATAAGTAACAAAAAATAGTTTTACTCACGATCAGGCAGAGCACAGTGTGATCCCTGAAGGCAGGCTTTAAGCTTAAAGTTACAAACATGTACAAACAGGTTTACCCCATATGGGAGATAACCAGGAGACGGCTGTGGCAGCCAGCAGTCCAGTCCAGGTGATTCAGGAAGCAGACAGGACAAACAGGAATGTCAGAGAGAGGGAAGTGGCTGCGTGACTTGGCCTTTTGCCCGGTCTGGGAAGGTCAAGCCCACCTAGTAGTCACACGCAAGGAAGGATGCTCCAGGCCAGGAGGAACAGGAAGTTTCGACTGACTGGACCAAAGTTTCCCTTGCATGTCCACTCTAGCAAAACAAGGAATGTTGTATTTGACTGCTCCCAATGGATTACATCCCACATAGTTCACCTCTAGTTTGCTTATAGTACATGTGCAACTACCTGTGCGTTGATGTGGCTTCATTTCTGAGCTGAAGCAGGAAACAAGCAGCTGTTCAGTATGGGAGACGCAGGCAGGAATACAGACCGGACGCTATTAATTAGGTCCAGTCAGGTGCCACTGCCCACCACTCCTTGTGCCACTCAAGTTGTCACATCGCCGTCACATCATGTATTCCTAAACCGTACAGGGTTTCAGCTTTTAGTAGGAACCATCATGCATAACTGGGTCACGTTCTACACCAGAAGGAAATATGTATTCAGACTTAAACATGCAAATGGTGAGTGCAACTTAACCAGATTCACATGTGTTGGTGGTTTTCCATCCCCTCTCTTATGTTTAATTTTCACACTGCCTGCACACAGAATCTGGAGAGGTTTTTATTATTCAAAACAAGGATAACTCTGAATATACTTATATTGTAAAGACCGTACATACTCCTCTCTTTAAAAATTTTTGTTCAGAAATAATCTAACATAGTTTTTGTTAGAAAACAAGGCAACAAAATTCAGTCCATGCACTTCTTTCCAGCTTTTATGTTTCAGAGAAACTTAACTAAAAGTGATGTCCTTGCGTATTAGCCATTCTATTTCCTGTCTCTACAGTAGGATACGGTTCATGGTTTGAACATGTGCAGGAGTTTTGGCAACATCACATGGACTCCAATGTTCTCTTTCTCAAGTATGAAGATATGCACAAGGTAAACTCATATCTTATAAAAGGCTTCCCCCTCTCCCTTGTTACCTACGGACTCCCCCCATCCTATGGACTCCCCCCCATCCCACCCCAGGGTATCTCCAATCAGAACTAGAGATACCCTGCTCACTGATACCAGTTACCATTGGATGGAATTTTGTGACTTGCAGTGATGCTTATATTTTATAAGCTATCAGTTTCTGAAATGAGATGGGGTATTACGGTAAATTGCAGGAGAAGCACATTAGTCAAATGAATAAAAGAAAGCAAACAACAAAGCAGTCCAAATGAAATGGAGGGGCAAATTTGGCAAATCCAAAGCCTTGCCAGGATCACAATGAAAATTAGTAAGCCATTTCAGGGCTCTGGGGCTGGCAGACAGTTTCCTCCATTCTGGTGTGTGTGTCTTAAGGGGTGTGATCCAGGGGAAAGGAGTAGTGATTCATAGGGTTTTGTGCCTCCAGAAAGGTAGCAGTCAGAGCTGGGGAGAGGTCTGAGCAGTTGGATAATGGGAAGGGGTGTGGGACACGGAGTGTGGGACACAGGGCAGGAGCCAGGACAGAACTCACCAGGAGTGGAGGGAGAGACACTGCCTGAAGGGCCAGGTGGTGGTGGCCAAATCCCGTTCCCCACTCTGTCTTCTCCCCTGATGTCCCCTAGAACCAGAAAGGGCTTGAAGAGCCAAGCATAGCAACAGCTTCTGTGTAGGAGAAGTCACAGGTTGCTTGCTCTCAGTCTGTCAGACAAGAGCACTTAGGTTTGGGTGTTTATGTGGCCACGCTGTTGCTCCGTCAGTCTAGATCAGAGCACGTCTCAAGTGGGGAGGGGGGCTCAGCTTCCTAATTACAGACAAACTGTAAGCTTGTGCTTTGCCAATAAAGAATTAAACTGCCAGTCAGTTGTCTTCCTTGTGCAAGGTGTGCTCAGGACGGTGGGTGTGGGTGTTAGGGGAGCCTTCATCCCTTTTGCCTTTGAAAGAGAGCACCTTTTAGACACACTATTTGTCTTGTTTCCAACTTTGCCCCCTCAGAGCAGAGGGATGTTTGTGGGCAGCTCTCACCATAAAAAGTCCAATCTGTGAGATGGAGCTGAGTGAACAGGAGCCCTCTCAGATTTCTAGCCATCTATTACTGGTTTGTGAGTTTGGGTGTGGCCCTAAACTGAGCCCTCTGCTTCTCTCCCCCCCCCCACAAAAAAATGGCCTGGGCTGCTGCTGTTGGGATGGCTGTGCACAGAGCACGGGCATATGAATGGGGCTTGGTTAGTGTCAGAATCCACACAGGCAGTGCCTATCAATTCATGCCATGGTTCCCCCCTAGGGAATGCCTGTCTGGATTAGAGCATTTATATCTAGTTAGGCTATTGTCATTCGCTTACAATAGGAAACTGATATTCACAACGCTATTACAAGCCATTTGCAAGGAATCTTTAAATCTGATTTCAGCTACAGTGGTGCCTCGCAAGACGAAATTAATTCATTCCGCGAGTCTCTACGTCTTGCGGTTTTTTAGTCTTGTGAAGCACTCCTATTAGCGGCTTAGCGGATTAGCGCTATTAGCAGTTTAGCGGCTATTAACGCCTTAGCAGCTATTAGCAGCTTAGAAAAGGGGGGGGGGAGCGAAAAAACTCGCAAGACTCGCAAGACATTTTCATTTTGCAAAGCAAGCCCATAGGGAAATTCGTCTTGCGAAGCGCCTCGAAAAACGGAAAACCCTTTCGTCTAGTGGGTTTTTCGTCTTGCGAGGCATTCGTCTTGCGGGGCACCACTGTATTCAGCTGCTTGAGTTAGGACCTGAAAAATGAGTCTATACCACTGATTTTAGGATGCTGCTCTTGACTCTGCTAACACATACGTCTATGGCTGCTTGCAGGGCTCATCTGTTATTGCTAACCTTCCCCTCTTTTGGGCTTTTCTCTTTATCGGCACGTGCATGTAATCTTTCGTCACAGGATCTGGCAACTATGGTCGAACAGCTGGCGAGGTTCCTGGGCGTCTCTTATGACAAAGCACAGCTGGAGTCCATGGTGGAACATTGTCACCAGCTCATTGACCAGTGTTGCAATGCAGAAGCCCTTCCTGTGGGCAGGGGTATGTGTGTGGCACAATATAGTGCAAATATTTGTGACAGTGGAAGGCAGGTGCTGTGTTCCTTATGGGTCTTTTGGGCCTCAGCAACTGCGGCACTTGCAGATACAGAGGTTGAAATAGATGTGCTGCACCCTTCTCTGTTGTCAGATAATTACTATGATGCCAAGGAGCTTGCCTACAGATTCAGAAGCATGTAGTAGAACCTTTTCGGGACTGGAAAGCAATGGTTTATGTTTGCAGATATTAAAATGCTCCCTGGGACTTTTTCACCCCTTTTTTAAAAACCACCTCCCTAAGCACGGGATGCAGGTGGCGCTGTGGGTTAAAGCCTCAGCGCCTAGGACTTGCCGATCGAAAGGTCGGCGGTTCGAATCCCTGCGGCGGGGTGCGCTCCCGCTGCTCGGTCCCAGCGCCTGCCAACCTAGCAGTTCGAAAGCACCTCCGGGTGCACGTAGATAAATAGGGACCGCTTACCAGCGGGAAGGTAAACGGCGTTTCCGTGTGCGGCTCTGGCTCGCCAGAGCAGCGATGTCACGCTGGCCACGTGACCCGGAAGTGTCTGCGGACAGCGCTGGCCCCTGGCCTCTTAAGTGAGATGGGCGCACAACCCCAGAGTCTGTCAAGACTGGCCCGTACGGGCAGGGGTACCTTTACCTTTACCTTTAAGCATGGAAAGATAGTGCTTCAGGATGATTCCACCACATACTAGTTTTCTGTTGGTCCCTTTTTACCATTGGGTTTGGGAAAGGGAAATTGTCAATGGAAGAGCTGTACCACATGCTTCCTGATGTATGGATTGGCTCAAATGCGCTGGCTTTTCCAACGAGCTGTTGGGGGAATAGAAGGAAACCGACAGAGTAGGACAGTGGAGACAAATGGAAGTAAGCATCTTGGCACTGAGCCTCTTGGGCTGGAGACAGCCCATCACCTCTTCAGAGTGTGGAATGTGGTATAAGAAGAAGACCCTCCCAGATGTGAGCTGTTCTGATGATCTAGAAAGGGGGTTTGCAAATGATTAAGGGAAATGGAACTTCCCTCCTAACAACGGCTCAGCTCCCCTCACTGATGAACACCTGTCAAAATTTGATCTTCCACACCTCTTCTCTCCCCCCCCCATTGCCCCCTCCATATTTCATGTTTAAACAAACTGAACTGCCATTGTCACTTCTAGTATGGCCCAGAGACGTTGCCACTGTGGAGCACATATTTATTAGGTTTGTCCCACAAACACAAATACCAGCTTATTGGAAGTGTAATGAATGTGTTTGCAGAACAGAGAATACAGTGGCTTTCTCTCTCCCACCTTCTTTTGTTTATCTTTAGCCCAAGGTATCCAAAAGAAGAACAACCAAATTGTCACCTTTTTGTTAATTCTGTATGGCCACATTTGTTCTCTTTATTTCACCTTACTGCCTTTGGACCAGCACTCTGTCCTACCCTTAAAGAGCCCACCTCCAGAATGAACTTCATTTGGCCTAGACATTTTCTCTTAGAATATATGCTCAAACTTATTCACTGCCTGCCTTTTATCCATACACGTCTTCTTTTTTAAAATTTGTTTGTTTTGCTGCTTTGCATTTGTGATAATTTTCTGTATTTCAAAATCCAACCTAAATATCAATATGTGTTTTCTGCCTGCCTTTTTTCATTTGTTTGTGCAATTTAAAATTCTGTGATCACCCTAAAATTAGTTTATTGCTTTGTTTAATTTACCACCAGCTACATTTTCATTATTTTGCTTTATGTTGGGTTTTTTTCATTTTCCCTCCACTTTTAGCTCCTTGACTTTTACTCAGAAGATAACCCCCCGTTGCTGTGAGAGCAGGCCATGGGTTAGCTTACGTTCCTTACATTTGCTCCATATCCCATCACAAATCACAGTTTCATGAACCCAGGTGGGTGACTCTTCGACCAGCTATCCATACACATCCTTGGAAAATGGTTATCCGCAAAATATAATACTTGCTATTTAACTTATGACCGTGGCGGCCAACATTTTTGTGGGTGTGAGTGTTGCCAGTCACATCCAAAGGAGGAGATTGTGCCTCTCTAATGTAGGGGGAGGGGAACCTTTTTCACCCTTCTAGGCAGCCTCTAGGGGACACTTGTCACAGGTGGGTTGGGTCCAGAGCAGAGGCAGAACTAGCTGCTACGGCACCCAGGGGCGGGGCTAGCCGCCTGTGGGGGAGTCGCCCACAGCGAGCTGCGAGGGTCCCAGGGGGGTGCCGCCCACGGCAAGCATCCCGGGGGCAGCAGTGATGTCACCCCTCCTCAGGGAAGACACCCAGGGTGGACCGCACCCATCGCACCCCCCTTCCTCCGCCAGTGGTCCAGAGGCCAAAGTGGGCGAGGCAATTGTACAGTCAGCCCCATCCATTCTCCCCTATGCAGGCAAACAAGTGGCGTTTGAGTTCAAGGACATGTTCCAGACAAGCAAAAGTTCTCCAGGGGGTGGGAAGCAGGCTTGGTTATGGGGGAGTGGCTTGGTGAGAGACCCAAGGGCCAGGCAGAGAGGCCTGGAGGGGTGCATTTGGCCCCCGTGCCTGATGCTCCCCACCCCTGCCCTATTGTAGACTATGAGGAATTACAGGGGCAGAGAGAGTGACCAGCAAGCGGGGGGGGGGGATTCTCTAGTCCTTTTGGAGGACAACACTTGCTGTTTTTGTTAACAGGTCCTGCCACATCCTGTCAATGATTATCAGTTTAATTTCTGGTTCTCAATTTCTCTCTCTTTTCCAGGACGTGTTGGGCTGTGGAAAGACATCTTCACTGTCTCCATGAATGAGAAGTTTGATTTGGTTTACAAACAGAAAATGGGAAAGTGTGACCTCACATTTGACTTTTATTTATAAAGCATAAAGCAAAAGTGCATGACTCTGATATCGGGATCCCAGTAGAAGTGCTTTCTGCATTCATTTATTACTTGCTGGACACAACACTATACCTGTTGCACATATCAATACTTTTAAAAAAGGCACCGTGCATTGGGAAGTGAAGGTAAGAAGAGCCCTGCAAGATTGTGGCAGCAAACACCTAGCTCAGTGTTTGCTTTTCAGGTGTGGCCCTGGGCTGACCACCCCTGACTTACCCACGCATAAAGGCACAAAAAGCTTTCTCTGTTGGTTTGTGGGCTCACTGCCCTTCATTCCATAAGTTAATGATGCATTGTATGAAGAAATAACACCCACCCCTATTGCTTCTTCTGAACCTCTTACCCTTCTTTCTCTTTGGACAAGGGGGGGGGGGAATAAGCTTCTTCTTTTTTGTCTCTGCACCATTCACAGCTGTAAAATTATTTTTACTTGTTCACTACTTTATCTCGCCCAGGGCAACCCAAAGCAGCTTACAACCAATCAACCAACCAACCAAACAAACAACCAAACAAACAGGCAATAGAGACATTAAAGCAAGACAAAAACCTTTGCCAAGCCCCTACCTGGAACTGGCCACATGTGCTTTACTTGGAAGTAAGGCCCAATTTGTTCAATAGGACTCTTACTCCCAGGTAAGATGGGGATAGGACTGCACCTGGGGGGGGTGCTTATTCAGAAGTAAGTTTGTTTCCTTAAAGCACTTTTGCCCCCAAATTCAACAAAAGACTCCAGAGCTGCTTAAAAAGATCAGCAGTGAGGGACTGCGCTGATATTACCTGAGGGAATCAGCATTCAGAAAAGGATCATGGAGCTCAGTTCGGCCCGTTCTGGAAAGCTCCATGCACTTCTTTGCACAACTGATTTGTGAAATGATGGATTTAAGAACAACAAAGTATCTGCCCCTTAGGGCAGAGGCAAGGAAAAGGAATCGAGAGGGAGGTTATCCGAGTCAAAGGTGGCACACTCATGAGCATGGTGCCTTACTTGTATTTTTCCCTAAATTAAGAAGAGGAGCCAGCCCTACTATTAGGCAAAGTGAAGTGACTAAGTGGTAGGTGCTGGAGGGGCAGGCAGTAGCTCTTAAGTCCCCCAGCCATTCCGCTGCGTTGGAGGGCAGAGCATGTCTTGACCCCTGAACTAGCTTGCTGGTTTAGGTGTGAGCGTGGAGGACACTGCCCCGTCACCACGACTGGATTAAGATTCAACTGCCTGTCTGAATTGGCTTCTGTATGTGGCAGGGGCACCATCTTGCCCTTCACCTCAGGCAGCAACATGCCATAGGTCGGTCCTGCTAAAAAGCCCCCAACATGTTTCCTCGGAGGGAAGATGGCTGCACAGCTGCCATTCTCCTTCATGTCACTAGGGCTCCTTCAGAAGAACTTCCCGGTGCATTGTTCCTAAACAGAGTCAACACAAATAAGAGAAAACATCCTTCCTCTGTAAATGAAAGCATTCTAAAAAAAAAAGAGAGATAAATGCCAGGAATACCTGACTGCTATGGAACACGTTCTGTACATGTAAAGTATGTAGTATATACACAGTTTAGGGATGTATACCTTTTCAGAGTCATTGTGTATTTAAAATACTTTATGGAAGCTTTTCAGTGGAAACCTCAAAAAATTTCAGTGAACCAGAGACAAGTTCGTTTCAAAGGAAAATGGGTTACAGGCTGAAATGATGTGCTAAATGTTACCTTAGTGTGTGCATGTCAAGCACTCAGCATTACTTTCATAACTAAGATAAGGAGGACAACGTGTGATGGTTAAGTGCAGGCTCTTCCTTTTTTGTCTCTCATCAGCTTTCTACCCCTTTCCGCTCTTGCTCTTTTGAGTGCTGGGGAAACAGGGTTTCCCTCCAACAGAGGTTCTGGCAGTTGGAAAAGTCCAAGCAACCGTTTAGTAGCAACTTCTCAATTTGTGCTCAGAAAGGCTCTACAGGGCTGTTGTGTATGAGGCAATGAGCACTTTTCCATTATGGGCTATTACAAATTTGGAGAAGATATTTTCCAGTTGCTTGCAGAAAACAGTGGTGATGGCAAAGATATTGGGGGTTCCATCTGACAAATTGTCTCACAATAAGGACAGTGTTTCCCACACTTTTACACCTTGTGCCTCAAATTCAGATCCCCAGATGCCTCCGCTAACCAACCACCAGTTATCTGCTTGATGGTTGAGCTGAGAGGAATAATTGCAGCTGTGTTTGCAGCTGTATCATGGAAGGATATCTGTACTGAGGTAGGGTATTGGAAGTTTTTTTGGGGGGTGAGCTAAATCATTTCCCCTTCCCCACACCTTGTTGCCAGATTCCAGCTCCCCTCAGACATCCACCCACCAAGCGCAGCTTGGATGGGGAAACAAGGCTGAGTAGGGATGGTACAGAAGAAGGTTATCCTCTTGCCTGCATGGTCTGGCCGGGAATCGTAACAAATCTGAATGTTAGAAAAAGAAGAAGAAAATTTCCAGCAGTGAACAGAGCCTGGACTATGATTTGAAAGTCTCTTAAAACTGGACCAGAACAGAATCTGAACAAATATTTAGATTAATGTAGCTCTCACTGAGGTAGCAGACCTGTACCTAGGTGATGTGACTTGTGAGGCTGCAGGAGAGATTGCCTCTGAGTGCTCATCCATCCATCCATGAAGCATAAGCATGCATCATGTGCCGCCTGTCAGGAAGAAGGGTATACTAGATCCCTTCTCCCAGGTACAAAATTTTCTCTCTGGGTTTTCTTTTTCTTTTTTGTTATTATAAGGAGAAGCGTTATCTCACATGAGCCCCCAGCTGCAGTCTGAAGTGCAACAATCCAGAAACAGATTGACCACCACAGTGGGAACTAGGCCCAAATTATATCTCATTAGACCAATTAACCTGCTCCACTCAATTAACCAGCATAAATAACTTATTGTAACCCATAAAAACTCCTGTAAATGGAGGCCCATAATACTTCAAACAATCACACTTCCATTTCCTACATGAACCAGAACTGAGCAGGCTCTGAGGTTATGCTTCCCCCCCCCCCCCACCTAACTCTGATTGGCATGAACCTGAGTGAAACCAGAACTACTTCTGGTACAGATAAGCCTGAACTGAAACGGAAACAAGATTTTAACAGTAGGGCTCACTGGTACTTATGTACTCCACTCTCACCTTGCATTCAGGCCCACCCGTAGGTTGAGAAATTAAGATTGGAAATTCTGTGAACCTCCCTGAGACCTCAATAAATAAATAAATAAAATAAAATGTCAAACACTCATTCATCAGTTATGACTAGGTCTGCCAGCTGGCCAGAAAGAATGGGAAAATCTGTTCTTGATCTGCTAGTGAATCTTTTTGAGAACTTAATTTCTGCAGATACAGTGGACATTTGAAAATTCGGCACCCCTGAGCTACAATTCTGACCTTCTAAAACCATCTTCCAGTGCAGCCAATATAGCTCCCATCAGCAACGTGTGGTGGTGAAGCAATGTTTAGCGAGTGCGGTGTCTCTTCATAGTGCCCATGCGAATAAAGACTGCATATGTATGATATAGCAGGCATACTCTAATACATAAGCACAGTATAGCAGTTTCTAGTAAACATCAAAGGGCATCTTCTCTAATGGACATGAAAAACAAACTAAGAGGGTGCAGCTGAAAACTGAAAAGAGCAGCCACACACAATATCAGAATGAAAGCCAAGATGTGTGCTTACTATCTATAAATTTATGTATACCTATTCAGAAAGATTATGTATATAGCCTACAGTTTGCTTGTTAATATAAGAATCAATTATCTTTCATTTTTCTGATTTAATAAAGGGCTGCTAGACCACAATCCAGGGAACCATCTTGCCTCTTTAACAACCTAGTGGTCATGGACCATGATACAACCCAAAGTTCCTTCTACAGCATCCCAGTTCCAGTTCTGTTGCCCACCCTCTTCTCCTACAAAGGGCCTGTCCACACCAGAACAGAATGTGAGCCCCATCCTAGTGTTTGCCTGGACCTTTCCCCTTCACATGCATTCCCTTTCAGTCCTGTTTTAGCCTTGCCAATGTTTTTTTTTTTGTAACACACATACACTTAGGTGGTCCAGGCCAGCACTGGGATGGGGTGGGCATCATGTGGATGCCCCTACCTTAATGGGGAGACAGTCCAGTGCAAATCCACATTTTCCTCTGTGTGGATGATCCCTCTCCGTGGAGCAGTGCAAAAGTCATACTTGCTCCAAGAAATGGGAGGAGAAAGGGTTGGTAGATAAGATTGCAGCCTGGAGACCCACACTGCAGTAAATTTACAGATGAAGCAGAGAATTTGGTAGGTGCATATCCTGCTGCCCTTTCTGCAATTGCACACCCACCCTGGGACTGTGTGGTATTCCTGTTTATTACAGGAATATAGGGAGTGGGCACACGGAAGGAACAGGTGGCCTCACTTCATCCGTATGAACACCCTGGTTACAAACCTGGCAATTCTGGCAAATGATGGGGCTGAAAGAGCACAGAAAGCCAGCTTTGGGGTTGTTAAAAGAGAGGGGGCTGTTCTTCTGGTTGTCCCTGGCAGCCCTCCTTTACGACAGCTCATTGAAATCTCTGAAGACGGACAAGCATCACTTATCATTTCCATAGGGTAGAGGGAGGCAGTTGTCTATCAGCGCAGGTGTTGGCAAATGGCGTCAAAAATTTTGTGGCTTGACAGCACTCCTTGTATATTTGTGAGTGAAACGGCTTTTGGTAAACTTTATTTTTATATTTTTAGTACTGTTGAGAATATTTAAGCACTACACATTATACTTTGTGCTTGCTTGCTTATTAAATAAAGACATGTTCCGTGTATGGTGGGTTGTCTGCTTTTTATCTCACCCGAAGAAGGCAAAAAAGCAGCTTGGACAAGGGTGAAGAACCTCAGCCTTGGGAGCGGGATTCAGCTGCTAGGACTCTCTTTCTGGCTTATCAGGACTCTCCCCAGCCACACGGTCAGACCCTTTAAGGACCCTTACCTTGCACCCTCCTGAGGGTGGTTTGCCTTGGGAATGCTGATACCAGTGTGTGTGTGTGTGTGTGTGTGTGTGTGTGTGTGTGTGTGTGTGTTTAGAAAGCAGCCTGTTGTACAAAGGTGATCTTTGCATTCATTGCTCTGTCTACCTTCACTTCTGGTGCCAAATGCCCCCCTCCCACTAGCCTGGATGTTGCCCAGACGGGAATGTGTTTTTTGGAGGAAAAAGATTTTTGATCCTCGAGCTAGGAGGAAGGATTAAAAGTTGAATGACAAGGTAGGGAAGAAGATAGCGGCACTCTTAATAATAACAACAATACTAACAATAGCAACAATTATTATTATTATTATTATTATTATTATTATTATTATTATTATTCTGCCCATCTGACTGGGTTGCCCCATCCACTCTGGGCAGCTTCAAACAAATTAAAACACAGTAAGATATCAAACATTTAAAACTTTCCTATACAGAGCTGCCTTCAGATGTCTTCTACAAGTCAGATAGTTCTTTATCTTGGCATCTGTGGGGGGGGGCACGTTCCACAGGTGGGGGGTGCCACTACCGGGAAGGCCCTCTGCCTGGTTCCGTGTCGCTTCAATTCTCGAAGTGAGGGAACTGCCAGAAGGACCTTGGAGCTGGATCTCGGTGTCCAGGCTGAATGATGGGGGTAGAGACGCTACTTCAGGTATACTGGGCCGAGACCGTTTAGGGCTTTAAGGGTCAGCACCAACACTTTGAATTGTGCTTGGAAACATACTGGGAGCCAATGTGGATCCTTTAGGGCTGGTGTTATATGGTCCCGGCGGCTGCTTCCAGTTTCCAGTGTGGTAGCTGCATTCTAGATTAGTTGCAGTTTCCGAGTCACTTTCAAAGGTAACCCCACGTAGAGTGCATTGCAGTAATCCTGGTGGGAGATAACCAGAGCATGCACCATGCTGGCAAGACAGTCTGCGGGCAGGTAGGGTCTCAGCCTGCGTACCAGATAGAGCTGGTAGACAGCTGCCCTGGACACAGAATTAACCTGTCCCTCCATGGACAGCTGTGAGTCCAAAATGGCCCCCAGGCTATGCACCTGGTCCTTTATGACCATAGTTACCCCATTCAGGACCAGGGAATCCCCCACACCTGCTCACCCGCTGTCCCAAGAAACAGTACTTATCTCTTGTGGGGATTCAATCTCAATCTGTTAGCCGCCATCTACCCCCCCAACTGCCCAGACACATAGGACATTCACTGCTTTCACTGGTTCCAATTTAAATGAGAGGTAGAGCTATATGAACACCCAGCCAAAACCCCCTGACGATCTCCCCCAGCAACTTCATAAAGATGATGAAAAGCACGAGGGAGAGAATAGAGCCCTGAGGCACCCCAAAAGTGAAAGCCCAGGGGTCCAAACACTTACCCCCCCCATGACTTTCTGGACACGACCCGGGAGGAAGGAGCGAGACCACTACATAACAGTGCCCCCCAGCTCCCAGACAGTCCAAAGGATACCATGGTTGACAGTATCAAAAGTCTCTGAAAGATCCAGCAAGACCAGGAAAAAGCTTTCACCTCTGTTCCTTGCCCGCCAGAGATATTTGACTAGCATGACCAGGGCAGTTTCAGTCCCATGATGAAGCCTGAAGCCTGAATGGAATGGGTCCAAAGAGTCTGCATCCTCGAGGCATGCCTGGATTTGTTCTGCGACCACCTGCTCAATTACCTTGCCCAGGAATGGAATATTTGAGACTGGGTGATAACTGGCCCTAGCGGCTAGGTCTGAAGATGTTTTTTTAAGAAGCGGTTTGATGACAGCTTCTTTAAGGGGGTCTGGGAAAACTCCGTCACAGACGGAAGCACTCACCACCCCACAGGGCCCATTGCCCAGCCCTGCCTGGCTTGCTTTTATGAGCCAAGATGGGCAAGGATGAAGGAGACAGGTGGTCGGTTTCACTCATCCAAGCAGCCTGTCCACATCCTCAGAGGTAACAGATTGAAATTTGTATTGCTTAGCCAAGGGCCATCATCAAATCACTCAATAGTACGATTAAAAAATGGTACACCACTCAAAATATAATCTCTCCAATGGTTCCATAATCAGAAATATCACACCAGTTCTGCACAGGAAGTCATACAATTAACAGCAGTAAAAGCTTGAACTGGCTGTAGGCCTAGGTTTCAGTTATTTTGCTAAGAATTTACAGAGTTGTTTCTTTCCTTGCATCACAAACACAATAATATATATAGGTATGAGCTTTCGTGTGCATGCACACTTCTTCAGATACCATAGTGAATGTCACGAGCTAATTATGTGTTGTGTGCATTTTCTTAACCATTTTGAGGAAACTTAGGAAATGGGCTGGACTGGGGGACTTGCTTAAGCCTATAAGCAGCACAGGGTATCTGAAGAAGTGTGCATGCACACAAAAGCTCATACCAAGAACTAACTTAGTTGGTCTTTAAGGTGCTACTGGAAGGAATTTTTTTTGTTTTGACTATGGCAGACCAACACGGCTACCTATCTGTAACTACAATAATATATATATGTGGGTTATACAGGAATTTAGGACGAAATGGTCATCAGTATGCACAGCTTTATCACCTTGCCATCTTGTCTAGGTGAGATTGCACATATATCCAACTGACAGCTACTGATATGCAGAAATACCCCAATGTTTATTTTACAGACTGTGAAATCTGTGATAATGGCCCAACATGGCAATCTCATATTAATCCAAATAAATTTTAAGAAATCTCCAGCAGGTGGGAGTGTACTGCAAGCAAACCACATATGCAAAAGGCATAAACTGCAGTAACCATTCGCTGCTGCAGGGAAGGAAGTATAGAACCTGTTTATGCGCTAAGACTGCAATCCTGAGCACACTGACTAGGGACTAAGCCCCAGCGAAAAGTTAGCCAGCGCCCTAGGCCAGGCCTCCGAACATGGAGATTTGCTGCTACAGCTAATAGATTATGATTGACATTTGCTCCAAGGATTTGTTTAATCCTTTTAAGAAGCCACTGCCAGCAAGCATATGATAGTGACTGTCACGAGCTAATTATGTGTTGTGTGCATTTTCTTAACCATTTTGAGGAAACTTAGGAAATGGGCTGGGGTGGTGGAATTGCTCAAGCCTATAAGCAGCACAGGAAGCAAGAACAATTGGGGGTTGTAGGCAACCAAGTCAGAGTAGACCCACTGAAACTAATGACCTACGCTAGCCATGTCCATTCATTTCAATGGGTCCACTCTGATTAGCATTGGATGCAACCCTAGGTTTTCCTGCAGAGAAGGGGGGGTCCATAAATGGGTCGTCTCTGCTCATTCACTCTGCTGGGCAGGAAGAAGTTGATGAGAAGGGGTTATCTAAGTGGGACCGACAACCTCTCTCCAGTTCATTTCTTGCCCAGCTCCACGACAGGTCACTTATTGCATCGCTCCATTTTTTGCAGGGTATTTTTTTATTTCTTGGCAACTGGCAGTCTTCCTAACATTCCTCTCTCTGCTAACCAACCACAGGACCACAATAAAAAGTAACGTATTTTTCGCTCTATAAGACGTACTTTTCCCCCTCCAAAAATTAAGGGGAAATGTTTGTGCGTCTTATGGAGCGAATGCAGGCTCCTTGGCTTCAGCGATAGCAACGCGAAGCCTCCAAAGCGCAGGGGGAGCGCTTCCTCCGCACTCCAGAGGCTTCGCGTTGCTTTTGCTGAAGCCTGAAGAGCGAGAGGGGTCAGTGCGCACCGGAGGTCCCACTGCGCTCCGGAGGCTTTGGGTTCTTTTTGCTGAAGCCAGGAGAGCAAGACTCCTGGCTTCAGCAGAGAGGGAGAGCTGAACAGCGCCCCTTCAGCGAAGCGGGAGGAGAAATGGAAGGGGCTCCATTTCTCCTGCCGCTTTGCTGAAGGGGCGCTGAGCAGAGAGGGGGAGATTTTTTTTTTATTGTTCTCCCCCTCTAAAACAAGGTGCGTCCTATGGTTGGGTGCGTCCTATAGAGCGTAAAATATGGTATGTGTGGAGTGGGGGGAGAGACAAGAGCGGACAGAACAAGGATTTAAGAGCTGAAGGAGAGACCACCATGAGCTCACCAGCTCTTTCAGCAGACCTTTCAGATGACTCTAGGTCTAGGAGATACTGAGCTGGCTGTAGAGGGGGAGGCAGGACTCCCTTGCTGTCTTCCATGGTCCCCCACCACTTTGGAGGCAGCCAGGACTCCACCTAGGGCCAGCAAAGTCATGACAATGCAAGAGAGCGCCCAGTATGCCAGGACCGCGGGGGGGGGGGGGAAGGACTTGCCCACAGCAATCTGTGAGGAGTCAAGGCTTTTCTCTGGAGCTCTTGTTTTCAACCAGATCCCCTGTGCTGGTGGCTAGACAATCCCCCCCCCCATGTGATGCTGGCAATAGCCCAGCTCACAGCCCCCACTTCAGCTTCCAGGCACAGGTGCATGTGGTTGAGCAGGCTCCAGCCCAATGCAGCCACCATCTTGGCCTGCGGTGGTGGTGGGAACTGAACACCTCTTCCTCGTCTCCATTTTCTGGCACAGACCTACAGCATGGCTTCAGGGGGTGCTGCTGGAGATGAAGGGACCCTGAGCCCCCAAAGCTCCAGAACTCTGCCTCTCTTTCATGGGAAGGTGGTGGGCTCACCAACCATCAGGGTGGGCATGTTTGAATATTCCTATAGGAGAAAGAGCAACCTTCCAGGCAGAGAGACAGCCTGGCAGAACCTTTCCCGACTCTGACATGCTGACTTTATACACCCAGGGAGATGTCGCACCACAAGAGCATTAAATCGCATGTGCCCACCGCCCACTCTTATAGCTTGGATGGGAAAACGTTTCCATTTCATTCTGCTGATTATATACATTGGCTCTGAATCTACACCTGCAGTTATATGAAGCTGATCTCCTGCCAGTCAGCAAAAAGGGATAAGTGAATCTTTACACCACGTGAATCATTAGGACCTGGTGTTAGAGTACTAAGAGTATTTGGTGTTAGAGTACAGTACTAAACCTCACTGCCCCCGGCATTTGCTTCTAGGCAATTCCTAAAAGAAAGAGCGGCATCCACCTATCAGAACATAAATCCAGACTGGAAATCAATGTTCAAAGAAAAGGAAATTAACTTGCATTCCCAAATACACATTCAAGTTTAATTGGTGTTTTTATTAATGTTAAGTTTTGAATGAAATAAAATAATAATAATAATAATAATAATAATAATAATAATAATAATAATAATATATTTATACCCCACCCATTTGGCTGGATTTCCCCAGCCACTCTGGGCGGCTCCAGCCACTCTGGAGCTTTTGACAGGACGATAGAGGATAAAATCTGCAATCTGTAATCCTCCCTGAGCACTTGGGCAGGTGCAGCAAAGAAAGGTAAATAAATGTAGCCAGCAATGTCACATTTCATGATGAAAAATTATTTTGTAAATTTATCTATCGGAGCAAATTCCAGGATTATCTCTGAAGCCGTATGCCCCTTCTGAGCACTCATAAGCAGGGCTTGAAGGTTTTGAGCCTCCTCAGTTGTTTGTCCCTGGAATCCATTATTCATACTGCCTCTGTACAGGGAGGTTCCATTTAGTGACCGTGGCTGATGACAACAGCTGGAGCTCTCCTTAACTTAGTCTAATACTTGTCTAAAACTTTACCAAGTAAGTGGGAGGGGGGCTCCCGCCCAGCAGTCAGGGCAATTACCATACCAAAGACAGCACCTGCTGTTTATGCATGGAGGTTATGGCACGTTACGTCAAGCAACTGATATCCTATATGTTTCAGTGCATTTTCCTATTATTATTATTATTAAAATTTTATATGGCCCTTTACCCAAAGATCACAGGGCGGTTGCAAAATATCCTACCATCTTCCTTACTGCAAAAGTCCAATTTTTGGAAGGAAGCGAGTTTGCTGGGCAAGAGCACAAGAACACCTAGTCCATTTTAACTGGACAACTTACAGTACTTACAAAATAGCAATGGTTTGGGAGCAGTCTTCAAGCAACAGCAACACAGCACCTGAGAGCAGCAGGCTGCCTTAGGGAGCTAAAGGTGGGCTGTGAGGTGCACACACAGTTGTGTTGCCCATCATTTCAACACTGCCTGCTCCTGCTCTGCCCAGCACCTGCTTGCTGCCCAATTCAACAAATGCTGCAAAGCAGCAGTGCCAGCCCCAGTGGATGTCCTGGGAGCAGACCGATGAGTAGGCTGGGTTGCCTGCCTACTCAATCCGCCAAGGCCTTCCCTCATGGCACTGACGAAGACACATTGGGATGAGGCAGCACTAGGGAAGGCTGCCAATGGGCCTGGCCAGTAACAAGCAAGCATCATTGTGGCAGAGGTGCTACCTCAGTAACAGCTGGGGAACTTGGGGAGAATGGCCTGGGGGCACACAGAAGACTCTTGCAGGCTGCTGAAATGACTCAAGACAGCCAACATGAGCTTTCAGCCTCTTCAAAGCACACTATGGAGAGCCTGCCTTGTTGTGACAAAGGCACACGGGTACCGTCATGCTTAGCAGTTAGGCTGAGCCTGCTGTCTGGTCAGCATTCAGTGCCAGAAAAAGGAGAAGCTCAGCTGTGATATGCCTGGCAGGACTCGTGAGCATGTGTCCATGAAGCTTAAAATGCCAGCTAATTGAGATATGGGTTTGCTGTCCCTTTCTCATTTGCTGCTGTTCCAGGAAGTGCAATCTATTAATTTTTTAAGAATGCAAAAATGTTTTTCAGGAACAATATTCTAAACAACTGTGTGGATCTGTTCCAGCAAATGGAAACCTCATTTTTCTCTGGCTACAGCAACTATCTCAGGTTTCATTATTGAGGGGTGATGTAACTGCCACATTATGTCTTGGGATTCACCCCCAGATAAAAAAGATAAAGGTAAAGGACCCCTGACAGTTAAGTCCAGTTGCAAATGACTCTGGGGTTGCAGTGCTCATCTCGCTTTACTGGCCGAGGGAACTGACGTTTGTCTGCAGACAGCTTCTGGGTCATGTGCCCAGCATGACTAAGCTGCTTCTGGCGAACCAGAGCATTGCACGGAAATGCCATTTAACTTCCTGCCGGATCGGTACCTATTTATCTACTTGCACTTTGACGTGCTTTCGAACTGCTAGGTTGACAGGAGCCGACCGAGCAATGGGGGCTCACCCCATCACGGGGAATCGAACCACTGACCTTCCGATCTACAAGCCCTAGGCTCAGTGGTTTAGAGTTTAGACCACAGCGCCTCCCGCGTCCCTTCACCCCCAGATAAGTTAGTACAATTCCAAATATACTCCCAGGTAAGTCATAGGATTGCAGTTGTAGTTGCGGTATGGTTGTAAACCACCCAGAATAATTTCTGAAGGGCAATATACAAATATTTTAAATAAACAATTACCTAATAAGGTGCTGCAAATCTTTGGCTACATAGTGGCACCTCGGGATGCGAATGGGATGCGTTCCAGAGCCCCGTTTGCATCCTGAAGCGAATGTAACCCGTGTCCGCGCATCTGCGTGTCACGTTTCGATGCTTCTGTGCATGCGCGTGACGCCATTTTGACGGTCTGCACATGCACGTGCGGCGAAACCCAGAAGTAACGTGCTCTGTTACTTCTGGGTCACCAAGGAGCGCAACCCGAAAATGCCTAACCCGAAGTGTATTCATCCCGAGGTATGACTGTATATGAGAAACTCCCCTCATCTCTCTTAATGGGATTTCACCACCTGCCCCAATTAGGTTCCACCCAACCCCTGGCATTATGTTCCACCTTATTCGCTGCCTTGTGAGAAGAAAAGGCTCAGGAGTAAACTCTACACAAATCTGGAGTGGAGTCCCTAAGATGGTTGGGTGGCACCTTGTATGCCTCCTTCCAGCAACTCCTGCAGCTCAGCTGGTGCCGAATGTCTTGCTCTGCTTTCCTTTGGACCTCATCAGCGAGGCCAAGAGCGGCGTCTTGTCGTCTGCACAGCCCTGGACCTCCATGCACACCGCCCAGGCCTGCACCCCGGAGAGGTCACTTTTGTGGTTCTAACACAGCAAAAACAATGTGGGAGGCAGCAGTTACGAGTTCCTGGCCTTTGCAGCTGTGATTCTCCAAAAGGTTGACTTCACCCCCAGAGGCACACAACGGACAGATGCCACCAACCCCATGTCATGTGACAAAGACACGAGAGCAGAAGCAGCAAAGCAGGCTGGGAAGTGCTGGGACTGCACAATCATTTGGGCCGACTCAAGTTATTCAGGCCTAACTGCTAACTGTGGAGTCACTCTGACATGTAACTCATTCTCCTTATAACTAGCAGCCATTTTCTCCCTATGCTCTCTGTAAGATTTCAGTCAGAGTCAGTCTGGCTCAGTTGTGAGCAGAGTCAGTATGTAATCTCAGTCAAACTGTTTGGAACCATGTTGTTTATGAAGAAGTTTATTTTAACTCAATAAAGCTCTTATGCTTTCACTTAAAAACTCTGCATTATTAATTTACGCTGCGTGTCCCCCCAGACAGGAGTGCTTTCAATATTACAAGCAGGAAAAATATTTTCTTACTACATTTGTTTCTCTCTATGGTGTTTTGACACCTTCTTATTTACCTTTGAGTTCAATGATTCTTACTTCTGACTAAACACATTTAGGATCGAACTATACAAACATCTTGGGCTGCTGCAATCACACTTACTTGGACTCTTGGTGCTCTTGAATATTCTTAAAACAAAAGCCAAAGACAGACTCTTAATAATCAAACACACACTCAGGCCAATGAGGTCATGACTGTGAAAACAGTCTAAGGCAAATTGCCATCTTCCTACTTTACAACTCATTTTGGTTTGTTTTTGCGTCACTGGAAGCTGCACATTTTGTTTTCCTGCCCGTTGCTTGTCATGCAGGAATTCATCGGGTGTGCGAGCATTTCCTGGCAGGGAAGCGAGTGATACTTTGCCGCGTGCACCAACACCTGCTGACCCTCCTACTCCTATCAGCCCAGTTCAATATGGCCAACTGACAGGCATGATGGAGTTGTAGTCCAGCAAACAACTGTTGGTCCGCAAACGTCATTTGAGGCCAGGCCACAGAGAGAAATGATGGTTAGGCTCAGTGGCGTAGCGTGGGGGGTGCAGGGGGGGCCGGCCCAGTGGCGTAGTGCGGGTTGTCAGCACCCGGGGCAAGGCAAGTAATTTGCGCCCCCTAACCCGTGGATTTGCACCCCCTAACCCTAACCCCCAGATGTTGCGCCCGGTGCGGCCGGCCCCCCTGCACCCCCCACGCTACGCCACTGGGCCGTGGGGTGCAAATTACTGGGGTGCAAATGACTTGCCTTGCCCCGGGTGCTGACTGTTGTGACGTGGGGTTTGTGATTTCAGCTCTCTTGACATAATATGCTGGAGACAGTTCTCTAGTAACACTTCTTTATTAAAGCAACAAGACTGAAGACGGAGGAGGGGAGAGCTACATTTATAGGGACAGGGAACAAACTAGAAAGGATACATTTTGGAGAGAACAATATCAGGCAATCACAGTCCTGCCTTTTGGAGGAAACCAATAAGATCCAAATACAGCAGCTTAAATGAACCAATAGTAGCTGTACCCTCTGGAACCAAAAGGCAGTTACTTTACCCTAATGCAAATACAGACAATAATAATGCAGATATAAAATCCTTTGACTCAATACACGACACTGACAACCCACGCTACGCCACTGGTTAGGCTCTGCGCCAGTGAACTTATCTACACAGTCATTGCCGTCTCTCCTGCGCCGGCTTCCTCTGAAGCAAAGCCCCCTCGAGTACAGCGGGACTCAACTCCCCAGAAAGCGCGCACAGGATCGTGTCTCCTCAACTTGGATACTCCG
The DNA here is from genome assembly GCF_964106915.1 of Podarcis gaigeae. Taxonomy (NCBI): domain Eukaryota; kingdom Metazoa; phylum Chordata; class Lepidosauria; order Squamata; family Lacertidae; genus Podarcis; species Podarcis gaigeae. The sequence goes on from NC_139681.1 coordinate 4,324,856, forward strand.
ATCTGCGACCCCCGTTGCCCCACCCTCTCCGCCTGCGCAGCCGGGTGAGTTGGGAAGGGAGCAGAGCCCCTCCGTTGGGTCCCATTGGGACTTACTCCGAGGTAAAAGCGCGCGAGGAGGGCGGCCTCAGCTCAGCCAGGCAGGAGAGGCCCCCGATCCGAGCGCGCGCTCGTTTGCGGAGGGGAAACCCAACACGCTGAGCCGGAGGTGAGCGGGGGGGGGGGATGCGATTGTCGCCCTCCTCGCGGTTGCTAGGCAGCCGCCAGGCATCCCTGCCAATCGGGAGCGGCTCTGCGTTGCCGGGGCAACAGCGTCTTAGAAACGCGCCTTGGCCGGCGCGCGTGCGGAATCTCGGGCGGCGGAACTTCCCAGAAGCTGGTCGGGACGCGGGGTCTCGCCGCCCCGCCGCCCCCGCTCGGGGAAAGCCAGGCACTCACCATCCCGGGAGGGGGCTTCCTTCGGCGTCATCAGGCAGGGAATCCTTTCCCGTAGTTGGAGAAGAGTCTGCAGGTACAAAATTGTGATTTGTTTTGTTTTCAACGAGTGCAGCAAGCCTGTGACTTACACAGGGGTCATGTTTCGGGGCAGCGCTGGATTTAGGGCGGTGTCCCCCGCACAGGGGCCCAAGGCGAGAGGGCGCAACATCATAATAGTAACACCCATATAAATATAGGTTTATTGTTATCTACTGAGAGGATCCTTAAAAAAGCAACTGTGCCAAAAGGAACCATTGCAAAAATAAATACTTTGGGGGAGGGGACACCAATTTTTGTCCTCGCTCGGGGCACGTATTGCCAAAGTCCACCCTTAAAGCCAATATAGCGTATCATCAAAGCACACCGACTGCAGTGGCTGGTGGGATTGCCAAAGTCCTTTTTCCTAGGACGCCTTCCCCCTTTTCAGTTTTGTTTTTATTTGCCAAGTGCGTAAAGTTGAAAGAACACAAGTTAAATGTGCAGAAGTTGCGGGCTGACTGCAGATGAAACAAGTTCAGAGAACAGGGTGGGTTTTTTTTTGTAGCAATAGGAGCAGCTGCTGTGTAAAAGAAATCCTTAGCAGCCAAATCTGTTTTCTCCCTGTGCTGCAGTTTATTTGCTCTTTCTGTCTAAGGTGCATAGAGTCTTCCTGTTTTGTATTCAGGACATCCATGGAAAGGTAGGCTTTTCTGAGAGATCATGGTAGGCCCTCCAGCCACCTTCATGGTCAAATGGAGATTTTTTTGGGTCTCCACAGCCCAAGTTCAGCATTAATTATAACTACAATGCCACATTGGCTCTGCATGCAGTTTATTAACAGCCTCACCTTATTCATAATGACTTAGAAATACCCTACTATGTTTGGTGGCCCCTACTCCAAAGGTTTCATTCATATCCTAAATAGATACAGTCCATTATTTAAGCATGTTCAGTTGGAAATAAGGGTTGAAGCAGATGTGATGTGCAGTGCAATCTTCCTATCTAAAGTGTTCTCCAGAATCTGCCTTCTAGGCATGGGTCAAGTGCAAATGTGGACGAGCCGTAAGTTTCAGCCCCCTGGAATTGCTCAAACTGCTTGTGGACTGAGATCAGTTCTGATTCAATTCCATGCCCTCATAGTCATGCCTTTTACTTTCCGCAGGAATCATGTCCAGAGTGGTTAGTGCAGCTGATTACAGTAATTTATATCCTCAATCCCATGGAATTGTGTTTAATTCAAGAGGCCTGTCGACACCTTCAACCAGATCATCAACTCGTAGCAACAGCAGCAGTGGCAGCAGCAGCACACAAACATCTTTCAAATCACTTTCAAGTAAGCATGTTTACTAAAGTTTATGTTGCAGACTCTGACAGCAGCCAAGCACTGTAAGGCAGGCTGCTAGAGATGTGGAAATTATCGAGGGCAACAGAAAGAGCAGTAGGTTTGTGCTTCGTGTTCTCTGCATTTTTCTGGCTCTTCTTAAAACGATTTAATGCATTTCTTTAAGGCAGGGAGATGTGCAAGCAAGTCTTCACACTGGAAGCTTATTTGTTTCCTTGTTGGGAAAGATGCACAAGATTGATTTTGTACAAGATGGAGTGAACAGGAAATGCAGTTGAGCTGCGCTTCCTGCTAGTCACTTGCACTTCCTGCCTCCCCCCCCCCATCCATTTCAAAGTGTCCCTTCACTTGAGTTTCTTTTCTTCATAATTAAGCTTTTTGGCCTGCTCTGAGAGAGAGCATTGTAAAAGCTGCATCAGGGTGGATGGGGGGACAGGGACAGATAACTCTGAAAGGCCTTCTCCAAAAGGATTTTTGAAGTCCCATTGTTACACAGAAGAAACACAAAGCAAGATCACTCTGGAGAATCCCTAAACAGCTTTGACTGAGATTTGGCAGGGTAAAACCTGTAGTGCAATATAATTCAAGGAAATTGGGAGATAGGTCAGGCTACTGCTGACCTCCAGTTTAGGGAGATTTCAAGGTAAGAGGGTGTTAATTGGGACTCTTTTCACACCAAGAGGAAAAGTAAAGAGGAAATAAGACCTTCAGGCCTTAAACTGGCTTTTATCATAGAAAGGCAGGATATAAATATCCAATATAAATAAATAAAATAAAGATACTTCCCAGATGCCTGGTGAAAGGGACTTCCAAAGGGAGTTTGGAAACTTATCCTCTGCGCTTCAAGCTCAAGAGTTGGGGGAGGAACGTGGAGCACTGTATTGCTCAAGGAGGATGGGTCTCTTAGCTAAATGGAGCCTTCTTGTTTAGAGGCAGTCTACTTTTGGATACTAGGTGCTAGGGACCAGCAGTAGATGAGAGCAACGGCCTTCATGTTCTCCTTAAAACTTTCTAGAGGCATCTGCTGTTTCCCTCTGCCGACAACAGAACAGTGGACATGCCCCAATCTCCCCCTGCCTGTTTGGAGTCCTGAAAGGTTCCTACTGCAGAAAAGTCAAACTTAGGTTGATAATGTAGATCTTTACATGACTTTGTGCTTGGTTTGCTGAAGGAACTATGTACCACAGGCACTATAACTTTATAATATATTTTCTAGCTGCATCAGTCAGTTCTCTCCCTGACCCCACGTTGTCTTCGGTGGATATTGAGCAGATTTTGCTTCAGAAGGCTCTTGCAAAAGAAGATGAACTCAAAAATGCATTTCAGACAGTTGACGTTGATCAAACCCTGAAAGTCACTAAGGGTGAATTTAGAAGAGTGATTGAAACATTCATTTTACCCCTGACGCAAGAACAGTTTGATGCTTTGCTGGACAAGGTGTGTAGTCTTGCGGGTGTATATAAGCTTTTTCTCAGTTATCAAAGGGCCTAACTGCATGTTGCATTAACTGTATCATTAGGCATAATTAGCAACCACAGCATTGTTTTTTTTTAAATTAATTGCCATATGTGAGTTAGGAGCAATTGTGATTGTAAAAATCTCCCACTTTTACATCAGTTAGAATTAGTAATAAACCTATTGGTGCCAGTGTGAGTTTCTCAGAGTCTCAGCTGGGAAAGAGGGCTTAAATCTCTCCCTTCGGATGTGAGGGCGATCTGGCTGCGACATCTGTCACCCCATTGATCGCCAGGGTTGATTCGGCTGATCTGGCTGGCTAGGCGGGTGTCCCCTTCCTCCCTCACCGCTCCATGTGCGTCCCTCCCGAAGCTGCGCGCTCGGTGGAGGAGGACGACCATCCCGGGTGGAGGGAGTGTGCCGTTCTTCGGTCGGGGGTGTGCGATGGCTGCGCTCCCCTGCTAGAACCTCCAAACAAGCTCAAGGAATGTCACAAATCTCTCCCTTTAAGAATGGCAGATGAAGATGATGGATTTTTCGGAACTAGCTGACCTAACTGGAAGAGTCCGCGACCAGAAACAGGAGGAGTATCAGGAAGAGTGGAATAAATTTAATGATGATTTAGTTAAATTTGCTAAGTTAAACTAACTGAAAACAGCTTGCAGATACTTAATGGGCTTAGGATTTTATTTATGTTAAGTGATGAATTAATATGTTTAATTCCATAACATCTAAGGTTGTTAATGTTTAAGTTAAATTTCATAAAAATTGGGATTTGGAAAACCGTTAAAAGGACATGCAATGCAATTCAAGGGGAAGCGGGGAAGTCACTTAACAAAGTTAATAACTGTAATTTTCAATAAGGTTATGATTTTTGTTTGTTTATTTTGTGTGTTTGTTTGTTTATACTATTGTGAAAACTAATAACATTTTTTGGGGGAAATAAATCTCTCCCTATGGTGTCAATCACACAGGCAGGTACTTAGCTTTTCTCCTGTTGGCAAACAAGCCATGATCTAGCTAGGCATGTCATCTGAACTCAGGGACAAGCCAATAACAAACTCTCTCTACATGCTGTTTTCTCTCTCTGCACACTGAGGTTTTAAAATTGTTGTTATTGAAAAAGAGACTCCAGACATATAACTCTCTACCTTCAGCAGGAAATAGTGTAGTCCAGGAAAAGCATTCCCACTTGGATTCTGTTGTGTGTATAAATTTGCTGTGAGTCACAGGCCCAATGGAATTACAAGTTTTCTTGTAAAACATTCTAGCTGTTATGATACTTCCCAATATTAAACGGAAGCAATATGTCAGTAAGAAGCATGGCAAGAAGCAGTCCACTGAAAAGCTTTCTTGAGTGTGTGGTTTTACAGAAAGGTGGAATATAAATTATAATAAATAATATTACCGGTGAGCAATTAGAATAACAAATATTTTTTTGAGAGAGCTGTGGGCTGTTTGAAAGCTCATAACACATTTGTTGGGAAATGAAAGAATGCAAACAGATCTAAACAAAGAAGATTAACTATTTAATTAAATGTTACCTTAATGGAACAATAAGGGAGAAGGCAACATGATGAAAAACAACCGCCACAGAATACCATTCACGTTAAGTTTCTTTGTATTGAAACAGATTCCGGGCTGTACCAAAGTTGCTGTACCTTATCTTGAGTTCTTGTCGAAGTTTGCCAGACCGGTTAACCACCTCCAAAGGACGTAAGAACTTTTGTTGATTTGAACTAAATTGAACTGTGAAGTTCTGAGATTGGTAGAAGTAGTAAAGCCAAACTTCAGGCAGGCCTACACGTCACCAAGAACATGGTGTTGTCAGCGAAAAAGGCAGACCCTTCTCCAACTCCCTTCTCCCTCTCAATATCTTATAGTTCAACTTTCCCGGCAATGTCTGGGAAATTTCTGGACTGAGAATACTCTGCATCAGTATTCACAGTACTTACAGTACTGACCAGGGGGCATACAGGGAGCCTGCAAGCAGAATGGTGGTGTAACGTTGCTCTCTTCAGAGGCATACATAAAAACAGCCTTGCTGCATAGGACCCAAAGTCCACCTAGTCCAGAATTCTGGTTAGCCAGATACTGTCTCACAAGCAGGGCACAAGAACAGCGCAGTCTTTAGCATATGCGCCGCCATGGTGCAAAGATCCGCCAAGCGCCCCCAAATTTAGTTTAGCCCCCAAATTAATTTATACTGTATTATGCTTATGTCAAACACCACGGTTATGTATGCCTTTATCTCTTGTTTATGAAAGAAGGGAGGAAAAAGAAATTTATTTGCTCATTTATTTACAATACACTTATACTTAAGTATACAACACCAGCACACTTACTTATAAGTATTGTTTAGGCACCTGCTTAGGAGAAACATCAGTCGTGTCAAAGATGCCTTTGACCCTTCTGCTGCATAGCAGCACAGCTTAATACAATACAGTGGTACCTCCAGTTACAAACTTAATTCGTTCCGGAGGTCTGTTCTTAACCCAAAACCGTTCTTAACATGAGGTGCGCTTTCGCTAATGGGGTCTGCCATGCTGCCAGCGCATGACTTCCGCTCGCATCCCGGGACAAAGTTTGCAACCAGGAGCATCTACTTCCAGGTTAGCGGAGCTGGTTACCTGAAGCGTTCGTAAGGAGGACAGTACGTAACCCCAGGTTCCACTGTATGTAACATAATATTTTGATGTAAGAGTTAATTTTGCAAGCACGGCGCCATTGAGAATGACAGGTGCCATCGTTGAGTCAAGTGCCACTGTTGTGAATGACAAGCGCTGCCGCTGGCGTGGCGCGTCTTTGCTAAATGAGCACACAAAGTCGAAAGTAGGCATACATTTTGGTAATACCTAGGTATATATGTATTTTGTTCTTCTAGCTTGATCAAAATTATTTATTATTTCATAACAGGTAGATAGTTAAGAGCTTAGGCAACTTCAGCGACGGGCGCCTGGCGCCCCCCAAAATTCGGTGCCCGGGTGCCCTGCACCCCTTGCACCCTTGGGTAAATATGGCCCTGCACAAGAATGAGGCTCCTTCCTTGTTTGCTCCTAGCAGATGATATCAAAGAGGCCTGTTTCCTCTGAGCACTGATGCTTCCTTTAAGCTACCCTAGCTAATAGCCAGCATTAGACCTACCTTTTGATAGGTTTGACTTACCCAGCTTTAAAGCCATGTGTGACATGGTTTACACATTCAGCAGCAGAAGATTGTCAAGTTGTGCACTGGTGGAATAGACTGTACTATTAGACTGCAGGTGGGGAATCAGATTTTTAAGATACTAATGAAAGTTTTCCTTATTCCATCAACTCTATGAAAACTCAATGGAGTTTCCTCTCACTCAACTGTAATGTGGCAGCAGGCTGTCTCTGTGGTCGACAGCATGTGTGGGGCTCATTCCACCAGCTCTGCTGAGAGGGCAGCTCCATCACATGTGTCCCGGCCCTGAACTGCCTTCACTGCAGCTAGTCTTTATGATAATTACTATTTGGTGCCTGAGCTTGCTTTTTTCCTCTTCCTTCTCTGTCCTCTTTTCTTTTTGTGCTGTGTCTTCTTGGTGGTCAAGGACTGTCTAGGTTTTAACTGATACTATATAAGCTGGCCTGGGAGCCTTTTTGGAAGAATAAAGGGGTGCAAATGCTCTAAATAAATATACCCTGTGAGTAGAAACTAACTCCCCCCTGCTCCCTGTTGTGCTCTTTTGGATTAAAATAGTTAAAGAGGATTTAAAAAAAAATGCGCAGGCCTGCACATCTGGGGGTTGAGAATTTAAACATGGGACCTTCCCCTTACGCTCTGAAGTGGTACAGTCCTCTAACACCTAATTCTGCTGCTTGCAAGCTACTGGCCAACACGGATGGGTAATAGTGATTGCACTTTAATTATAGCCACTCCAGGGACAGTGTGCCATGGCAATGCACCTTGGCCATCCCATCTTTCCTGCAAAATGGTCTTGGTTATGGGATGCAGCTGGCCACTTCCGCCTATACCGCAGTTATTTTGTCAGCATAGCCAGAACAAACAACTGGCCTTAAGGAGAGTGCTGCAGAGGAGAGATTATCTTCAACAAGAGGCATCTCTTAAGTTTTATGGGATTGGTCCCTTTAGAGCACTGCAGTGGTATCTGTGTTATAGCATGTTCTCCCTTAGACATGGAAGAGCAGGGGGCAGGGAAATCTATTCATTCCCTTTTCCTAGACTTGATCCCAGATGGCTTCAGAGCTCGCTGATGCTACTCCTAAGGAAAACATTGCACCTCTTTATCCGTCTGCCTGATGATTGCATTGCGCACAGAACATCTGGGCTGGGCAAGGTAGAACCGACTCACAAAGGACTTTAAAAAAATACTAGCCACAGAGTTGTCACAAAGCTGCAATGTAAGGCCACTCAAGGCCGGAAGGAAGGTCTTAGCAGCCTGGATGTGGCGAGCACACCTTACATTTCTTAAGCCACAGAGCTGATGCAGGAGTTTGGCCCACCGTTTGGCTTGACAAGCGCACATATATTTTTAAGTGCTCTGGAAACTGAATGATGGCAGTATGTGAGGACCCGAACTTACAGTAGCAGCCCAATAGATTGAGGGTTGTGCACCAGCACACAGATCTCTGTAATACAGAGAAATTCAGGGAGACTGGCCCAGGAAATTACACTCCTAGGCGCCTTGACATTCTCAAAATTCTCTAGTTTGAGTGGAGATCTAGATCAGTCTGTAAGGAGAACTCTGCAGTTCTTTGTATGCAGAAGCTGTCATACGGACAGAGACACCTGAAAACTTTTGTGATCTGTTTTTTATTTTAAGTTTCCAGAAGGATAGGCATGTTAGCTTTCTAAAATAATGTATATTTTTGCATTAAATTTTTTTACCAAAGTATGAGTATTTAAAATGTGTGATATAAATTCCATTCTCTCCCACCCCCCCAAAAAATATTCCATGCGTACATGTTAGTTTGTGGTACCAAGAACAACAAAGATTTCTGTATCACTATAAAATACTAGCCTTTTTATGATGACATAAGCCTTTCAGATTCAAAGGAGTAGCCATAGTTATACCCTGATCTACCACTGGAGGGTGATACAGCTGCTGTTTTTTCTGAGACAAGATTTTAGAAAGTGAGTTTAGGACTACTTTCTGACTTGAGTTACAGCCTATGGCCTTTTTGAAAACCAAATTATCTTGGGCTGCAGAGCATTATGTGCTTAGATAGCACCATATAAATAAGTTTTTGGCAGATAAAATCACTCAGATTCAAAGGGAGGAAGACTCCACCATGAGATGGAAGAGTGACAGAACTTTATCCATTCAGGTTGTCTGCAATCATTTTCAACCTGCTCCCTCCAAGGATGTGAACAGGGTGCCTGGACGAGTCAAAGAGACCACCTGTTTCCTTGATCCTTGCCTATCCTGGCTTATAAATGTGAGCCAGGCAGGGCTGGGCAATAGGTTTTTGTGGGTTGGTGAATACGGTACTTCCCTCTGTGAGAGAGTCTTCCTGGACCCACTTAAAGAAGCAGTTATTAGGAAATCAGGAATTTAGGTTACAGTGCTACCTCGGGTTACAGATACTTCAGGTTACAGACTCTGCTAACCCAGAAATAGTTCCTCGGGTTAAGAACTTTGCTTCAGGATGGGAACAGAAATCGTGCTCTGGCGGCACGGCAGCAGTGGGAGGCCCCATTAGCTAAAGTGGTACCTCAGGTTAAGAACAGTTTCAGGTTAAGAACAGACCTCCAGAACGAATTAAGTACATAACCAGAGGTACCACTGTGTTAGTTGATCAGGAAAATGTGATGGGTGGAAAAGGTTAAAAACCCCATCGCTTGTTCTCTTGGCTTTTGGGTGACGGGATACCACATCTCTGTTCCCCTTTGCCACAAGCATCAGTTGTGGGGAAGGCATAGAAGGAAGGCTGCAAGTTAATTTCCTGGTGCTTGTCTAGCTTGGCTCTCAGCTAATTGAATGCTGGTCAGAGCTTCAATTCTGCTCTTCATCAGCTCCATTGATCACTACGGCTGCCACTTCCTCCTTCATCTTCCTCTTATAAGCACCCAAAATCTCACTCCAAACTTTGGATGTTGCTGCATTTGGGGAGTGGGACCACATGCCGTTCCCTCTGATATGACTGCATCTTAGATGTCCCTGAGCCAAAACCCACTTTTCTTCTAATTGGTGGTAACGCAAAAAGGATGCTATAGTTTTGGGGTTATATCGGGTTTCTTGGCTTTCACGCCACATCTCCGTGGACCACATCATGTGGCCTTCTCCCCTCTCTGCCTCATTTTCTTTCTGCGGCTGATCCTTCAAAGATCCTTCGCTGCTTGCTCATTGCCCCAACATGTCAACACTGGCGGCAGTGCTGGTGCCAGGCTATTTTGAGCCCTGGGCAAGGCTAACTACTTGGACCCCCAATTGCTAACTTAAGTTTTCAAAAAGAGATGTGTTGTAGGGAAAATGAAAGGCAAAAAACCTTGGAACTACTGCATTTATTTTAAATGGCCAGCCTACGTAATACAACAAACCTTGATTATCTTTCTGAAATACAAAAGAAAATGTTTTAGCACACAGCTCATTTTGGATAATCTTGTGAATTCTGATGCTAAAATTTCAGTCTCTTGAAAGTTTCAATTTCAGGCACATCAAAATCTCACTTTGCCTTCCTTTTCCTTTGCAAACGTTGTCCCCAATTCCTTCAGGTCAAGCCCTGATGCTTGGGCATGTTCAACTGATAATAGTTGCCAAGCCAACTAGTCTCCTTAGAGCAGCAGAAACATTCATCACATTATCCAGGAGTTTTTGTTGTAGTGTGAAGAGAAGTCCTCCTTGTGGCGTCATAGACTTTCTGCCCCTCATGCATGGTGGCGGGAGGTGGGGTTAAGATTGCAGGTGTCCATTTTAAAGGAAAGGGTGACATGTACCAGAGCATGTTTCTCCACCCTCACTACACCCCTCCCCTTAATGCATATTCTCTCCCCCACTTAGCGGTTTGTTAGCAGGGAGGGAAAAGGCGGTGAGGGAACGGGAGAGCCCTGCAAAGGCTGAGAGGCAGAAAGAGCAGAAGCCAACGCTGCTCTCCGTTTTGCAAGAATCTATTTTTTAAAAAAATATTTTTATTAAGATTTTTAAACATAAATGCAAATATAATGAACAATATAACATATATCATAACATATTTTCTTCACTTCTTTAGACTTCCTCACGTCTCCCGCTCCCACTTGCATCATTGTCAGTTCTTGCCCGCAATTTACCATCTTGTTTACATTCTTATGTCCCATTCATTTAAAATATAATCTAATATTTCTCCCAAAGGTTTATGATTTTTCCTCAATCTCACTTAGCATCCTAGTTGCATCTAATTTAGTGGTAGTCAATTATTTATGATCTAGCCTCCATCTTAACATTCAACCAAATTACAATGCTTTCTTAAATAAATCTTAAATTTCTTCCAATCTTCTTCAACCTTCTCTTCTCCCAGGTCTCGGATTCTGCCGGTCATCTCAGCTAATTCCATATAGTCTATCAGTTGCATCTGCCACTATTCCAGTGTGGGTAGATCTTGAGTTTTCCAGTGCTTAGCGATGAGTATCCTTGCTGCCGTTGTTGCATACATAAAAAATGTTCGGTCCTTCTTTAACACCTTCTGGCCGACAATACCCAAAAGGAAGGCCTCTGGTTTCTTAGTAAAGGTATACCTAAATACCTTTTTCAGCTCATTATATATCATTTCCCAGAAGGCCTTCACTCTAGGGCAGGTCCACCAGAGGTGAAAGAATGTTCCATCATTTTCTTTACATTTCCAACATTTGTTATCAGACAAATGGTATATTTTGGCAAGTTTAACTGGGGTCATGTACCATCTATATATCATTTTCATTACATTTTCCTTCAAAGCATTACATGCAGTGAAGTTCAGCCCGTTGGTCCACAACCTTTCCCAGTCCTCAAACATGATATTATGCCCAATGTCCTGTGCCCACTTTATCATAGCCGATTTAACCATTTCATCTTGTGTATTCCATTTTAACAGCAAGTTATACATTCTTGAAAGTACCTTAGTCTTAGGTTCTAACAGTTCTGTTTCCAATTTCGATTTTTCCACCTGGAACCCTAACTTTTTGTCATTTTTAAAAACTTCTTTAATCTGAGCGTAATGTAACCAGTCTCGCACTTTGTCCTTCATTTTCTCCAAACTCTGCAATTTCCAATTGTCTCCATCTTTTTCTAATATTTCCCAATATTTTGGCCATTTGGCCTCCATATTGGGTCTTTTTCGGGCCTTAGCTTCCAGCGGTGAAAGCCACCTTGGAGTTTTATTTTCCAATAAGTCTTTATATTTTGTCCAGACATTAAACACTGCTTTTCTGACAATATGGTTCTTAAAGGCCTTATTGATCTTAACCTTGTCATACCACAAGTATGCATGCCAACCAAAAGCATTGTTAAAACCTTCCAGATCCAGAACGTCAGTGTCCTCAAGAAGTAGCCAGTCTTTTAGCCAGCAGAAAGCTGCGGCCTCATAGTACAGCTTTAGGTCTGGCAGGGCAAAGCCCCCTCTTTCTTTCGCATCAGTTAATATCTTAAACTTAATTCTGGGCTTTTTGCCCTGCCAGACAAACTTAGAGATGTCTCTCTGCCACTTCCGGAAGCACTCCGTCTTGTCCACAATCTGTAGTGTTTGGAACAAAAACAACATTTTTGGCAATACATTCATCTTGATAGCAGCAATTCGGCCTAGCAAAGAAAGTTTCAATTTTGTCCAACTATCTAAGTCTCTCTTAATTTCTGACCAACATTTTTCATAATTATCCTTAAATAGACTCAGATTTTTTGCTGTTATATTTACCCCTAGGTACTTTACTTTTTTAACCACATTTAATTCTGTCTCTCTCTGAAACCGTTCTGACTCTGTATTTGTCAATTTTTTTTCCAATACCTTAGTTTTCTGTTTGTTTAATTTAAATCCCGCCACCCGACCAAAATCTTGAATCAATTGTAATACTCTTTTCGTACTAGATTCTGGCTCCTGCAGGGTCAAAACTAGGTCATCTGCAAAAGCTTTAAGTTTATATTGTTTCGCTCCGACCTGAATTCCTTCCACCAACCGATCCCCTCTAATCATATTCAGGAGCACCTCCAGAACCGAAAGAAATAACAAAGGGGAAATAGGGCAGCCTTGTCGTGTTCCTTTTTCGATTTTAAACTCTTCTGTAACCACATTGTTGACTATCAATTTAGCCTTTTGTTCTGAATATATTGCATCAATCCCATTCTCAAAGCCCCGTCCCACTCCCATTTCTTTTAAATTTCCCTTCATAAATTTCCAGGAGATATTGTCGAAGGCCTTCTCCGCATCTTAAAAATTAACACTGCTTTTGTGTTTATATCTGTTTGCAAAAGTTCCAAGATGTCAATAATGTTCCTTGTATTAGCAAACAAATGTCTACCTGGGAGAAAGCCTGCCTGGTCCTTGTGAATTACTTCATTTAAAACTTTTTAAAGTCTACTTGCCAAAATGTCTGTAAATATTTTGTAATCCACATTTAAAAGAGAGATGGGACGATAGTTCTTAAGTTGTGTCTTTTCAGCTTCCGATTTTGGTATCAATGTGATAAAGGCTTCCTTCCACGATTCCGGCGCCCTCTTCCCCTCCATAATTTCATTGCTGACCTCCATCAGTGGTTGTATCAAATAGTCTTTTAATGTCTTATAATACTTGGAGGTCAGCCCATCTGGCCCTGGAGATTTGCCCAATTGCATGTTCTGAATGGCTTGTTCAATCTCTTGTCGTGTTATTTTGCAGTTCAGGATTGATCTATTTTCTTGTGACAGTTTTGGTAGCCCATTTTTTTCCAGAAATTGTTTAATCTCAACCTCATCTTGCGGTCCTTGAGTATATAATTTTTTGAAGTATCTCTGGAAGCACTTTCTAATATCCACAGGGTTCTGAATGTTTCTTCCTTCAATCTCTAAATTTGTAACTGTATTTAGTTTTTGTCTCCTCTTCAACTGCCAAGCTAGCAGTTTTCCACATTTATTCGCCGATTCAAAAGTTTTTTGTTTCATTAATTTAATCTTCCACTCTATTTCCTGATTTATCAATTTAGAATACTGTGCTTGATGAAGTTTAATTTCTTTCAGAATCGGCTGTGACTTCGGATTTGATCTTAACTTCTTCTCTAATTCTTTAATTTTCTCCAAGATTTTGTCTTTCCTCTCATTTTGTGTCCTTTTCTTTACAGCATTCTGTTGAATCAAGAACCCCCTCATCACAGCCTTGCTTGCGTCCCAGATGATTCTTTTTTCCACCGTAGTGTTCAAATTTATCTCAAAATAGTCTTTCAAAACTTTTTGGGCCTTCTTAGTGATCTCCTGATCTCTGAACAAATTGTCATTCATCTTCCATCTAAAGGAGCCGGTTGGTAGTAGTGTCATGTCCATCTTTACTGCATTATGGTCGGAGCAGGTCTTTGGGCAGATTTCCACCTTTCTGACCTTAGGTGCCAGACCTCTAGATATCCATATTTGGTCGATTCTTGTCCAAGTCAGCTGGGCTTCAGAGAAGAATGTTCCCTCTCTTCCCAAGGGGTTCTTCGTTCTCCAAATGTCAATCAAGTCCATATTGTCAGTCATTTCGAAAAAGGTCTTTGGTAGTCTGCCATCTTTTGTAACATTTTGGTTTTGTGACTTACCCATGTTAGTTGATACGACCCCATTCATATCTCCCATCGTGATGATGTTATCGTAGTCCAGATGATCCAGCATAGTCTCATGCAACTTCTTATAAAATTCTGATTTCCCCTTGTTTGGTGCATAAATTCCTAATATCAAGATCTTCTCTCCTTGATGTTGTATCTCAATTGCTAAAATTCTTCCATGTTCATCTTTAAATAGAAGTTTAGGTGACAGGCTCTCTTTTGCATATATCACCGTTTTGCAACAATCTAAGGATGCTCTGAAATACTTGGGGTGGGAGAGATATAGAAGACAGCAGAGCACACATGTCTTCCTTATTTCTGCCACGAATAGTTATAAAAGGGAGAGAGTCCTTGAGATTGTTGGTTGGTGACAAGGGGGTCTGTGGGCAGCTTTTTCCAAACATGCAACATGACACTGGACCCAAGAAACAAACAAGATGGCAGTGTGGTCGGGTTACTGCCGGGTGTGAGATCAGTTAACAGCCACTAGTGGGGGCTGCAGTGCACAAATAGTGCATAAAACGGAGCCTTTTTGGGGTGCAGAAAGGCCCTGAATATCTTGCTCTTTGGGGGAGTATGGTGGGCATTGCTGATCTGCAACATTGTTCATGGTAATTTCATTTACCTTTACTTTTTTAGGTGGAGTAGTGCTGAAGATTCGCGGTCGAGGACGTTGAGTCAGCTAGAATGCCTCTTACGGGAGAAGGTATTGCACAGCAAGTAGCACTCAGTCATTTCCCCTGCCCTTGATAGCCAGCCATTACCTGTGGTCACCGCTGAGCTCTCCAGATCTCTCATGTGTACAGAAAACTCAGGAGAAAAGGAGAGTCACCCACCTCTCGTTTTGTGCTGAGTTTCGGAAACAGGGAGACTGTCTCGTTGCTTCTGATTTCCCCCAGTGAGGAGCCAACTCTGCCCCTTTGCATCCTTGTGCCAGCTTGGAAGACACTTGGACCCTTGCTCCTTCCTGGGTTTGGATTTAATGCCAGAGAACGTGGGGCCAGGAAGGCAGTCTGTGTCTGTTTCCACTCTTTGCCCCCCATGAAATGCATTGAGCGCTTGAGGAAAGAGGTCTTCTCAGTGTTGTGCCGGACATCCAGGAACAAGCAGTCTCCAGGAAAAGATTTATGGCTGCCCCAACATTTGTGGGTACATTTGTGTACCCCAACACTGGGCTTTACTCACCTATGAAACACATTTTGTCCACCAAAGGCAAATCACACTGGCATAACTCTCCAGGCTTAATAATTAGGCAGGAGGTTTTTGCAGAGTACTTGCAGATTTGCAAGTACAGCTGCGGCATAGCAAGATGGAGCAGCCTTCTTTGCCAAGACGCAGCCTCTCTGGCACAAGAGCTGTGTGCGCCATCTCACCCACATGTATCTATATCAGATCCAGGTGCCAGCATCTTTCTCTCATGAAGGGTGTCTGTATCTGTCATCCTAGACGGTGTGAGACATTAGCATATCACAGAGCTGTCGGGACAGATTGCATCCAAGACTGTCATTCATTCCTCACTACAGTAAACCCTATCAGTCATCGCTCAAATATAGTTCCTATGGCTGCCATTGCTTTTCTTCTTCTTCTTCTTCTTCTTCATCATCATCATCATCATCATATATTCATGCAGCTAACAGGAGAGTAACATTTCCATTTCCCCATGACAAATGAAACAGCCAAGCTATCTTTCTGTTGCAACATTTATGAACAGAAAATATCCCCCATGGCCCCAATTAAGCTTCCAGAAAATTTAATGTATAAGAGCTTGTGTTTATTTATTTATTTATTTATTTGATTAAGGACGATCTAAGATTAAGCTTATATCTATCTATCTATCATCTATCTATCTATCTATCTATCTATCTATCTATCTATCTATATCTATCATCTATCTGTAGTTTAATACAGGATCTTTTGCAGTTTTAGCATCCTTAAATTGAAAAAAAGGATTAATCCACAAAGTCAAGGAGATGATGCACAGATTTGGACGATCCTGCAGTTGCAAATATCACCTTGAATATCTCTGGCGGGGGGAGTATTTGCCTTGTCAATGTACAGATGCTCACCAGCCCATCAGATAGATATGTATGTCACTCTTTTAGACTGCAGGTAGAACAGCACAATGAAGGGATGCAGAAGTTGCATCTTCTGTGCTAAACTTGTCTCCAGGAATTCTCCAGCTGGGGGACTGAATGAATGGATGCTCTTAAACCCCTTTCAAATCCCAGCTTCAAGACTAGAACAGCAGTCCATCTATTAGAGTTTCCTTTATAAGCAGCTTGGGACAGATCCCTCGTGTGGGGGATCCCTCAGAAACCTCTTGATCCCTCAGATCCCTCAGAAACCTCTTGAGGGGACAGGCATGAAGAGACTGGTTACTGTACCATGAAACATTTCACAGTTCATCTGAATTGGGCCTCTATTCCTTCACAATGCTGTACCCTCAACCCTAAAAACGTCCTCTGCATGTAGGTGCCAACTTACGCTTTCTATTAAGGCATTGCAGATACCACTCCAAACAGGAATGGTTATTTTTTTTTCTACAGCAAGTACAGAAAAGAGGGACTGGCCCTGTGGGTGGGATGGTGAAAAAGTTCCATAAGGTGGGAAAAGTTCCATAAAGACAGAATGGTTGAAAGTCCTCTACTTTTTCATCCATTTGATGCTCTCCTGCTCACCCACCGCGCAGAGAGTGCAGCCACCAACAGTAAAATATCAACTACTATTTAACTTCATCTAGATTGTGTCCCTTATTTTTTTAGGAATTTCCTTCATGGTTTGCCATGTCAGAACCTCTACCCATCCCTCACCCAACAAGGTCTTGTCTACCAACAAGGCGTTTGATATCCCTCCCTCTCTTTTTGCCATGTTAGACACACTTAAAACCCAATACATTTAGTAATATTTATTTATTAGACTTCTATGCTGCCCTTCTAAGGATCACAGCATAAAAACATAATAAATTGTTTAATTAGCCAAAGGCCTGGGAGAAGAAGAATGTTTTTGCCTGGCGCCTAAAGATATGTGATGATGGCGCCCCCAAATATGTGATGGAGCACGCCCCAAATGGGGAGCAAACTGCAGAAAAGGCTCATTCTCATGTTGGCATCCTCTGGACTTCTCACAAAGGATGGGCATGAAGAAGGGCCTCAGGTGATGATTGCATGGTCATATGTGGAGAGTGTTGGGATACTGCCAGGGAGATAAAGCCCATCATGGCCCCCACGTCGCCTCCGGACGATCCATCGATCTCCCGTAGATACAGTATCAGCAATTAGCGACACGAGCTCCAGAAAATAGCTTGCCACATTCCAGAGCTGATGCACGCTCTATCAGCAGAATTCACACAGCGAAAGATGCACAGCAGGAGAGCATTATTTAGAAGTTTATTCAGGGTTGGTCAGAACAAAGAAAATACATGACTGCCTGCTTGCTTGTTCAGGCACAGAGAGAGAGACAACAGCTCTATCAAAACAGAAACATCCTGTGAACAGGAAATACGCAGGCTGTGACACAAACATCCTGCTCCCTTTTAAGGTGGAACAGAAATATCCTAACAGAGAGGTGGTCCTTGAGAGGTTTTACCACTGTCTCCTTCAAGCAGGCAGGAACCACCCCCTCTTGCAAGGAGACATTAATCCCCTCCCTGGCCCAGCCAGCTGTCCCCTGCCTGCTACTTTTTATCAGCCAAGAGGGGCAAGGGTCCAGAGCACAAGTGGTCACTCTGTCCAGCCCAAGCGCTGCTCCACATCCTCCGGCCTTATTAAGTGAAACTCACCCAACACAACCAGACTAGACAGTGCCTGAGATTCATCTGCTGTAAAAGCAGAGTCAGGATTCCGGTGGATGCAAGCAATTTCATGCTCAAAATGCTTTGCAAACAAGTCACAGTGAGCTGCCATCATTTCTGTCACCTCCTTCGAGCCAGAGAGTAAAAGGCTCTGCACTATCCAGAAAAACCTCTGCTGGATGACCCAGGGAAGATGTAATGGAGGCAGCAAAGTATGCCTTCTTGCCGTGCCTTCACTGCCACTAGGTAGACTCGAGGATGAGCCCTCACCAGTGTAGTCAGATGCAGTTAGTGGGTTCTATTCGCCTGTCTTATTTTTAGCCTTTAACATGATTAGCACCAGGGATCTCATTAGCATTACACTAGCAGGGCACTCGGGACACGGGTGGCACTGTGGTCTAAACCACTGAGCCTCTTGGGCTTGCTGATCGGAAGGTTGGCGGTTCGAATCCCTGCGATGGGGTGAGCTCCCGTTGCTCAGTTCCAGCTCCTGCCAACCTAGCAGTTTGAAAGCACGCCTAAAAGTGCAAGTAGATAAATAGGTACTGCTCCGCTGGGGAAGGTCCACGGTGTTTCCATGCGCTGCTCTGGTTTCGGTGTTCCATTACACCAGAATGCTGGCCACATGACCCGGAAAAACTGTCTGCGGACAAACGCCGGCTCCCTCGGCCTGTAGAGCAAGATGAGCACCACAACCTCAGAGTCATCTGCGACTGGACTTAACTGTCAGGGGTTCTTTACCTTTATAGCAGGGCATTCACAGATGTAATAAACAGCAGCATGTGAATAAGTAAATATCTTACAATCAACACAAGGCCCTTTTGAATTTCCAGAACAACATAAAGTAGACAGGGCTTGGCTTTCGCATCACCATCACTCAGTCTCCACCCCCATCCTACTCCCCCGTTAATTATTTTTTTTCTTTTCATTTTATGTTTATGAGGATTTGAAAATAATTTAATTCTTTCCTATCTGGTTTGGCCTATCTTTACCAGCTGGTAAATAGGAAACGTTCGCTGTCGGAAGCCAATCCTCTGCAGAGTGTAAACAGATGGAATCAATATAAAGTGACAAGTTAGACTGTGCTACTGAGAATATGGAGCCAAAACTAAGAGCATAACAGTCTCAGTACTTATTTTGTTCCAATTCATTTGGTGCTGAATAGCACTTCATGTGTGCACAGCTGTGCCCTTCCATGGTGTGTGTGTGTGTGTGTGTGTGTGTGTGTGTGCATGCACACATTTGGGGGGGAATCTTTATTTCACTGTTGATGGGGACAATTCCAAGGGAAAAAACTTTTAATTAAAGATTTTGTACAAAGTGGCCTAGACGTAGAATATAAGGGATAATGAGGCATAGATGTATTTATTGCTCAGAAACATCATTTCTTTTTCTTTTTCACGTACTTAACAATAGAAAAACATCAACCTCGGTCCTTTGCATGGGGTTGAAAGCCCTTCAGATTAAAGTATGCTTGCTGCCGATCACTCGCCTTGTAAGAGCAGTCCTCTTGTGTGAATGCTGCTTGTGCATAGTGGGGAATCACACTAGAAGCGCAGGGTGTTCCTAGATCTACAGAAAAAATGGGGCTGTCTTGGTGTAGGGAGAGAGGGTTCCATGTGTCTTCTCTATGCATGACTTGAGGAAACCCACTTTTTGCATTGGATTGACAGCATTCTTGGTTAATATTGACTTGACAAAGTCCTGGCATGTAGCAAGAAGTGATCTGTTATTTGCTGTTTCAGTGAGGAAGAGCTTCACTGGACTCACAGAGCATTCTCTACCCAATAGAAAAGCATTGGGCAGGCCTGGCACAAATGGATTTCTCTATTTGTGCCTCATAGCACCAGACTCTGCTTTGCCAATGAATGGCCCCTGGATGCCCTGAGTCTAGTTCTATTTAATTGCAAACATTCATTCATTCTTTTATGGAACTTTATGAACTTCAAAAAAGCACTTCCTATCCCTAATCCTAATATATAGATAAAATCAGCATAATTTAAAAGCAAGTGTACATAACTGAATTATGTGTCTGGATAGGTTTGCTGTTATAAAGTTTTTAGTAGGCATCTAAAATATTATAATCAAGGTGTCGAATGTCAATGGAATAATAGTTGATGTATGGAATCTGTGAACTAGCCAGGGATCCATAGGGGCTCCTGTGGAATAATCATGGGTGACTTTAAGCCACAGAAGTTGTAGGCATCTGCATGCACAAGAATTCTTTCCCCCCGCCTTCCCTGATGTGTGAAGACATGGGTTTTTAACTCTTCTTCCAGAAAGGTTTTTCTTTAAGTAACAGGCACGTTCATTTGCTCATGTCCAGTATCCTTTATTAGGCATAGCAAACCGCACATTATCAAACAGACACCGTATACAAATTGTGCAAAATACGAGCTCAATTTGCTCATGTCTTTAAGACATAGATGTGACTTCAGGTTGCAGATCGTTCTTTCAAACAACCAGCCCCTGAATGTACCTGTGAAATGTTGGATGGCATGGCATATTTAAGCAAGGATTTTACTTGCAAACAGAGTGAGATTGAAATAGAAATTGTATGTAAAGATAAGTATAACCACATCTTATGTTTTGGATAGGCTCTTCTCAGTATATTGCTAAAATTCCCAGACCCAGCTTTGTTCAGGTAGAAAAAGAAAAAAGGAATGCAAATTTCAAAGATTTCATCTTTAGTACAGTTTTGTTTTGTTGCTGTTTTTATTATTATTAAAAAAAACCATGACACCCCCTTTCCCTCTTTCGTAGAAAGTATGTTCATTCTGCCCAATGCTGAATACTAATAAATTGCCAATATTTAGTACAACTAACCACATCTTTAAAATATGCTGAGCCCCCCTCCCCTGACCATCTTAACACGTTTCATTTTCAGCATATATCTAGGTTTCAATAGCTGAACAAAAGTATCGTTTATGTACTGCTCAACAGCAATGAATATGGTTTGAAATGAATCTATACTTTTGAAAGTGATTTTTGACTTTCCCAAATATCATTTAGAGAGAACATTACCTTCATAACATCTGATAAAGGCAAAGTGTCTTTTCTCATATTTGAGAGTGAAATTTGAAAAACCGTGGTATGCAGTTTGAGGTGTGTGTGTGTGTGTGTGGAGGTGCATTTTCTGAAAGAGAAAAAAAATGATAGCACACTTCTCCATCACCTGAACCACAGCTTCTGTCGCTAACCATTTGCTTCTTATTTTAACACGAATTCTTTGAAAACGCTGAATAGATTTCCAAAAAGCTGAAACGCTTTATAAAGACATGTAGACTTTTTGACTACAATCAAAATGGGCAGATACAGCGTCACGAGCTGAGAAGAATTATCGAGGTCAACTGCTTCAAGATGACGGATTGTGAGTATGATAAGTAAGTAAAGAACAAGTTAAGGATTCCTGGGAAGCCATTGCGGGGAAACTATTTTAAGGCTGCAGTACAGAACTAAACTTGCAGCGGGTTGATCACATTTTCCTTTCTACGCTATTAGTGATAATTAGGGACTAGACCATGGAAGCTCATCATGAGGCCTTAATGGGGCAGTGTCCCCCCCCCTTCACACTCTCCCATTCGCCAGACCCTCAATGCAAGGCACAAGTCACTTGGTGAAGTCCCTTGCATTGTGCTGCTTAAAGTCCCTTTTAATCCATTTCTGCCTCCTGCTGGCTGCTTCACGGGCATCTTGGGCAGGAGTCAGCAAACTTTTTCAGCAGGGGGCCGGTCCACTGTCCCTCAGACCTTGTGGAGGGCCGAACTATATATTTTTTTGGGGGTGGGAGAAGAATAAATTCCTATGCCCCACAAATAACCCAGAGATGTATTTTAAATAAAAGGACACATTCTACTCATGTAAAAACACGCTGATTCCCGGACCGTCCGCAGACCGGATTGAGAAGGTGATTGGGCTGGATCCGGCCTCTGGGCCTTAGCTTGCCTACCCATGATCTTTGGCCTCTCTCCTTCTGGGGTCTGCATACTGCACATATTAAACAAAACCCCACTTTGTTCTCCTCTGTGTAATAGACTCTCCAAGGCAGGGGTTGTGTGAATATTGCTCAGAATCCCTTCAGCCAGTCAGTGACAGCATTTCAGGTGGAACGCTCTACAAAGATCACGAAATGCTGTGACCCCTGTGGCTTAATGCCATGAGTGCCTGGCAGTGAACGAGTCTAAGAGATGTCTCAAGAGCAAGCAGCCGTGACCATGGCAGAGCAGCTCAGCCCATTGGGCTTCACTGAGGGAGGGAGAGGGTTACACTGACTTGTTATGAAGCTTGTGCATGGTAGCAAGAGTGGAAACCAGAATGGAACGAGAGAGGCTCCACTGCCCTCCTTGGGAGATTAGCAACCAAACCTAATAATCACATATGCTGGCTAGTTAGCTTGAGAAAGGGCTAATACCACAGACAGTATTGCTGATAAACATATATTCAGACCATAGAAATACAGTTAGAATCATAGAATCATAGAGTTAGAAGAGACTACAAGGGCCATCGAGTCCAACCCCCTGCCAAGCAGGAAACACCATCAGAGCACTCCTGACATATGGTTGTCAAGCCTCTGCTTAAAGACCTCCAAAGAAGGAGACTCCACCACACTCCTTGGCAGCAAATTCCACTGTCGAACAGCTCTCACTGTCAGGAGGTTCTTCCTAATGTTTAGGTGGAATCTTCTTTCTTGTAGTTTGGAACCATTGCTCCGTGTCCGCTTCTCTGGAGCAGCAGAAAACAACCTTTCTCCCTCCTCTATGTGACATCCTTTTATATATTTGAACATGGCTATCATATCACCTCTTAACCTCCTCTTCTCCAGGCTAAACATGCCCAGCTCCCTTAGCCGTTCCTCATAAGGCATCATTTCCAGGCCTTTGACCATTTTGGTTGCCCTCCTCTGGACACGTTCCAGTTTGTCAGTGTCCTTCTTGAACTGTGGTGCCCAGAACTGGACACAGAACTGGACACAGTTGGTAGAGAGGGCTCTGTGTGATGTCATTTCCCCTGGAGAGGAAGGAGCATATAGTACTTCCTGTTCCTCTCTCTCTTCCTTTGACCAATGTTGGATGTAGACATGCCTCCACTTGCTCCAGCTTTAGGTCCATGCCAGAAGCTATATTTATGCTGTAAATATAAGTATTTTGACTGCATATTTTTTACTGCTGCCACTGCTGTGAATTAATGCAAGATTCAAAGTTATAATCGGCATAAGAAGAGGGAAGCCAGCTTCCTTCATTAGTTGGACTTGCTCAAAACAAGGTTTTGCAACCTAATTCCTATGCTTTTGATTCTGCTGCCAAGGATGGGATTTTGAAACTCTCTTCAATCCCCACGCATGAGCTCCTGGAGGGAGAAATTGCAACTGATCTATTTTCTCCTACCCATTAAAACCCATCCCACACCCCCATTGATTGTTAGTAAACTCTCCTTGAGTCACCATGGCAGACTGGGAATGCAACATTCAGGCCCTTGTTGTTGTAACTTCTGCTTCCCTGGGTGGAGCCAGGCTGTTTTGGGCCTTAGGCAAGGCTATCTACTTGCGACCCAAGCAAAACACGTGTCTTGTAGGAAAAAAAGAGAAACACAAAACTTGAAACTGCTAAATTTATTTTAAATTGCCTTTTCCTTTACAAAATGTTCCCAACAATTTCTTCAGGTCAAGCCCTGATGTTTGGGCACGTTCAGCTGATAATACTTCCCAAGCCAACTAGTCTCTTTTGCAACGTTGTTGAGTGTATGTAAGCTTTTACAAGTTTGCGCTTTGAGAAACTGTGTTCACCGCTTGCCACTGGCTTGGGAAGAAGTGTGAGAAGGATCCTTAGAGCATCAGAAACATTCAGCACATTATGCAAGAGTTTTTGTTGTAGTATGAAAAGAAGCCTTCCTTATAGCTGCATAGACTTTGGAAGTCTTTGAGCTATTGCTATAAGTTCACATCACAGATCTTCAGCATCAATATATTTGTTTCTATTGTTCAGCAATTATTTTTCCAAATATTCATATGTCTTAAGTAAATCTTCAGTAGATTTTTTGTTGTCACTGTATATGCCATAGAGGAAGACAAAGAAGGAATTATATTGTGGTAGCTTTTGGAATTCCTCTTCAACAGATTGTATGGCCATGTCTACGTAAGTCAGCTTGTTGGAAACCTACTTTGATAGACCTGATTTAAGTTTCTAAATGATCAGTATTCCTCTCATGGGAAGACAGAATTGCTCCAATGTTCTTCCAGTCTTTTGAACCTGCTTTTTGTAGTGTTGGTGCACCATTTTTTAAAAATTTTTTGCCAAAGACCTACAGCAAAAACCAGAAGCCACATCTTTTGAGGTTGACTGTATCAACCACTGATGGCACACTTCTTCACCATTTGCTAGTCTCCTCTTGTAGCGTATAAGAGAAAATATTCCGGTCTTTGGGAAACTCATGTGATACAACCTGCTGTGGTCCATGTTGCATTATAAAATGTCACAAATTATCTCTGCAATAGTTAGGCCAGTTAGCAGGGTCTCTGTAATTCAGGTCAGGCACAATACCATCTTCTTTTGCAGATGTTGCAGTACTTTCACTTTTCTTGACATCCTCTTTTTCCTCGGTGTGTTTTCCAGAAATATCTCCAATTTGTCAAACTTCTATCTTAGAGTTTATATCGTTCTCAGTAGGAGCACACATTCAACTCCCTCAGTGCTGGTTTCAACAAGTATATAGTCATATTTTTGTTCTTCAATTGCTTTCTGTGCACAAAGGTATTTCAAGAAGAACCTCTCTTGCTTTGCTTGCTCCTTCGCTTTTTCTGCCTATCATTTGCAGTACTGAGCTCCAGCCATGTCTCACTAGAAAAATGAATAGATTTTTTAGCTAAAATTAAGATGTGACTGAAAGATAAAAAATTAAGTGTATTTTCACTTTGTACATGTGTGTAATACAACATCAGTCAACTTGATGGTCTATCTATTACATATATACATAAAAACAATTCTAATGTATGGATTACTTCAAAAATGATAACATTCTTCAAAACATAAAGCAAAAGTAAAACATTATCAGAAACTTAGAAAATATAACACAAATAATCTGTTTAAAACTGTGGCCCTCCAAGATCAGTACTGGGCCCTAAGTGACTGCCTAGTTGGCCTAACACAACTGCGTTGGCCCTGATCCCCTCTCCCCTCCCCAAAGAATATTGGAAACTAGTTTGTTAAGAATTCTGACAGGTGCAATTATGTGAGGATGAAAGTATAATTCCTAGGACTCTTTGGGAGAACTCGTGTACTTTAAATGTGTGTTTGTAGTACTTTAAATATATAGCGTTGCAGAAGGGGAGAGGGAAATCAGTGGCTGCCATTTTCAAAGTACAAGAATAAGCAAAACTGAATTCTGCAAACAGTACATTTTGCAAAATGGGTAGAGCTGCATGGTTCTGTTTTGCTTAATTTATTCTGCAGGGTTGTTTTTGCTGTTGCTGCTGCTGCTGCTGTTTGCTGTTGTCGTTGCTGTTGTTGTTGTTATTATGATGATGATGTCAGGTGAAGACCCAAGCACCAGGAATCTTCTTCAGGCACCCTGCAGGCATTGGCCACCTACTTAGGGCTAGTCTCTTGCTGCTCCTTTTCCGTTTTGTTTTTAATGAAAGCTCTGTTCTTCTCCCAGTACCGCATTTGATGCTTTCCTGGCCCTGCAATCCTGAGGAACTTCAGCTATGCACACAGTCTTGCCTAAGAAGATGCTGGAGGGTTTGGATGGTTAGATTGTTTGCATGTGGTGTTGGCTTGCTGTTGTTGTCACAATCACTCAGAGAGACAGCCGGGGGAAAGTGGGGAGTTTCAAATGGTCTGATGGTGTTACTGGAGGTGCGGCCTGCACATGATTGTGAAGGAGGGGAGTTTTACATTGAAGAAGAGACAGGATCAGGTTTGGGTCCTGAGGGATATGTGTATAGTATAAAAACTTTAGGCAGTATTATGGGCTATGGTGAACAAGGCTGATAAAGTGGTCCTGTGGTTGTAGAATAAATAATATATTCTTATTATTATATTAGAGTGGAGTGTAGAACTCCCACCTCCTGTGTACAGTGGAACCTTGGTTTAAGAACAGCTTAGTTTATGAACAACTTGGATTAAGAACGCTGCAAAAGTAGATGCCTTGGTCTGTGAACTTTGCCTTAGAATAAGAACATGTTTCGCTACCTGTTGAGTGTGTTCCATTTGTAAATTGAGTCCCCTGCTCCTATGGGAAAGCACGCCTTGGTTTAAGAACGCTTTGGTTTAAGAACAGACTTCCGGAACGGATTAAGTTCGTAAACCAAGCTACCACTGTACTAGTGTTCTGTTTGCCATGAAGGATGTTTTGTTTACACAAGGGCAGAGCACTTGGAAGTGGCATATTCTGTCTGTCTGAATTGGCACAGCCCATTCTACTGCCTCATTCCCACTTCATGCTTCCACAGGTGTAAATCCAGGCTCAGGTATGGAATGAGTGAGGGTAGATTTCTAGGAGGAGTCCAAAAATGTCTCTACGTTTGTAGAATGAAAGTTTAATTTATATGCTGGTTGTGCTTTCGAGTAAGTAGTTATTTGAGCCGGATCTATTCTCCTGGAGTTCGGAATGACTTTCATTTGGGAGGTCCACGGAGATTTAATAAGCTGCAGTTGCAGAAACACTGAGTTGGATACAAGCCTACAGGAAAAATGAAAGAAATTAGATGGACAATTTATTTGTTTTCCTTTGCTCTAAATATTTTATATCTCTCATTACCACCAACCTCAAAACCAATTTTAGTCCATCTTTACTAGCTGATTTTGCTTGTTTGATGTGCCTCTTTTTGTCTATGCTTGGGATGTTCTCCAGAATTTGATCAGAACAAAATAGCCCAGTTTTATAATTTGGTACGTGAAATTACAGAACAGAAGCAACACTTTTCTAAAGCAGGCCAGTGGAAAACAACAAAACGTGGCTTTATTTGACAATAAATCTTGTGCTTGGCATTGCATGCTGGGATGTGATAAATTTGTTTGAATGTCACTACATCAACAGTAGTGAGTACCATCATAAAAAAGATCACAAATTTTTATTTAGAGCATTTAAAGCTGAATAAAAATGATGAAATTTATTCTCTGGAGATGTGTAACATTTATGTATGAAACAACAAACGATTCATCTTTGGCGGATGGGAGTTCGTTTGGAATTATGCGCATGGAACCTGCAAGGGGCAGAGGAGGAAGCTTTTCAGCAGAACCTTCTCAGCTTTCTCTCCTGAAGTCACCCTTTTGATTAAAGGGGCTCAGGGCAACCCCTTTATTCTATATTACTTTTGAATCCAGGCCTTTTTCGATGGCTCCGGCTCAGAGGCTTTACAGTAGGGAGAAGATGGGTGGTAGTGTAGGATGATCATTCCTTCTAGCAGCAAACTTGGGTTTAGTTCCTTTCAGTTGAGAAATAAACTCCCTGGGTACCCAGAATTACATATAATTGTTCTTTACAAAGTTCTGTTTTTCCTTTTAATTTACAACAACCACCATTGAAGGAAAATGAGAGGTGGGGGCAGGTCTAAAGAAATCAGAAGTCAGGAAGGGCGTAATTCCCCTTCTCATCTTCATATGATTACTGTGAAGGGACTGTGCAGCTTCCCCCAGCCCTTATGCTGCATGAGTCTAAGGATTAAGTATATGACTAAGAGCAATTGAAACACTGAATGTTTGTACGTTAGTTAAAAACAATGGAAGGTTGGGGGGGGGGGTGAGGCAATGGACCTACTCAAGCCCCTGACAATGTATAGTAAATGTCCAGGACTGGGAGGGCTGTAGTCCCCAAGGGTTAAAAAATTCTCACTGTACAACGCACTGTATTTTATATGTCTGTAAAATGAAGAGGAACAAAATATGCCCTGTATCCCCTTGCTGAAGTTCACATCACTGCACTTAGAAGTGGTGGAATGGCAGTGCTCGCCTGACATGTGAACGGTCCTGTTACTGACTGGGTGGGAGAGATTGGTGCTGTGCAGATACCCCGGCAGGAGTACTGGATTAGCTCCGCCAATGCATTTGCACTGCTCCAACCTCACTGTCACCTCGCCTATTGAGAATTGCCCATTGAAACCAATGGAGATAGGTTACACGTGTGTGCACACCCCACTGCCACAAAGCCACAAATGCGGAAAAATCTCCCAGTGGAGGAAACCCCCAAAGCAGTCCCATGGGACTGAGCATGAAATGCTGGCTGACTGTTGGGGAGCGAGAGAAAAGGGAAACTGTGATGGGGTAGAGGGAGAGAATGGAATGGTCAGGACCTTGACCAGAAGCTGCCCCACCCCCCTGGGCAGCTGTTTTTGTGGGACCCCATTTGTCAAAAGTGCAGTCTAGGTACTGCTACAAAATGAGCCACCAAGGGAAAGGGTTGAGTGACAGCACAGCGGAGGGCCATTGCAGCTAAACAAATAGTTTCTGAGAGAAAACTGAATGTACAATTTAAAGATAAAATTTTATTCAATTCTTATTTTTAGACATATATTTAAATAAGTGTAAATATTTCATGTTTGTTCTCCCGTATATTACTCTGGATGGTTCACATTTAGAATTTTTTGTCTTGTCTTTGTCTTTAGGTTGTGGAATCGCTACTGTGTGTCTCGAACAAATACGCTGAGTTACAAAGAGTTTTTGCAGTTTCTTGGCATAAACTTGGACAAAAAAAAGAAAAAAGCGACAGAAAGCGAAGATTCAGGTAGGCATTTTTAGGTGAATAGGGGCACAACCTTCTCCCCCATTCATGCTTTCAGGAAGATGAGATTAATATCTGAAATATAAGCAGCTATGGTATTTGGAATAATGAAGCTGTACAACATGCTCTATACATTTGGATAAAGCTCTGACAAGAAGAACAGTCCTTCAAACCAGTGGAATTAATGTTTTCAGCACATGTACACATTGGTGTGCATTCCATGGTCTGTGACCCTGAGTCCCTTCTGAGTTTTCCAAGAATTATGGCCATCCCAGTGGGATCTACCACTTTCCATCCCCAAACTGAGGTCCCCTTATCAGCGGCGTAGCGTGGGTTCTCAGCACCCGAGGCAAGGCAAGTAATTTGCGCCCCCTAACCCCTAAGCTGCCGCCACTTCCAGCTTCTTCTTGCTGCTGCCTGGTCTGGTCTGGTGTGGTTCTCTCCCGCGCTCTGCGCTGGGCGGCCGCTGCACTGTCCCTCCTCCAGATAGTCCCTCGCTCTCTCTCCGCACCGCACGCCTGGCACCCACCCCCTCCACAGTGGGTGGCAACCCGGTGGCTCGGCTCGGATTCGCACAGCCAGCACTGCACAGAGAGAGAGTGAGTGAGCCAGGTAGGGGCAGAGAGCTGCGGGTGCGAGCGCGCCCCCCCAGATGTTGCGCCCTGTGCGGCCGGGCCCCCCTGCACCCCCCACGCTATGCCACTGCCCCTCATCACTAAGGTTGCAAACCTGTATCTAGCTGTCACCAATTCAGACTACAGGCTGGGATCTCATATTTCTTCTACCTACAGAAGAAAATGTATTACACATAGAAAACCAACAGTTAGGAAGAATGCTCAGCTCAGTGTATCTCTGACACCTGGTTCTCCATGTGGAATGGACTTTTTTCTATAAAGCAGCATTTAGTCATGAAAACCTACTAAAACAGTCTGAAATGCTACAGTCCCTTCCCAGGTTTCCCACCTCAGTGGGAACTCCGGCCCCCTGCTTCACATGCACTTTGTGAAAACCATTTCTGAAAAACAAATCATTAATGTGTTTCATTTTATTATGCAGAATATTGCGGTCATTGGTATATATACAATACAGCTCCTTATGAGCACAGAATTAGTCAAAATACCTGCAACCAAAAAGCAGCTTCTTCCACTGTAAGCAGGGGCACAACAAATTTATGTATTTTCATGAGCATGTGTTTCAGTAGCCTCAGGGCTTAGTTTGTGCTTGCAAGAGGAAACCTGTTTTGAGAACCAGTGTTTAGTACTTGGGCCTGTGAGGATAGAATGTTTCTGGCCATATGCACTGCTGAGTGACCATGAACCAACCTTGCATCCTGACTGGGTTCATTGAAGATCGGGGGCTTTCATTAGTAGCAATAATAGTAGCAGCAGCAATAAAACTATATCGGCCATTTCACATACAATCAACAATTTTACAACTACCCTGCAGTGCTGGCCAGTTTTTATTATTATACAGCATACTGGAGTGCCAACCTGAATATAATATTGTGGGGCCCAAGCAAGCCCAGCCCTACATAATTTATCACATGACACAGTGTGCACACACACCATTTGAATGGGAATGCCCATCAACTTTGTGGGGGCCCACCCCCTCAAATATTTCATTGTGGGGGCCAAAGCCCCCATGGCCCCTACAAGCTGGCTCCTATTACAGCACGTGAGAGGGACGGGGGCTGATAATACACTGTAGTTTAAAAGCCACCTCAGTGACTGTGGCACTATTTCCTCTTGATAACAAAAAACCCATACTGATTGCCCTTCTGAAAGGGATGTTTGACTCAAAACGTGTTGGCCATAAGCTGACAAAATTGTGTGCACCTGTGTGGTTTCCTCTTCTCATCATTTTTTGAGGTGATATTTCAGGCAGAGAGCTGCCAGCCCGTGCTTCTAGCTTCTTTGAACTCTGCCATGTCTCATTTTTAGGAATTAAGCACCGTGCAGCCCCAGTTTTCAAAACTACAGTTGTAAAATGATTGTTACAAAACATATTCTACTGGGGAGAAAGGGAAGCAGATGCAGATGGAACCAAGTTGGAAGGAAATAGCGGGTGCTAAGGGGAATGAGATTGATGCTTTAAGGTAGCTTGCAGAAATGGGCCAGATCCTCAAGGAAATGAGCACTTTCATTTCACTCCCACTGAAGTGGCTGAGCACTCAGAATACCTTGTGAGAGACTCTCTAGAGGCTGTAGCATTTAATGCTGTATTCCAGTCTTGCCAGCCCCCAAACTAATGGATAATCATGACACTGAAATGTAACGGGGGGGGGGGGGAGTTCTCTTATTTTTCTTTTCCTTTAAAAATTATCTTTGGGGAACTTCCACGCAATTCTCTAAAATTGTGGAAGAAAAACATTTCCGTTTTTAGAAGCCAAGATCTCCTCCAAACTGCTACTTAAACTTCAGAACAGTATTAAATATTTTATTAGTTCCACTGACGTTTTGAACATGGATGACAGCAATAGCATTTTCCCATGCTAGTGCTGTAATATACACAAATATATTATGAGAGAAATGCAACATTGATCTTTTTTGGCATCATGCAAGGTTATGCAATTAAACCGTAGTCTTTACTAATACAAATCAAGGTCAGTGTAGAGAAGGTTGAATAAAGAGAGCTTCTCATGATGTAGTTTAACTGAATTTTAAAATATAGTATGGAAGTTTAATCCTTCTCTTGGTTTTGTCCATGGGAAGAAATCAGCAGCAGGTCTCTCTGCCCCTCCTCCCCTCCTGCCCCTTATAGTACTGTTTGCTTGCAGGGTATGCCTAGATTTTGTATGAAGATTAGGTGAAACTACTTTGCATAAATTGCTGGGAGCCTTCTAGCTACTTCTGTTCTCTTCACTCGCACAGTATTTTGGATTTTCATAGAAAAGTAAGAAAAACATTTATAGTCTTTGCTACGGCTAAACTCCTTTCTTTTTCTAAGGTTTGATTTTCATAATACAACTGGCATGTTCGTTAAGGGAGGGAATTTTGTGCAAATAGCATGGAAATAGAAAGTGTTCCTCTGTTTTGATCCACGTCATGGGTGCTAGTTAGAGATCAGAACTTTGCCTGTGGGACTTGAGGAGTGTCTGCCCCGGGCTGCACGCTTCACCCCTAAACCCTGGACAAGCAGCACCTCTTTGGGACTTGAAGTATAACTGCTAGGAGGTCTGACCTCCTTGGACTCTGACAATAGATCTCTGGTTCTTTTTGTGTTTCCTGGGGCGGATTGAAGTGGAGCCTCCAGAGCAGGGATGTCATAGAATTCTGCTCAAAGTAAATGCAGATACAGAGATTCCCTCTGTCCGTGTGTTTGCTCAGTGTTCAGAAAAGGAAGTCCCTGAAGTGCATTTGTTCACAGTGGGGTTTTCAAACCAGTAGATGACATGTAATTAATGATGTACTTTTTGACATGTCACAGTTGGGTTGATGTTATCATGTGACTCAATAGATATTTAGAACCCTGTGGGGTGATGGCTAATTGATGGGCTGTTAGCTGCTTCATTTACATTGGAAGTGAACAAACAGGAAAGTGAATAACTGTGAAAAACAGAAGGTGTTTGTTTTTGGTTGATTGGGGGACTGCAAAGGTGTGAGAAAGTAATTGTTGCTTTTCCTATTTCTGAAGCATTGTTTGTTGTCAGAGGCAGCCTATATGCCAGTGGAATGCATCACTCATTATTTTCACATGGGGAAAAGTAATTTTTATTGCTACCTGTGGAAATTATCTGTGTTCCTCCACAGAAGTCCCAGACTGTTTTGTCAAATGGGGGTGAACCATCTAGATTAGACTGCTCGATTCCAACCACTCTAAATATGCATTTTAAAAGTAAAAATTCATTCTTCTTTTTATTACAAACTTTACTGGAAGTTTTAAAAACAATTAGCAAGCAGAAAGTGTTGTCTTCCAGGGCACATACATGTGCAGATGTTACGTTTTGTACACAAAATAAAAAAATTCCTTCCAGTAGCACCTTAAAGACCAACTAAGTCAGTTCTAGGTATGAGCTTTCGTGTGCATGCACACTTCTTCAGATCCCTCCAGTAGCACCTTAAAGACCAACTAAGTTAGTTCTAGGTATGAGCTTTCGTGTGCATGCACACTTCTTCAGATCCTTCCAGTAGCACCTTAAAGACCAACTAAGTTAGTTCTAGGTATGAGCTTTCGTGTGCATGCACACTTCTTCAGATCCTTCCAGTAGCACCTTAAAGACCAACTAAGTTAGTTCTAGGTATGAGCTTTCGTGTGCATGCACACTTCTTCAGATCCTTCCAGTAGCACCTTAAAGACCAACTAAGTTAGTTCTAGGTATGAGCTTTCGTGTGCATGCACACTTCTTCAGATCCTTCCAGTAGCACCTTAAAGACCAACTAAGTTAGTTCTTGGTATGAGCTTTCGTGTGCATGCACACTTCTTCAGATCCTTCCAGTAGCACCTTAAAGACCAACTAAGTTAGTTCTTGGTATGAGCTTTCGTGTGCATGCACACTTCTTCAGATCCTTCCAGTAGCACCTTAAAGACCAACTAAGTTAGTTCTAGGTATGAGCTTTCGTGTGCATGCACACTTCTTCAGATACCAAGCTCATACCTAGAACTAACTTAGTTGGTCTTTAAGGTGCTACTGGAAGGAATTTTTTTATTTTATTTTGACTATGGCAGACCAACACGGCTACCTATCTATAACTGGTTTTGTACACACACAGCATCAAATCAGACTTGGAAAATCTTTTATGTTATAGACTAAGCTGACATCCACAGGGTATACTTCGATCTAGAGCATTAAGATAATTTCTGCATAGTAGCTGCTGTGACTCTTTTCCTGTTGCCTGATTGAGTGGAATTTGATGGGGTGACAAATTCGTGCTGAATTGCAAAAATATAGGTAGTGAAAATGGCTGTAATCCTAACTCCCTCCTCCACCACCACCTCACACCATGCAATGTGACTTACTTTGAGTAGACGTGGTTAGGTATGCAGCCATGGATGGATTTGTGACAGGCCATTAGCTACCTGGGATAACTCAGTTGGGAGAGCATGAGGCTCTTAATCTCGGGGTTGTGGGTTCGAGTCTCATGTTGGACAAAAGATTCTCACACTGCAGGGGGTTGGACTAGATGACCCTCATGTTACCTTCCAACTCTACAATGATATGATTTGAAGATTGTACTTCATAACTTTGCATTTAAGATGACACCAAGTTCTTTGTTGGTTTTACCCCCCTGGAAATTAACTGAACTTTGAAAAGGGGCATGTGGGAAAGACACTTCATTTGTAAACATAGTGCAGCATGGGGGCACAGAACACAGCAAAGCAAAGACCCCCAAATACATATATCACTTCCATAGCAAACAGTGGGGTGGAGAGCAATGTTTTGGGTGGAAATAGAACAGCAGCGGATTGAAACCAGCTCACTTTATGCTGAATGAATGATGAAACAGACATTACTAATTTGTCATTCTGCTGCCAGTGGGAATCATCTGTGGCAGACCTGAAGTTTGGAATAGGCCTAAGCTTAACATTAGGAAATTCAGGCCCAATCTGAATCCACCCCATATTAGCTTGCTTGTAGGTGTATCAGTTCTTAATTGACCCTGAGATCCTTGCCTATCTTTGTTCAACTGGGCAAACTCCTAGAACAAATTTTCCTGGACAAATTTATTCTGAAGAATTTCATTGCGTTTCATTCTCCGCCCTGCAAAGTCACCCCTCAACTGTCTACAATGCAAAACAAGGGAGGCAGCTTTGAGCCTCTTTGGTCAATGATATACAACTCCCCCACAACATTTGTGCTGAGCTTTTGGCCTTTCAAAATAGTGGCCGATCGCTCTCAGCCTCTGGCTCTCATACAGAAATGTGGACACAGCAGCTAACACTGGTTTGTACATCATTGCATCATGAAGTGAAATGATTCCATGCCTCACATTTGCAATATGAGATAGTTATGCTCTCCAGCATTACTCCTGGGACAATGTATGTCAAATGCTTTGAACAGTCAAAATCAGTATATAAATGCTAAGTGGCATAATGTTAAAAGAATGCTAGTAGCAGTTTTGCTAAACTATAGTTTTCCTTAACAGTGCAGAACCAGAATGAGCCACCTGAAAAAAAGGAAAGCACACCAAAACTACCCTTGGCAAATACGGCTGGATATAATTTGACAAAAATCCATCTAGATGACACTGCGAAGAGGTTTAGGGAAAAGGTGAGTCTGGTGAAAAATGCAAGGAAGTGTTTGTTTTTACACAGGTCAGCAGGTGAAAGCAAATTACTGGCATGTTGGTGTTGGAAATCCTCCATCAGTTCAGTACCATTGCAGCTTTGGTCAGTGATACATGGATTTTCACTCCTTTTTTCTTTTAACAAGCCCCTTTCCCATGCTAGCAATCAGGCCACCCCTCCTAAATATCTAGGAAATCATCAAAATACTTGGAAACAGGGGAAGCAGGGAAGATAAGAAGGCAAGCAGCAAGGGAAGGTTCAGAAGTGTTGTGGGGACAGGACACACAGGGCCACTGCAGTCTTATATAGGGCTCATTTAGTTAGTGCTAGATCCAGCCCTATCGTCAGGCAGGAATAGGAGATTTTGATACCATTAAAGGGCAATAGATTCTCAGTGTTGCAAAGTTTTGCCTTGAGTACCAGCATTAGGCAAAATGGGAGGAAGGAAAGGAAATGAGCAGAGCATTTTCTGGGGAGAAAGGGCCTTCAAGGAAATGTAGCTCTCAAGTCCTATGCATGCGGGGAGGAGGTTTTCCCAACTGATCAGGGTGTCAGGTCATGGTAATATTTGAAACAAGCACAACCCATGTTGGGATGCAACACTCTTGTATGCAGGGTTATAGCCACGTGGACACACTGCATCTTCACCCCAAGCCTTCCTAATCATTTGCAACACTTCAACTTTAGCTCGTTATCCTTGAATAAGGAGGTGTTTTTCTTAATCTAGTACTGGCCTATCTAATAATAGTATTATTATTAATAATAATAATAATAATAACAACAACTTTATTGTCATTGTACAACCTGGGTACAATGAAATTAAATGAGCCCCCCCCAAACACTCAATCTCTTATCGAACAACACACCACCTCGCAAGTCAATTTTGCTATGTTATTTATCGTTCAGCAGCCTAACAGCCCATGGATAGAAGCTATTTTTTAGCTTGTTGGTACGACTGATTATACTTCTATATCTCCTGCCTGAGGGTAGAAGATTAAAGAGGTGATGGCCGGGGTGTGAGTCATCCCTGAGAATTTTTTTCGCTCTCCTAAGGCAACGATCCCTTGCGATATCATCTAGCGGGTTCAGGGGACAGCCCATGATATTATGTGCTGTACGCACCACCCTCTGTAGAGACTTTCTGTCTGTTGCTGTCAGGCCAGCATACCACACTGTGATACAATATGAAAGGACACTTTCTGTTGTGGACCAGTAGGAGGTCATCAGTTCTTGTTTAACATTATTATTTCGCAAGACCCTGAGGAAATGGAGTCTCTGTTGGGCCTTTCTGACCACCTGAGTTATGTTGATTTTCCAAGTGAGGTCCTCACTAAGGTAAACTCCCAGGAATTTAAAGGAGACTCTCTCCACACAGCCCCCCCCCCCCCCCGGGATATACAATGGGGCAAGTTCCCCTCTCTTCCTCCAGAAGTCCAACACCATCTCCTTTGTCTTACTAATATTTAGGTGCAAGTTATTCCCTAAGCACCATGTAGATACTTTTTGAACCACCCCCCTAGCCCATACAAGTTGTTGATACAGATACCTGGGGGTCCTGAGGTCCAGCTTCTTCCATACGTTTCTCCCCGTGCACTCGGATCAACACCACTGCTCCTTCAACAAGTTTGTGCCACCATCTGAGGTGTGGCATGAATACAGTCGGGAGGGCTTTTTCATCCGAGTGGGAATAGGGCTTCAGGTATAGGTTGAAGTGTCTGAACACTGGCTCTTCCCTGACAGCAAAAGCCTTAGAAGGGAGCAAATATGTGTTCAGACAGCCTCTGCCATTTCTTATAATTTCTGTGTGCTCATTCACCCATAATGGTCTTAAGTATTTGTACAGTATGCTGTCCTGATCACTGCGTACGCCAACACTTTCCAATCATTTTCTAATTCCAATGGCGTGTTTTAATAATCCCAATTGTGGCGCTGATAGCTCCAGCTGGCTGGTTGTCTATGTGAACACTGAATAAATTCTTAGATGATTCTTCCACTTCTGGAGCTCAGCTGCCTTGCCACTTGAACCTATGTGCGGAAGAAGACTGCGGTCAGTGAGGTTCTCAGTTACACATTTGATGATCAGAGCCTGCAGGACAAGCTTTGTGATCATTTCCAGGAGAGGGGAGGTTGTGAGTCTTGTAAACTACTACTGCCTAAAAAAACAAAAAAAACCTTAGGAGGAAAACACTATAAATTGTATTCTTTACAGCTGCGTGTGGTCTATGAGGACATTGTAAAAGCCTTCAGAGCATTTGATGTTGGACGGAGTGGATTTGTTACTCTGGAATATTTAAAATCAGTCCTTAGTACCTTTATATTTCCAATACAAAGTGATGTTTTTCAAGAGCTAATGAACAGGTAAGTGTTACGCTGTTTTTCCTTTATATATTCTACCACCACCACCCTATTTCATCCTTTTGACATGTTGTTTTCATAATGCTGCTTCTTTGATCTGGTGATGTATTTCATAGATTTTGCTGTGTAGAACCTGAGGTCCAATTTGCAGGACCTTCCATGGTTGGCTATCCCTGCCACATCAGGAGAACAGTAAATGCTCCTAATTAGTTAACTCCATGCAGTTATTTGTGGCATTTTGACATTACTGAAGAAAGGAGCTTGATGAACCAGAATGGGATTTTCATAGCATCCCAGAATTGAAGAGTTGGAAGGGACCCCGAGGGTCATCTAGTCCAACCCCCTGCAATGCAGGAATCTCAACAAGCCGTCCCCAATCCAATTTGAAGCCCTTCTTAGCTTTGCAAATGTGCTAGCAGTTTTACTGCTGCACCACTAGGAGGGGTTTATCTTATAAGCCATTTTGAGGGCTTCACTGAGGCTATAAGTCTTTACATATACATTTGTGTGTGTGTGTGTAAAAATAATATATCACTGCTATTTGGAAATACAAACATGAAACAAATGAAATAAAATAGTAAGACAGAATGTGTCCATTTGGATGGAATTCTAGTGAAATTGAATTCTGTGAAGTAGAAGAAAAGAATGAGCTGTGAAAATCAGTTCACAATTCATTATGTGCTCCTTTGAAGTTTAAATGCCTCACTGCTAATAAACATTTCATACTAGTGTGTGCTGAGGGAGAGTCTGAATCTGCCATGACCTTATTACATTGCACATTCAGCAAATAAATCATAAATGACTTGGAGTAATTCACTACCAACTGTAGTGAGGATCAATTACTTCTTTGCTGAAGATATTGCTGCTACTGTTCTGTCACTTCAATTTTTTTGCCCTTAAATGCATTCACATAATTGTGACAATCTCTGCTTAAAGTTTTCCAGCGGGAACCTTTTCTCCTTCTAAGCATGGGAAAACACCGTGTCATTTTAATGATGCTATAAACAGAGGTGTCCTAGTCTGCAACTGATATTCCAGGTGATATTGCTCAGATAATGCAATTCCAAAGCTGTGAATTCAGTGACGAAGACCATCCTCTGGTTTTTTCAAGAATAAAAGTTAATCCTGTTGAAAAGATTTATAATGAATTTTGCCCTCTGCTCTGAGGGTGCTCAACATATTGGGACCCTGCTTTTAAATATTTCTCCTGTTTTACATAAGGTGGTAGGGAAACATTTGTAATATTTATTACATGAATGTAATATTTATGCATGAACGTTTTATGGATGTCTCTTTTTTAGACATTTTAATGGTATAAAATCTTGAATTGTATATGATCAGCTCATGTTCTGCTGGAGAATATTTCTTAGAATGGTTTTGATTACCATGTAAAGGTCTCCCTTGCCCATTGCCTCTCCTTAATTTTGCCACTGAAGTCTACTTACCCTTGATTTCTGAAATGAAATAACCACGGAAAAGAGAGCAAACACTACAGCAAATAAAAGTATATTAATGTAAGTCCATGTTTGTCACCAGACCCTCACAGCTCTCAGGCCTAGAGTGCTTCATCCCTGGTGGCAGGTGTCCATAAAATACAGGGAGTCTGTTGGTGTACTATCCACCAAAGCTGCCCAAATGTCTTTAAACTTGAGCTGGTAGAGGTAGTCTCAGAGTATCCTGAGCTTATTGGTCCTCTCTATTAGAGCGAGTGGTCTCAGCCACCATAGTTACGAATCCACACTTTAAAATATGTTTTGGACCAAATAACTATAACAACTCTTGAGCGATTGAGGACTTTGGGGGGCAGGGTGCTTGAGTGGCTGCACAATTTCTGACCCCAGGTGATGGAACAAATTCTCTAACCCCATTTCAACCTACTGCTTGGTTGCCTTGTTGGACGTGAGAAGGGTGAGTGATGGGGTAGATTGCCTGCCTGGGATGAAAATAAAGGTAAAGATAAAGGGACCCCTGACAATTAAGTCCAGTTGCGAATGACTCTGGGGTTGTGGCGCTCATATCGCTTTACAGGCCGAGGGAGCTGGCGCTTGTCCACTTCCGCAGACAGTTTTTCTGGGTCATGTGGCCAGCATGACTAAGCCGCTTCTAGCAAAACCTATTTATCTACTTGCACTTTGACGTGCTTTCGAACTGCTAGGTGGGCAGGAGCTGGGACTGAACAATGGGAGCTCAACCCATCACGGGGATTCGAACCACTGACCTTTCAATTGGCAAGCCCAAGGGTGCAGTGGTTTAACCCACAGTGCCACCTGCATCCCCTAGGGATGAAAATAAGGAGGCATCCTATTTGCCCTATTTGTGCTTCTGTTGCTCCCTTGTAGGAAGGTGGTCCTGGGATGCTTGAGTTTGGTACCATGGTATTCCAAAGGGTACTATCTTGTCTTCTGTACTATTCAGTGCTTACATGAAACTACTGGGTGAAGTTGTCTGTGATGTTTTACATCAGAATCAGAAGATTAGAGGTGATGAACCGGAGCCCAGGCTAATAAATGGAAACTTATTCCAGGTAGCTGAAGCTACTGTTAGTTGATAGTTTTGGAGATATCACTGATTCTGGACTGTGTTGCTCTTTCCTCCTTAAAGAACAGTTTCATAGCTTGAGTTGCTGTTAGATCCAGCTTATATTTTGGATGCCAAGGTGCCATTCATGCAAAGAAGAGCTATTCGTCAGCATAGACTGGTATAGCAAGTGTAGCCCTTGCTAAAACAAGATAACATTGTTCAGCTATCAAAAGTTCGCATTCATATGTTTGTTGATAGTAACTGCATTGTCAGTGCAGTTGCCACCACAGATCAAACAAAACTGAACTTTTCATATTGCTGACCAATGCCTTGAACACAGTGCTTTTCAGCTAAGGCAGCATGCAATATGCCAACTAAGAGTAGCTGTTCTTTTCACAGTGAAGTAGTAAAACCTATTTTGCTGCCTCAGGGCCCCACCATCACATAGGACAATGTAGACTCAGATGACAGATTCTGTCCAGATTCATAACTCAGTTTTGATAATTTTCATGTAATCTTATTGATATAAAACAATTTTTAAACATGTGCATTTTTTTTAAATTTACCAGGTTTGGAATAAAAATTTCCAAAAATATGGCATGGGAGAAATTTCTAGACAGGTTTCAAGACCCCATGACATTTGATACAAGCCTGGCAGCTCCTACGAGCAAACACCACAGGTAAGAGAGGCGTTCCATTTGTTGCTCGTAGCCCACGGTTCTGCTGGAGTACCAACCTTGTGTTTGCCGCGGATGATACACTTGAAAACAGGCCACAGCAAATCCTGGCTCCATCACAAGCATAACTGTGATACTTGTGTTCATTCTATTAAATATTTTAGACATATAAGGTAAAGGTAAAGAGACCCCTGACCATTAGGTCCAGTCATGGCCGACTCTGGGGTTGCGGCGCTCATCTTGCTTTATTGGCCGAGGGAGCCGGCGTACAGCATGACTAAACCACTTCTGGTGAACCGGAGCAGTGCACGGAAACGCCGTTTACCTTCCCACCAGAGCGGTACCTATTTATCTATTTGCACTTTGACGTGCTTTCAAACTGCTAGGTTGGCAGGAGCAGGGACCGAGCAACGGGAGCTCACCCCGTTGCGGGGATTCGAACCGCCAACCTTCTGATCGGCAAGTCCTAGGCTCCGTGATTTAACCCACAGCGCCACCCACGTTCCTATTTTAGACATACATAACACTTAAAACTTCATAGGAGGTGTTTACCCATGTCTCAAGAAGTCCAAGAAATAATTTGAAACCTTGTTCCTCAAATAATTTGCTGCAGTGGTTTTAAGACTTTCTACTATCACTGGCTTGCTTACCCCCATGTTTTTATGGAATCCCTGTGCCTGTTTAGGATTGTGGGTCCTCTCTTACTTTGTGTGAACTGGTAGTGTGATCTGGAAAACACTCAACACTCTCCTGCATCTGCCTATTGCAGGGAAATATCAGCAAAGGTTGATCCTAATCAAGTTGTCCTACAGGAATCTTCTCCAATGTTGTGCCCACCCCCAAGATGTTTTGGACACTAACTTTTCATCCCTAGCCATCATAGCCATGTTAAAGGGGAATGTGCCCACCACTACTGATCTTTCATTGAGGAACCCCTAGTAAGCTTCTCAAGAACCTCACACAGTTTGAAAACCACCACTTTGTAGTATATGGTTGTCACCCGGAGGCTGTGTTTTGGAGACCCTGTTCTTAGCTTTCATGCAATTGCATAAGCTTACTGTAGACATTAAATATATTTAGTTATTTATATGACATTTTTCTCACAGCTGTGACCAAAGTAGTCCACAGCAAGCTATAAGCTTATGATAAAAATACGTAACATTTGAAAAAAAACAGCTTGTTATATAAACCATACATACATACAGAACATACCAGTACATACAGAAATACATTTGAACAAGGGAACAAAAACAATTCACTATACTTAGGATAAATTCAGTATTATTATATAATGATCTAGACTTAATGCATAAGAAGTAGAGAACAAAATCAAAAGTAACAAGCCAATAAAAAAATAAAAATAAAACTTTTTCATGATTAGACAAACCTATCATTTGACCACATTTGGGAATACTGTCACCCCAAAAGGATGTAGTAGGGCTGGCAAAGCTTCAGAAAAGGGCAACCCAAATGATGAAGGGGATAGAGAAACTGCCCCGTGGGGGGAGGTTGCAGCATTTGGGGGTTTTAGTGTAGGAAAAAGGCAGATAAAAACAACATGATAAAAGTGTATAAAATTCTGATCTGTATGGAGAGAATCAATAGAGAAAAGTTTTTTCCTCTTTCATGACATTAGAATTTGTGGACTCCCAACAAAGCTGAGTGTTGGACAATTCAGGACAGACAAGAACGTCTTCACACGTCTTGCAAAATCATATTGAAAAATCAGAACTCCTATTAGAATAAACAAGTTCCGTTTCAAACACTGAAATACTGAATAAGATGGATAACAATGTATAATAGAAAAAGAAGTATGAAATTAGGCTAAAGGTGTGTGAAAGAAAGTAATAGAAGTGGAAAGAAATTGCAATTGAGTAGATTGGAAGTCTAACACAATGGTGGGGTGAGGGGTGGTGGATGGTGATGGGAAAAGGAATTATTTGTGGGATTGAGTGTAAGTATGTTTGAACACTTTTAAGGATTATATGAAATGTATGTTTGTATGCTTGTATATCTGTAATATACGTGTATTAATGATGAACTATTTTAACAATATTTTAAAAAAAGAACGTCCTCACACAGCCCTGTCCTGGCTCCCACTCTCAGACACAGCACTTGGACTCCTGGCTCAATTGTACCCGAAAGCATTATTCCATTGCACTGTCTAGATATAGATCAAGATACTGGTTACAGTGATGGCCAAACTTGGCCCTCCAGCTGTTTCTGGATTACAATTCCCATAATCCCTAGCTAACAGGACCAGTGGTCAGGGATGATGGGAATTGTAGTCCCAAGTTAGAAGTTCAAAGCAGAGCTTTAAGATACATGGCTACCTAAGACATCGTCTCAACACCTAACATGCCTCCTTTGTTCTCATTTTGAGGAGTGAATTCAAGTCGCTGTCTTCTTCTTACAGAATAAGAAAATTGGACCAAGATGTATCGAGTGACCGTATTCTCTTGAAGCTGCATGGACATATTCAAGATGCTTATTTATCTCTGAAGAAGGCCTTCCTTATGCTGGACAGAGTGAGAGCGGTTGCTTATGAATGCTACCTATCTTTTCTTTGCTTCCCCCGGCAGGCCCTTCATATATCTTTAATTTTCATCTCAAGATTTTAGCTGCACCAGGTTTGCCTCACAGCGATGCATTATTATGTGTAATAATAACCCATGCAGCAGTAGGCCCATAGAAATTCTGGGAGACCCTAGGCCTAGACCCAAGCTATCTGAAAGACCATTTCCCCTCATATGAACCAATCCAGGTCCTGAGACCTTCAGGAGAGGCCCTTTTCTTGGCCCGGCCTCCCTCACAGGCACACATGGCGGGGACCCAGACTCTTTAAGGCCCTCCCTGGAGAAGCCAGACTGACTCCCTCCTTGTCCTATGCCAGCTGGTGAAGACCCTCTTGTTCCAACAGGCTTTGGGGAACTGAGGGCTTGTAATGAAAGGGCTGGATGTGCTGTTTTCATTGTAATTATCTGTATAATTGTAATATACCATTCATATCTCCAGCTATAGCTATATCTGTATATTAATGTTTAATTGTTTTTTAATAATTCCCCCTGCCCTGTGAATTTCGCTGTTCTTATTTCACCTGTAAGCCACTTTGAGTCCCTGTCAGGAAGTAAGGTGGGGTATAAATAAATTTATACTAATAATAAGCCTAGACTGAGAGGGGTCCTCAGACTTCAGTGTGAAACAGCAAGAACCAAAGCACAGGCGGTCTCATATGCTACATTTAAAGTTGTCTGATTTTTGTTAAATAATTTTCATTACATAGAACTTCATCATAGACTCACAGAGTCATAGAATTGTGGAGTTGGAAGG
This sequence comes from Podarcis gaigeae, assembly GCF_964106915.1. Taxonomy (NCBI): domain Eukaryota; kingdom Metazoa; phylum Chordata; class Lepidosauria; order Squamata; family Lacertidae; genus Podarcis; species Podarcis gaigeae. Next base: position 4,368,413 of record NC_139681.1, read on the forward strand.
GACCCAAGGGTCATCTAGCCCAACCCTCTGCAATGCGGGAATCTCAACTAGATCATACATGGCCGGTGGCTCCAAGGAAGGAGAGTCCTCCCCCTCCCCAGACGGAGAGTCCATTCTAGAATGTAGCCATCAGCCAGATCACTGGAAGTTAGAAACAGATTTTTGAAGAGCTGGTGTAATTTTCTTTACATGTCTGTGAATAAAAAGACTTCAGACTTACTTTTTTAAAAGTCAAGCTGGAAATTCACAGGGGGCACTTTTCAGTGCTTTTTGGATAGGTTGAAAACCTAAATCTTTGGGATCAGGTGAAAAACTTTCAGGTAGGGATATGAAAGTGTGTCGGTGGGTTGTGGTTACTTATATTTCAACAAGCTGACTGAGGATTTGTGCTTTGTTTTTTAAAAACTTGACGTACTATTCCCAGATACATTCGGGGGGGGGGATGGCTGCCACTTCCTTCCCAGGGCCATACTGGTCCACATTTTAAAAGGGCGCCCTACCCAGGATGCAGAGTATAGCCCATCCTGTATTCGGTATTCAAAGTGATTCTGCTTTTGTTAAAGAGAGTGTTAAGGGGGGGGGGGTAAATCCTTGGACACCTTGTCAAAATATTAGGGCCACCTGCTACCTTTGAAGTGTTGCAGCTCTCCACAAAAGTCGGGGTTGCTGTCCCCCCCACCTCCATTCATGGGAGAGGAATGGTCTCACAAAGGGGTTTCTGTGTGAATTTTACCCAGTCCTGTTTGAAATATCCAGGGACAGTTCCAATACAAGATTCGACTTGCTCTCCATTATCCTCTATCATTTCCCCAATTTCCTGTTCGTTGAGTAAACATAGTTTATCCCACAGATTTGTTTTGATCTGACTTAGGTAGATTAGTGTGTTTGAAATCTGAAGCATTTGAAAGTTTGTGTTAGAGAAAGGAGAACTGAGCTGAAAGCTTGGAGACCACACTGTCCACACACAGACACGCCTGACAGCATTTCCCCATTAACACATTCACCATGTGATTCCCGATTGACGAGGATAACCCAGAGATACCGTATTTTTCGCACCATAGGACGCACCGGACAATAGGACGCACCTTGTTTTAGAGGGGGGAGAACAAGGGGGGGAAATTCTTCCGCTCTCTGCCCAGCGCCCCTTCAGCGAAGCGGCAGGAAGCGCTGCGCAGAGAGTGGGAGAATTTTCCCCCTCTTGTTTTCCCGCTCTAAAACAAGGTGCCGTTTAAGGTGCGTTCAGGCGGCTACCTTGGAAGCCTGGAGAGCGAGAGGGGTCAGTGTGCACCGACCCCTCTCGCTCTCCAGGCTTCAGGTTCCTTTTGACCTGCTCTTTGGGGCTGGCGGGGGGAAGCCCACCACCAGCCCCAAAGAGCAGGTCAGGGAGCAGCGGAAAGGCGCAGCGGAGAGGCTGCTGCCATAGTCACGTGTCACTTCTCCAGGCGGGAGAGGATCGTGAGGCTATGGCTTCTTTAGCCCCACATGCGCTCTCCCGGCTGGAGAGGTGACGCGCGGCTATGGAGGCTCCTGCCATAGCTGCGCGTCACCTCTCCAACCGGGAGAGGGTCGCGGGGGGCTGCTTTAGCTCCGCGTCACCTCTCCAGCCGGGAGATGGCCGCGGGGCTATGGCAGGAGCCTCCATAGCCGCGCGTCACCTCTCCAGCCGGGAGAGGGCCGCGGGGCTATGGTGTCTTCGCTCCATAGGACGCACACACATTTCCTCTTCATTTTTGAAGGGGAAAAAGTGCGTCCTATAGAGCGAAAAATACGCTAACTCTCTAGGAAACTGTGTCCTTACTCTGAATTAGGATAGGCACACAAATAGAGTTCAAGGGGCTTTTGTGTAAGGTGTAACTAGAAGCAGGATTGCAAGGTTACAGTTTAAACCACACATCCAGTGATTGGTACGGCATTTCATAATGCATGCCATGCCAAGTCTGGCCAGTGCAATTTGAGGGGAAATGCATGTGGAGGTAGCACAAAAACAGAGGCTGCTAGATACAACTTTGTATCTTAAAAATTGTGTGAGTGATATCTTTGGATTTGCCAAGCAAATAATAAACTAGAGAGCAAATTAAAGCTTTCATAGTCTGGATGGCAGCAACTAAATGAGCGGTAGGCATATCTTCAAAATTCCTAGTGGCATGTTTATTACAGATTTGTATATAAACGCTAGATTGCAATTCTTGACTTACATAGCAATTTCTGTCTCTTTTTGCACCAGCTCTGGCGACATCAATTGTGCACTAAATCCCTCACAAAAGAGAGAATTCTCCTAACAATTTACAAAGTAGAACTCGCAGTTTCACATACCACAGTGGATAATGGGAGCGCATAGTAGATTAAGCCCCTCATTCAAGCAAGAGATTAAAATCCCACTGAAATTGCAGAGAGCTAAAGGCTTTAATGAAGAAAATTATTTGGAGACAAGAGATATTTGAGATAAAAGAAAATGTTGGCTGCAGGAAATTTAGGGTTTGCTCATGCTAACTGGTGGTCCTTCACACAGAGATAGTCTGCACTGCAGATTGCAGCAGAGATGCAAACAGCCCCAAGGTGGAGGCGTCAGTTCACGTAAATGTTGACAGCATGAACACTTTCTGTCCACAAACCTAGTGACCCCCTCTTAAGGCAGTCCTGTGCATATGTGTGTCTCAGTGGGGAAGCTGTCTCTGGCTAGTGTGAACCACTTTCCGGTTCAGGTGTTATAGTTCAAAGGTGAAGTCTGTAAGGCTATATTATATTTCTCAGGAAGTGATCTAGCCAGTACATCTTTTTGATTTCTAGGCAAGTGTAGAAGTTCAGAGGAAGCGATTGGCTGCTGCAGCCGCATTAGTGTCAGAGATCAACCTCATACCTGTCAAATCAGGCATAGGCAAACTCGGCCCTCCAGATGTTTTGAGACTACAACTCCCATCATCCCTGACCATTGGTCCTGTTAGCTAGGGATGATGGGAGTTGTAGTCCCAAAACATCTGGAGGGCCACGTTTGCCTATGCCTGTTCTAGATTCACTCTAGCATAAATGCTTGCTGATGAGCATCCTAATAGTCAGATTTTGGCAAAGCCCAGACACTTTCTTCAAACATTCAGAGTCTGTGACTTTGTATTAATTGGGACTTTGAACACAGTACCAGAAAAGTGCAGTTTGAGATTTTGGAAACAATACTGGTTTGGTGTGCCCTGCCAAGCAAAGCTGAGTTGTCCAAACAAATGGCTCAGTTCTTACCTAAAAGCTGGTTCCTGTTGAGTGCAGCTATTGTCCACCCAGCTGAGTACTGTCTACCCTAACTGGCAATGGCTCTCCAAAGTTTCAGAAAGGGAGTCCTTACCCAACCCTCCCTGGAGACAGAAGGGTTTGCAAATAGGACCTTTTGCATGCAAAGCTACATCCCTCCTCCTTTTTTGTTGCTACTCCCAAAGCGTAAACTGGGACACTTGGCCCCTTTTGGACTAAAACATTGGCAGCTGGCTTTCACAAGGAAGCGCAGCATTTCCCCCAAGGCTGCCACAGGTAGAGGTGGATGGTCTCTTTTATAGCTTAGAGTCTGGAACGAGGCTGAGGAACGTGGTTTGATGGACTGAGTGAAATAGCCCTTCCATTCCTCACCTGCTCATGAGATGGTGGATATTTCCACACATCACTTCTCTAACAGCGTAACTATTTTCGTCCTGCATAGGCTTCATCTCCAGAACTAATGCAGTAACACCAGCCTCTGTGGGAAATGGTTTTAAAGCACAGGAATGGTTTAGAACCACTGGTTAGAAAATAAATATATTAAAACTCAACTATGAATAAATTTGTTTGCTGTATTATTACAGTCACTTTGGCTCTCTGTAGGAAAGAAAAACCAAACGTGAAGTGGTTTATCAAGTACTAGCATTGTTCCAATCATCTCAATGGAGCAGGGGAGGGAAAATAGCCACTGGGAGAGTAGTGTTGGAGCCACAACTGAGCAGAGACAATGAGATCAGTTTCCTCCCTGATTCCTACAAAGCAGAATTGTAGAGAGGGTAGGTGGGTGGGAATTCGATTTTCCTCCTTTCCCAGAAGCAGCACGAAAGGACTTGAAAGCATTTGTCTCCAGCTCTCTCCACCCTTGGTTGCATCACAGCATTTCCCTCACAGCCACACATGCGCCATGGTAGGCCCCCTGCCTCAGGGTCCCCCGTTTGCACTCGAAGGCCTTGGATCTAGAGGATGTGTAAACACAAATGCTCCACTTGAGGGGGAACCCTTAGCATCTCCTACACAGTCCCAGCCTGAGGATGTGACTCTCCCGCCTGTCTCAGAATCAGAAGAGGACTTCCCTGCATTCGCAACCGCACAGGAAAATGCAACTGCAGAATAAGCTAAATGTTGCCACGGCTCTTACAGTAGGTCAGAGCTATAGGAAGCAAAGACCGTGCCAGGATTATTAAGCCCTCTGATGACTCTGGTCCCTGGTTGAGAAAGCATCTTCTCTCATTCAGCTGCCAGGACCCAGTGGGAGCTGGCCATGGTCCTGATCTGCTTGGCCCCTGATGGTCCTTTGCACATCCCTTGCAGGCTCCAAGCCCCAGCAGAATAGGATACCGTGCTAAGCACAGGGTGCCGGTGACCTGGCAACAGCAGCCTGCCTGTGCTTTCAGATGAAATAAAGGAGGAAGTCTGCCCATGCCTGGCTGGCTACCATATCACCAACCCTGCCCTGCCATCTTCCTATTGCAGCCAGCCAGCTTGTCTTCCAAGCTGAGCACTGATGAGGAAAAAACAGGAGGAAGTTGTGATTAGGGGAATTGTATCTAAATGAATGCACAGGCATTTTATGGTTCCCACGCCACCCTTGTACATGATTTCCTGTGCATTGTTCTATACCCTTATTTCCATCAAGAGAGTTTTATGAAATTAACACCTCTAAACTGTCGGTGGTGCTTAATTTTTAGGAAGAAAGATGCTGGATTCAGCCCTTGGATTGAAAACAGATGCTGGGACTCACCCTATTGAGCCCTGGCACAAATTCAGTCCTGTCTGTTGGTCAGTTTTGACAAGCAATGTTATCAGTTGCTGAACATTCATTTCTCAGCATATTTTCACATTTGTTTATATAGTGTGTTGTAGTTTTATCAATAGTAAGCTGTAGTGTAGCGTGCATGGCATCCATTTAGTGTACTTGTTCTATGTCTTCTTATTTGACTGGCCTATGACTGCATGATTTGCTCATCAAAAATATTTTCATTGGCCCATTGGGACTTGCTTTTGAGTAACTTGTCTAGGGTCATACTGTTAGATGATACCCTAGAATGCCTTCTGCATTGCCCTAGCAAGATCCCATGTACACACTTTGAGAAAAATGCAATGATAAGAATATTAAGAGCAAGAAATAGTGTGATTCAGCCTGGAAACACTGGCATTCAGGCATATATATTTCAAGTGGTATTTGCCAGCAAAAGGTAGAATAGTCATTTATTTAGAGATTAGTGACTTTTCAATCAGTTCTAAATGTGGACAGAAGCATAAAACTATCCATTTAAAGCAACAGTAAAACAAAAATTAAACCAGAATAAAGATTCCTAAATACGGTACAGGAGAATTAAAGAGGTTAATGTCACTGCCCAGTAAAATAGGACTAAATGCTCTTTTATACATTCTGCACCTTTCCAGAATCAGGATGGAAAAATTACAAGAAATGAGCTCCGTCGCATTTTGGATTGCATCATGTTCCGAATAAGTGATGATGATTTTCAAGAACTAACCAAGATCATTGACCCAGAACACACTGGGCAGCTCAGCTACAATAAATTTTTAAATCTGTTTGAAGAAAAGGAATCTCTAGTAAGCAATTCTTATCAGTCAATCATTTATTTATTTATTTATTGTGTTTGATTAAAAGCCATTACAAATGCAATTACAGATTGAGCATTTATTATCACTAGAACCTGTGTATGAGAATAAGAGAGAGAGAGATTCAAACAAGTTTCAGTAGAATCTTGTGCTTTGATTATAGCTAAATTATTGAAAAGAAATCTAGTTTCAATGGAAGTTAAAGTTGTTTCAAATGCTTGTTCCTGAATTGTTATTTGCTTCTAAAGCAGTTAACATATTCCTACTGTTTAACACTTCTAAGACTGAGTCACATGAAACCTGAGCTGGATAAACAAAGGCTGTAGCACATGGCAGATTTTCACCTTGCCCCTTGGTGGTGGCCAAGGAGCAAGGGAACAGCAGAGACAGTCATTTGCCTAAGTCTGGCAGAGGAATCAGTGCACCAAAGCACCACCATTTCTTTTGCAAGAACATTTAAGAAGATCAGATGCAGCGTGAGACAATTCTCAGTTTGCATACCCCACCTTGCAAATGCTTTGCTCCAACACTTCCTAAACCAAGGAGGCAGCTGCGGTGCTCCCCCCCTTAAAATAGCTGCTCCTGGAGAATGGAAGTGTGGCATGGAGCCCATCTCCTGAACAAGGCTTCCAACAACATGAGGTACCTTTGGTCCGGGTTCTGCACTGGCTCCCCAGTGCTTTCAGACTCAAATCAGCGCAGTAGTTTTCACTTCTAATGCCCTGAAGCACATCTTATAAAGCTCTAAGTATTGTCCTTTAGATGGAGCAATCCTATACCCAAGAAGCTGGTGTAAATGAAGCCAGCATAAAGTGGTATTCCAGATCCTGACTCCAGGAGTGGGGCTGTTGCTGACTGAGCCATTCTAAGCCCAGCAGAAGGAAAAACCCCTCTCCTCCCCACCCACCTCCCCAAAATTTCTTCTAAAGGGTTGGGACAGCGTACAAGATCAGGAAAAGGAGGATAGCTCCATCTGCCAAGAAGAAAGGCTTGCACTGACTGAAAAATCATAGTAGTATGGTGTTGAATTCCTTCCCTTTGTTTCAGTAACTGTTTTTAAAGGATGCAATCTGGTTCATAGGTGACAGCTCCCTGGGCGCCCAAGCACCCTCAAAATTCCCCATGAAGGGGCCGGGCACCCACAAATTTCAGTGCCAGGGCAATGCATGCTGCATGGCATTCACGGTCATGGGGCCAAGTTGGAACTCCTGATTCGATGCATTTGCCTGGGAGCCTTTCTTCAGTTCTTGAGCTGAATGCTGGTTTGGCTGAGAGCCTCTGCACACTTTCTGGGCCAGTCATCTGCCACACAGTTCTGTGTGTGCATCCCAAAATAGCAAGTGGCTGTGCAGCTGCATAGGGAGTTACAACCTGGCACATATTCCTGAGTGCTTCATGGAAACTCAGGCTCCCATTATCCACATTTTCTGTGTGAGCACAGCAGGTGGGAGGGGGCACCAGAGGCCAATCGTAGAATCATGGCATTATTTCATTCATTTTTGTATCCCTGTGGTCTTTTCTTTTTCCTAGTGTATTACAAAATGTATTACTTTCTACTTAATTTTCAAACACAAAAATCTGTTGCCTTTGCTCTTGTGCTGCGTTTAGGAAATAGTATGGTGGAAAGGTTGTAATTCAAGTGCTTTTTTACCCAATTAGACAGATTCAAAAATGATTAATGGGTCAAAGAAGGCAAAAAAGCCAACTTCGGTCCTTGAAGCGTGGCACATTGTAAGTAACACAAAGTTTTTTGAACAGTAAATCAAGATTTTCCAAGTACTTAAATGCATAATTATCTATTCAACCGTTTGTAAATATTTGAATTTCCTCATCAAAATGGTTGCATATTAGGCAGAAGATGTCCTAACTGAGCAGATCAAAGGGTACTGGAATGAATTCAGCAAAGCTTTGCAGGCGTTTGATCCTCGAAATAACGGCATTATCAGCAGAAATAATTTCCGAAAAGTCCTTCTCCTCTACTGTCCCTCGTTAACTGACGACCATTTTATCGCGTAAGTTGTTGGTTTGCTTTTCATTTTCCATTTTAATCTTAGCTCTGAAACTCCTTCTTAGGCAGTTGAATTTCTTGGCTTCTCGATGTCATACGCACACTTGAAAAAAACAGAGCTTTATCTAGCCTGAGCATAGATAGGTGCAGCACTCATGCACAAAGCTTTCCCACAGGACTCAGTAAAGCCCTGTTTGGAAGGGACAAATCTCATCCAAGACTAAAATTAGGTGTTCGTTGATTTTCCCAATGTAGTCAATTGCAGAAAACAAGACAAGATGAGCCTCTGTCCAGGGGAAGCTTAATGTCAGTCTGAGGAAAGGCCGTCCCCTATCCAAGCCATTGAAGGAGACTTCAAGGTGACACTTTTTCTGCAGATAGCCATACCACACTGTCCCCACCACCTTGCTTGAGTTTGCCTTCTGACCTTCTTGGCAATTTGGCTGATGCATTAGCTTAGATTGCTGCAAGTGCTGCATGTAGTAGAAACGCTTATGATATTGATGCATCCTCACATTGGCCCTGGATCTTTTTGGTTCTTGCTGTTGGGCTCCAGTGGAACATTTGTAGCCAGCCATCCATCCATCCATCCATTTATTTCTGAGTTCCCATGGGAACCCTGTTCCCAGTTGCCCAAACGAGTCTCAGCATCCCATCACAATCCATTGCTTTCAGCATTGCTACCAAAATAGGATTAATTTGTGTGTGGGCACTTTATGAAAAAAAAAAAGGCTCTGATGTGTGTTTTGCTCTTTTTGCTGTTCTATCTCCAGTTTTTGGGCTTGTTTGTTTTTTGTTAATTCCTCACCTGTCTGCGGCTGTTTTGAGCTGTATGTTGATAGCTTTAATCTCATCCAGAGCCGGCCTACCTGCTCCATCTGTTTATCTCAGTCTTTGGCACAAATACGACAAAGGAGGGGGTGTGAGAGTCATAAAAATGTTACCTTTAATGACACTGGAGCCACGATTTACCTCACTGAGTCATTTTCTATTGACTTGAGTGGCTACAAGTTGAACATAAAGATTCACATCTATCCAGGGCTCAACTCTCTCTCTCTCTGACATATAGCCAGGAAACTAAGCTTTACACTCTTTAGTTAGGGTCAAACTAGATTATTGTTACTATTTATTTCATTTATCAATCACTTCCCATAAAGCATCCCAAAGTGATTTGCAATATGACATATAAAACAGGAGGAAGGTGAGAAGGATACTTGGAAGATGGGGGGGGGGTCTTGGGAAGGAATGTGCCTTGGGAACTGAGGGGCTGGCAGGCTGACTAATGTGGAGCTTGGAAATCTTCACTGAATTAGGCTTTCAAGAGTCCCCAAGATTTGTGAACCTGTGAACTTCAATGGCCTGCCTGGTACTTGTGTTCTACAAATTGTGGTATGCCTCTATAAGGGCAATAGTTAGGTTTTTGCTGAATTGCGAATATTTTGGGCAGAGAAAAGAAGGAGAGGTGAGAGTAGAAAGGCTTTAGACAAGAACAAAGGACCAACCCAAACACAGAAACAATCCCTCTCTCATTCTTGAGTTCTCCCCCATACATTTCTCCATAATCATGTGGTGGTAGCAGACTGCTTTTGAAAAATTAAGGCTGACCTCCTTGGGAAGCGGAGAGGTAAAGCACAGTTCACATACTGCACTAAGTCGAAAGCTAATCTGCCTCCAGACTATCCACGAGGTGTCAAATTTTGGTTACAGCTCACGGTTAGTCTAGAGAGAGCTTAATCAGGAGCCTGGATTCAGACAAGACACCCAGCCATACCTTGGCTTAGTTCAGTGCGGTGCAGCAGCAAAAAAGGCTCTTTCATGGGAGCTTTCGTATTTGTGCTAGGTCATAGTGTGACATGCAAACCAGGTCATTGTCAGCAGGATACATATGGTGTATCCATTGCAGGATTGGACAGCATGACAAGTTCTGCTGGTTGGGTGTTTTAGCTTTAAACTCTGGACCCGGTTCCAGACTTTCTGCTGTGTTCTAGGTTAAGCAATTTGACAATTAGCCTAACAGGAATGTAGTTGGTGCTTATCCATCATTGGTTATGGAACTGTAGAATCATAGAGTTGGAAGGGACCCTGAGGAACATCTAATCTAACCCCCTGCAATGCAGGAATAGGCAATTGTCTGTTACTGGGGATCAAACCTGCAACCTTGGAGTTCTCAGCACCGTGCTCTAACCAACTGAGCTATCCAGCTGCATTACTTGAATTTGTGATTCTTTCTCCTTCGTAGCTTACAATGGCCCTGCTGCACATCATATATAGGTCTGGTGCCAGGTGCTGGGCACTTTAGGCACAAAAATATGATATTCTGTTTATTCAGGAAGTTAGCTAAAGCTCCGTATGTATATAAGGACAAACATGCACACACACATCAATAAAATATATTGACGATTATGATTACTGGATGTGCCTAGGTTGTCTTTTAACTTCATAGCCAGTCTTTAATGTTGTTTGGCAGCAACTAAGTTAAACTATCAGGATTCAGAGAGAAGTGACTGACCAGCACATTCAAGAAAGGCTGTATTTCTGTCCGTCTGGATTTTAATTTGTGTGGCCTTTGTCAATATTAATCAGATTACTCCATGGAACAGTGGATGGCAGTATTCATTTGCAAACACTGAACTGACAAGGGATTCCAGATCCACGCAGCAACATTTTCACATAAGTCAAATTGACGTGACTCCACTAAATACACTGGAATTGATTGTCATAGAATTGTAGAATTGTAGAGTTTGAAGGGGCCCCGAGGGTCATCTAGTCCAACCCCCTGCAAAGCATGTGCAGGAGGTTTCATAACCAGACAGAGGGACTGAACGTTCGTTGAATCCTGTTTCAAAAGAAGATTTTTGGCAATGAGAAAAAAGAACAAATATCTTTCTGACTTTTCATATGTCTAGACTCAACATTCTTACTGACTTGTAGACGGCACTTTTGCAAGGGGGACTTCTGTTTTAATTGGACTCCAATGTACCTTGTTTTTACAATGCTTCATTGTGAAGCTATCTTCAGTTGTAATTCTGCTCACCTCTCAACTTTAATTTTTGCTTTTAAATGTAATAACCAAGGATATTTTTTTCTTACATAAAAACAAAATCTAAAGTTATTTTCTGACATAATTTTCAGAGCTGTAATAATATAAACAAAATACAAACCATGTGGTGTTTATAGGATGGTTAAATAATTGCCAATTTTGTGTTGAGCAAAATGCTGTTACCTGCTTTGATCCAGGCAGTAGTCTGGATCATTGTTTAAAATATTCACAATGTTTCTCTGTCAACTAGATTTTAAGGTTAAAAACAAGCATTTATCCAAATTATAAGGCAATTAATTCAGACTCAGGAGACCATCCCAGATATAAAAAGTGCAACCCAAGAAGTTATCCCTCAGTTTACTAAGGTGAGAATTGCCTCTCAAAGCAGAAGAAAAGAGTAGGGGCTATCGCATGGGTAGGCAAACTAAGGCCCAGGGGCCAGATCAGTTTCTCAATCCAGCCCACGGATGGTCTGGGAATCAGCGTGTTCTTACATGAGTAGAATGTGTGCTTTTATTTAAAATGCATCTCTGGGTTATTTGTGGGGCATAGGAATTTGTTCATTCCCTCCCCCCAAATATAGCCCAGCCCACCACATGGTCTGAGGGACAGTGGACCGGCCCACAGCTGAAAAAGGTTGCTGACCCCTGGGCTATGGGTTGCTAGCACTGGCAATCATCTGAGCATCTTCTGACCTCCCATTATCTTAAGGAATGATAGTCATCTCAGTCTTAACTGCTAGTGTTTACCTATCTCTTCTGTTACAGGCCAAGGCAGATTAACCCTTCCTGGAACCTGACCAAAAGAACCCTAGGGAGCGACGCAGACAAACACTGAGAGAAAATGTTATGGCCTAACTATTTTAAATATGTTTTCCCCAGATTATACCAGAAATATCAAGATGACACTTCAGAAGGGGTCCTGTACAGGATGCTCTTACATAGTTTAGGAGTTGCCGATTTGCCAAAAGAATTAACTGTTCTCGCTAGCATCCCTTCATCCCGGGGAAGTCAAAGAGAAGAAAAAAAGCAGTCAGACTTTTCAGAAAGGTACTGTGTACATGATTGCGAATGGAGACCGTTCACTGCCAAATACAGAGAAACAAAGTATGTGAAACTCACCATGGGTGGGTTGTTGTTGTTTGTTTTGGTTTTTTTGCCTTATCAAAACTTTTAAGGCTTCTCTTGACCTTCTTCTTATGTTTTGTCCAGTGGCATAGCGTGGGGGGTGCAGGGGGGCCGGCCGCACCAGGCACAGCATCTGGGGGTAGGGTTAGGGGGCGCAAATCCACGGGTTAGGGGGCGCAAATTACTTGCCTTGCCCCGGGTGCTGACAACCCACGCTACGCCACTGGTTTTGTCTGAAAAAAAACATCCAGCTTCTCCCTTGTATATCTGCTTCCTCTTTTAAGGCATCCAAGCATTGGTCACCACCACATCTTGTGGCAATCAAGTCCCTCAGCGAATTCTGTGTTGTGCACACAATTACTTTGTCCTGAGTCTCCTGCCAGTCAGTTTCATGACATGCCCCCCAATTCTAATAATGATGGGTGGCTTGCATGTGAAAGGAATTTACAAGGATCCTCATAGATGCTCTTGGCATGGTCATGTGATAGAAATATCAGGGACAAGGGTTAGGTTCTGTTCGCAGTGCAACACAGTTCAGTGCTTTCCTTTTCTCCATAGAAGTGAGACACACCTGCTCACCTATGTGGGACAAAGTAAAGAGCTGAACTTAGGGACATAATGAGGGCTGCTCAGTAACTGAGAATTAAGCCTGCTGCTATCTGCATAGCACTCATCCAGGCTTCTATTTCTTGGTGTGCCAGAATGTTGTACGTTTGTATGTACGTATGTTGTTCATGTACAAAAAGCCTCAAAACCACTTGGCACTACACAGTGATTAAATCCATGCATGATGTCCTTGCTGTGGATCTATGCTTCTTCCTGATGGAATAGCGTAAGAGAATCCTTTAGGAAAACCAAAAGAGATGAATATTATTGTTAGCATCTGTCTGTCTCAAGAGAGAATGGCGTGTGCCCACGGGGGTGAAGTCAAACTTCACCGAAGTGAAGCACCAAAGTGACCTCCCCAGGGCTCAAGCTTGGGCAGTGTGTTTGGAAGTCCTGCTGCCCAGATGACTGATGGGGTCCAAAGGAAAGCAGAGCAAGATGTTGGGCACCAGCTTGGCTGCAAGTGTTGCAGGAATAAGGTGTACAAAGCATCACCCAACCATCTTAAGGACTGCACTCCAAATTCATGTAGGGTTTACTCCTTATCCCTTTCTTCTCCTGACGCTATCCTGCAAGGCAGCAGAGGTTTAGGATCAGAGTTCTCCTCCTAGATAGGCAACCTTCCCAGGTTGACGAGCCCCATCTGCCCCTCACTTCCATGTGCAGCATGAATATTATAAAGACCTGAACGCTGAGCTGGTAGCTGATAGGTTTAGGCTGAGTGTATTATGGTTATGCTTATTTCTGTTCTGTACAGTGTCTTAGCAGATATTGTGGAGAACATCAGATCTACTGTATGGGAGAGCTTCAGCCTCCCACCAAAACGCAGCTCTTCCATGTTGGTATAGCTGTTGCAGGCAAAATAATTCAGTGTGATGCACACACATATTGTGTGGATCATTTCATTCTATAGTTTTGTCAGTAAAGGTAAAGGACCCCTGGCAGTTAAGTCCAGTCACAAACAACTCTGGGGTTGCGGCACTCATCTCACTTTACTGGCCAAGGGAGCCAGCGTTTGGCCGCAGGCAGTTTTTCAGGGTCATGACTAAGCGGCTTCTGGTGAAACCAGAGCAGCACACGGAAACGCCATTTACCTTCCCGCTGGAGCAGTACCTATTTATCTACTTGCACTTGGACGTGCTTTCAATCTGCTAGGTTGGCAGGAGCTGGGACAAAGCAATTGGAGCTCACCCTGTCACGGGGATTCAAACCACCAACCTTCTGATCGGCAAGCCCTATGCTCAGTGGTCTAGACCACAGCGCCACCCGCGTCCCTTTTTAGTTTTGTCAGTAGGTGACCCTAGACTGGGTTTTCTCTGAGTTGATTCAGGAAACCTGACAGGCGTGCCCTCTAAGCCTTCCAAGGCATATGCCAACTTCTTAACCCACTAAACTGGCTAACATGTCCATGTTCAAGATGTGCAAACAAAACTCTGCTAACCTTCAAGGTCTACTTTGTTTATTTTTAGAGAGTCATAAGTCCAGGTGTGCATTTCTTTGTAATACTGATACCTTTGCTTCAATGAATGGAGCTGTCTACATGCACAAAGCTCTGGGTGCACATCAGTGTACGCTGGGAGGTCTAGGTCAAGTGATAAAAGTGCTGTTCTCAGGAAAACATCAACCACTCTCTAACATCACACCAGTTAGAGACTCTCACAACTCTGGGATTCACTGCCAAAATGGACTCTTCACTGGTTCTCTTTTCAAATGAACCCAGTAGCCATTGACATCTGAGGAGCTGATAATTATAGTTTTATAAACAACTGGTGCTTTATGCACAGCTTCTGGTGGGCGTCTGCTCTCTATTATTGCAGAAATACAGATCATTAATGTTTAATCAAATATTTTATGGTACCATATTTAAGATGCTTCTCTTTGTTGCCAATCTTCCAATTTTAGAATGAAACAGATTGAAGACTATGCCTACAAATTCGCTAAGAATAGATCTGTTGATGAAGTAATTGAAAGGCTGAGGGAAAGTATCCTGCAACAGGAAGCTACTGTTAGAGATGGCTTTCTTGCCCTTAGCAAACAAGCTAGTGGGAAATTGAATAAAACTGATTTTCGCAAGGTAAATGTAAATTTATTCGGTCATTTAAGCTGATGTGGATTGTTTTGCATTGAGATTTCCTGTTATCTCTTCAACTTAAGTTTCTGTCTCTCTCTGTAAAAAAGCTGGCATTAACTCTTGTGAAACTCTTCATAAATAAATGTTTGACACACAAACTGTTGCTGCAGTCCCAAGGCAGGCTGTAACAACCCACAGGGGTGATCACATTTCAGATAGTCCACTATGTGTGGTGGGTGGACCGTGTTGCTTTTTATGGTTCTCATCCCTGACCAGTGAATTTTTTTTAATTGGTTCCCCCTCTCCTTTGAAAATTGGTCCACTGTGCTCTTTCAAAAGCAAAAAAATAAGCTGAAGAGTGCGATGGGGTTCTGCACCCTTATTAAAAAGACCAGGTTCGGATATTTTTGTTTTTTAATTTAAAGTGCAGCTTGACACAGCCTGGTTATCAACACCTGCTACGTACAACATCTTTTATTTTGATATTTTGTTCAGATCAGGTGATGAACACTCTGTACACTGAATGCTCACTTCCCATAGCTCTGTAGTCTCTTGGCACATTTCTGCACAAAGAGTCAAAGTATAACCAGTTGCATCTTAGCCATAAGTTGCATCTCTGCATTGTTAAAGCTACCTTTGCATTTTGAGTTGGACAATGAAGCTGTGTCACAGTTTGGATGCACAAATTGGGCCTTTGCATTGGTTCAATAAAAATCCCACTTAAGTTCTGCTGGATCTGGAGACCACACCCTTACTTGCAACTAGGGGTGGCCCTCCCTGCTGCCCCCCAAGACTCACTCACCAGGGTCACATGATGGCGTGGCTTCGGGCAAGCTTTTGCAGCAGGCATGGGTGAGGCCTGCATGGAGGTGCTGCCCTGCAGGATTCCACCACCCAAGGCGGCTGCTTCCGTTTGCCTCATGGGCAGGGCAGCCCTGCTTACAATGGATTGTCATTGCACACTGATGGCCTGATTGAGAAGCTTTCTAGATGCATGAAACTCCTAGATTTCAGCATCAGGAGCAGCCTCCTGCATGCAATTCTAGAGGCACTGAGGGAGCTCACCTGTACAGGAGTTCCACCACTCTGCACCTGGAGCTTTGCACCAGAACCATTAACTCTAATTCTGGGGCCAGGCAGATCTTATTGTATTTATGCAATCGCAGCTACCTTTTGTATGCCACACTCCTATGGCTCTAGAATTAAGCATTCGATCTGATAGCAAAAGCCTGTACTAAAGCACAAAGCAGCTAATCTCTTTTCAAAAGCTTTGAAAATCTACTGAAAAGAGTGATAATTTGCTAATTAGAGTATTCTCACTTCTTTTTTTTTACATTTTTATGCCATTCAGCCATATGATGCTGCTTCCTTTTTCTTTTAATCTCCAGAGCTAAGAAAGTAGAATAGAATAGCAAGAATAATCACAATTGAAGCAATTACAAAAGGACAAAAATATGCAGTAGAAAGAATATGCTCAAATTAGAAGTACAGGAATAATTTGCAATGATTAAACTGCAGGAAGTATTACTAAACAAGGCCACAATCTTGGAACCACTCGCTTATAGGTCTTTCTACTGAGTTTAATGGTACTCTCCACAGTCAGACTTAGTTCTAGGCCACAAGATGTGGCTTGTTTAACTGTACTGAGCATGAACTGCCTGCTAGTTCTCACAGCTTTACCAGGAGTAAACCAATCAGGCAGGTGAACAAACCAAAGAGTGGCTGGCTTAGTTTTCCATTCAGGCCAGTGTTTGTGATTTGCTTCTCCCAAACTGTGACGTCAGCTTTAGGTCATGGCTGTTTGTTCATTTATCTTCAATGAGCGTTGGTGTGGACGTAACACTAAGTGAGCCATTCTGTTTGTTTTCCTGCTCAAGGGAGGAAGGGGGCAAAAAACAATAGTTTGAACTGCATGCACCAGCACGCAGTTTATGCACAGCGTGGTTAATGTCTGAATGCAGCTATCATTTCCACATTGTAGGTGAAAACTATGCTGTGGGGCGGGGGGGGGGGGGCAAGGACTGTTGAGCTTCAGCTTATGACTTGATGGTTGAAAGCTTAATGAGCTACCTAAGATGAGGACATTGGTCACTTAAAAACTGTGGCAATGGAATTCCATACCTGCTCATAGAGGGGCTTACTACAAGGTAAACTGGTACAGGATTACAGTTGTAACAATGTAACCAAGAGATTTGACAAGGAAATGCTTTCTTTGTCATGCTGCAGACAGGTGGGAACAACAGGTGCTGTCTTAGAAAATGCATTATCTTCTGTGTGTGAGAGAAGGCAATGTTTCTTCAAAAATGGTTCCTGCCACATGCAACTTTTAGAAGTATTTGCACTAAAATAGTTCAAAAAATGTCAAATCTGCTGCCCCATTAACCTTTTTCTAGCTTATTGATTGATTTAGTGAATTTAGTGAATTGATTGATTTAGTGAATTTAGTGAAATGTTGCAGCCCCATCTGAACCAGCAAGTTCTCAAGTAGGAGAGCCCTTATTTGAAGCAGAAAAAATGGGCTTGATCCAACCTGAGTTAAGCACTTACAAGTCCTATTTGATTTCAGTGGAAGGGAACAGAGCATTTCCTGTTGAAATCAGTGGGCCTTAAAAGGGGCAGGATTGTGCCTAGTCTTTTACAAAAAAACAACCCCACTCCTGCTTTTTTTCTTTCTCCGCCAGCTGTTGGATGATATTGGGATGCCAATGGATGATGAGCAGTTTAATCTACTCATTGAAAAATTAGGATTCCCTGCTGCAGGGCTGAGTTATCTTGATTTTGTCGCAATATTTGAAGGTAACTGGATACTTATTGATACCTTACTATAAATATTCTGAAAGAATGTAAACCTTTTTTTTTTTTCTTATTGGCTGGGAGGACCTTCTGAGCTTTGCTTATTCTGGGAATAAATGCTCTTCAAGGCTCAGCCATTTCCCCCAAAGCTGTTCAGGTTAAGGAAGGGGTCCTCTTGCGCAATGGTGGCTGATTTTTCTTCTCCTCCATGTGGGGGAAAACGGCTAGACTCAAGGTTTGTTGGTTTCTTAATTCTATTGGCAAAAGTGAGAACCAAATCCAAAGAGTAATAAATTGTGGCATAATTCTGCGATTCATGCAGCGTTCTTTTGGCAGCAACATGTGTCTCTTAGCCAATGCCTCTCTGTCTTGGCTTGCTGACACAAGCAGCCCTGTCAAAGACAGCAGAGAGCCAAATAACTGTAAGGAACTGAAATAGCCTAGCCAGCCCATGAGAACTGATTTGCCCCTCTTCCCTCGCACTGAAGCCAAATAGCACCTGTCTCTCGGCCCAATTTTATGTAGGCCCTGGCCTGTTTTTAAAAGCCCCCTGCAAGAAATCTGTTCAGGTCTCAGGTAAGAGTGATTTGGCTTCCCCTGGCAGCCTGTTGGGTAGGGAAGAATGGGGGGGGGGGGGAGAGAGAGAAACAGGGCCAGAAAAAAGAAAAAATGGCAGGGGGGACACTGGCAATATGTGAGATTGTGGCCCTAGACTGAGAAAAGCTTGCCAACCTGCTAGGTATATTTGCGGTGAGCAGTTCAGGCAGTAAATGTTTTTATTGTCCAAATTTTACAAACCTGAAGAGGTTTGTGATATCTGGGGCCTAGGGGTTACGAAATGTTTTTTGAAAGCTGTATTTTCTTGGCAAATAGTTGACCACCTAATTTATAACTTTATACAGTAGGTTATATTTATAGTCTGTCCCCGCCCCCCCCCCCAATTCTCCAAGGAGATTATTGTGGTTCTTCCCTCACTTTATCCTGACAACAGCCCTGTGATTTACGTTTGTTTGAGAGGGAATGATGGCTCCAACATCACCGGGGATCTCAGATGGGGTCTCCCAGGTGCTAGTCCAACATTCTGACTGGTATATCACACTGGTTTCTAGTGTCAGTGATTTGAATCCATTTCATGATTTTGTGGACCATTGGTCACTTTGGCCTGATGTAACTATTTCAGATTCCAGAATGAGTGGACACTCTCCAAATCGACGGGCCAATGCCAGCAAGTGTCACTTTGTGTCCGCTGAGGAATGCCTCGGCCAGTATTGTGATAAGCTTGTGGAGGAATACGGGGTAAGTGCAGCCAGCTCTTTCCTGTTATTTATTGATGTCATGTTTTATTGTTCTGTATTTGCATTTCTTTGCACATTTTCTTCATGTGTTGCTATTGTAAGGGAAAGAATGGTATCGATGGAACCCTCAGGGCCTTTGAATCATAGAATCGTAGAATTCTAGAGTTGGAAAAGACCCCAAAAGTCATGTAGTCCAATCCCCTGCAATGCAGAAATCTCAACTAAAGCATCCATGACAGATGGCCATCCAACCTCTGCTTAAAAACCTCCATGGAAGGAGAGTCTACCACCTTCTGAAGGAGCCCGTTCCAGAACATTAGAGAGTTCTTCCTGATGTTGGGTTGGAATCTTCTTGTAACTTGAATCCATTGGATTTCTCCTCTGGAGCAGGAGAAGACAAGGTTGCTCCATCTTCCATGTGACAGCCCTTGAGATATTTGAAGATGGCTATCCTATCTCCTCTCAGTTTTCTCTTTTGCAGGCTAAACATACCCAGCTCCCTCAACCATTCCTCCCAAGGCTTGTTTTCCAAACCTTTGATCATCTTGTCACCCTTTTCCACACATATTCCAGCTTCTCAATATCCTGCCTAAATGGTGGCACCCAGAACTGAACACAGTACTCCAATTGCTCAAAGTTTCACCTTTAAGAAACTCCCAATCATCTTGGACTCCCTTCTCTTTGAGTATTTCTGACCATGGATCTCACCCGGTAGTTCCTTAAGCTTTTTGAAATTAGGCTTCTTAAGGTCCAAGTACATGCCCAACTACACTCAAGTTTTCCCTTGCCTCTATATCATGAAATCCAAGAGGACATGATAACCTCCTCCCAAGGTTCCCAGTACTCTCATTTCATCCCTGTTGGTGAGGAGCAGGTCCAAGATAGATGATACCCTTGTTGCTTCTTCCAATGGTCAGTGAATCAACCGAGGAACTTGAGAATGGCTCCTTCTAAGCAATTTCCCTCCACTGTAGATTCAAAAAATCCATGTTTCATTCCTGTTCAGATCAATCTTCGAGCAGGTCTGCCTGTTAGGCTGCTTGTGTTGTAAGCTGCTTATGTCTGCTAGTATAAAAGGCAGTTTCCTTCCACAAACTATCCATGTAGGATGAAAGTCCCTTTTCCTTGCCCTTCCAGGAAGGAGGGAGCCTGAGTTTATCGCATTCACAGCAGAGGAAAGAGGTTGTCCTGTAGCTGCAGCCGGGGGTTCTTAAACGTTCAGGTGTTCATCAGGGAAGAGGAGCAAAAGAAGATTAGCAACCTTACAAGAAGGAAAAGCTTAGCTTGCAGTAATGAGCTGAGTCTTCCCATCTGGCAAGGATCACTGCTGTGGAATTGATATGCTGAGGCGTCTTCCTTGCTGGGCATGCAGGGAAAGTTGATGGGCAAGCCAGCACTTCAAACTTCTCCAGTCTTCCCCAACTGTAGGGGTGGTTTGTAAGAGGGGGTCAAAGGGCATCCTGATCCAATTTGCAGATGACACCAAACTGGGAGGGGTGGCTAACACCCCAGAGGACAGGATCACACTTCAAAACGACCTTGACAGATTAGAGAACTGGGCCAAAACAAACAAGATTAAATTTAACAGGGAGAAATGTAAAGTATTGCACTTGGGCAAAAAAAATGAGAGGCACAAATACAAGATGGGTGACACCTGGCTTGAGAGCAGTACATGTGAAAAGGATCTAGGAGTCTTGGTTGACCACAAACTTGACATGAGCCAACAGTGTGACGCGGCAGCTAAAAAAGCCAATGCAATTCTGGGCTGCATCAATAGGAGTATAGCATCTAGATCAAGGGAAGTAATAGTGCCACTGTATTCTGCTCTGGTCAGACCTCACCTGGAGTACTGTGTCCAGTTCTGGGCACCACAGTTCAAGGAGGACACTGACAAACTGGAACGTGTCCAGAGGAGGGCAACCAAAATGGTCAAAGGCCTGGAAACGATGCCTTATGAGGAACGGCTAAGGGAGCTGGGCATGTTTAGCCTGGAGAAGAGGAGGATAAGGGGTGATATGATAGCCATGTTCAAATATATAAAAGGATGTCACATAGAGGAGGGAGAAAGGTTGTTTCCTGCTGCTCCAGAGAAGCGGACACGGAGCAATGGTTCCAAACTACAAGAAAGAAGATTCCACATAAACATTAGGAAGAACGTCCTGACAGTAAGAGCTGTTCGACAGTGCAATTTGCTGCCAAGGAGTGTGGTGGAGTCTCCTTCTTTGGAGGTCTTTAAGCAGAGGCTTGACAACCATATATCAGGAGTGCTCTGATGGTGTTTCCTGCTTGGCAGGGAGTTGGACTCGATGGCCCTTGTGGTCTCTTCCAACTCTATGATTCTATGATTCTATGAAAGTATTCTATACAAGTGGAGTGAAATTGCTATAGGTATGAGCAATAGCATAACATGTAGCCACCCAAAGGTGAGGCTTGAAAATTATCCACTGGGTGTGTTCTGAGTAGCTTTGTTGGAGGATATAAGACTCCAAAAATGTTTCTCTTTAAAGTCATGTTGGCTACATATATGTGCTTCAACTAATCTGACTAGTTTTTATAAAGAGATGCCATTTGTGGTGGGTGGAAATAAGTTAGAAGTAATCAAATGAACAATTGAATGCAATATGGCGCAGGGCACCCAGTTCCTAAAGCATCTCAGCTTTGGTTTGGAGGCTGTAAGAAGGAAACGCTAGATCATCCCTACATGGCCTGTTCCATAAAGAAACCTAAAGGGACCTCTTCATGTGAAGATCTGGATCCATTTGCAAAACATTTTAAGATGTAAAGTTAGTCTAGTAGTATATTAGTGATTTGTATAAAAAGGGGAAAAAATAGGCCAAGTGTTGATACTAAATTGAATATTCCCTATTAGGATCCATACATTGCCTTCCGTAAAATAGATAAGAACAATGATGGCATAGTCAGCATGCTTGATTTTCGACACCTCCTGGATAGCTTTACGATCAGCATGACAGATGATGAGTACAATCGTCTCCTTGGCATCCTGGGACTGAACATTACTTCTACATTAAACTACCCGGAATTTCTTCAGTTGTTCCAAGCAAATACAACTAGAGACATGCGCCCTTGGTTGCCTTCGTCTAACAAGTAAGGAGGGCAGGAGTCTTATGGAGTTACTTAAATTTATGTTATTATTACCTAACATAGGATGCAAGCTATGTTGTGTGGCATATTTCAGGATTCAAGGATCTAAGATTAGATGCCAGCTACTGTTTGATAGTATTGGAATAAATTTTTTAAGCCCTTAGCCAATTTGGTACTTGTAAGATCCTAAGCATACCTGGCAGTGAAGCAACGTGTTTTGATTTCTTAGGATTGCTATTTGTTTATACGTATTATATTTCCCCATACCTTTCATTATATTTTAAATCCACCCTCTCCATAATTACCTTTGTAAGCCATGTTGCAACTCATTTGTTGGAAAGTCAGCATATAAATCAAGCCTATTGATCCCACTCCGTTGGTAGCCTTGGACCAAGTTGGTCTTCACCATCTAAATAGCACTGAGTTTAAAAGCTTTCTATTATCTTTGTTGCTCCTAGATTCTTTGGGCACACAATTCCCTTGGAAATGCTACTTGGGAGTTGTGCATATGGCTCTTCAAATTCCAAAATAGCTAAGATGCAATGCCATATGTTCCTACATATTCAAAACAAGAATCAGCTCACGGTGGGGCGGGGGATGGAGCTGGCTGCAGTAATCTTCTAGGCAGGTGGGCCACAGTTGCTTTCCAAGAAGGGAGAAGGGCGAGGTGGTGGGGAGATGGCAGCAGCTGCACTGTGCCAACTTCCCAAACTGCCTTGGCCCTTCGCTATCCCTGCATTGCAGGGGGTTGGACTAGATGACCCTCAGGGTCCCTTCAACTCTATGATCCTATTCTGCCCTTTCTGTTAAAAGCTGTTTAAAAAAGTTTGTACTCAACACCAATATATTAGAGCAATTGATTTCTAGAAATGAACCTACTTCAGATACCATTCCAAGCACAGAACAAAGAGTCTGACTTTCTTTAGAGTAAGACGTCTTTAGTGTGACAGCTGGTCGACTTAAGTCTGTTTCAGAAATGACAATAGTCAAGGTAATGGGAAATGCAATTGACTTGTCTTAACTGTTCTCTGTGCTTCCCAAGCATTCTGAATTCAGGCTTTCTAAATATCTCCCATGAAGAGTCAGGACCCGCTAGTTTTGCCCTTCCCCCAACTCTGTCATTTGTGAGAAATACTAATGAAAACAAATAGTACCTACAGCTCGTGAACTTTACTATATTATTTATATGTGTGGACTTGTACAGAGGGCATAATCCACCAAAAATTAATCTGATTTAATTCAGTTGAGTTTAAAAATGCTTAACTTGGGATGCACTCGAACAACTTTGATCCCTATTCTCATTTAAAGGTTAATAAAAGTAGGCAGGAGAACTTTTGGTATAAATAAATGTAAAGGGCTGTTCCAGACAGCTTCCCCCACCCAGTGCTCTGGATACCTGAGAAATAAGATCGAATAGGGCATGGTTGTATTCTTGTATATTCTGTGCAAATTGGCAGATATAAATGCAGAGCAGTTTGAGCAGATGTATATTTGTATTGTTGGTTGCCACATTTAAAGCCCTATGTAGTTTGGGCCTAATACGCTTGCCATGTTCCCAAAAGTGAAACACAGGGGTGCTGAGCTTTTTTTTGCTTTTTTTTGGCGGGGTGTGTGTGTGGACATCTCCACCCCCCCAAAAAAAGGATTATTAAAACATTGTTTTCCTGGAAAGGATTTGCTGAATTAACTATGTGAACTGGAATACAAAAAAGGGAGGTGTGAGGAGGTCAGGACACAAGTAATTGAAATATAAGACACGAAAAGATTGATCTGTTTTTAATTGTTATTTTATTTTTCACATATTTTGTACTTTTCTTTGTATTTTTGTATCTTTTTTCTTTTCATTTTTATTTTTCTTTTCTTATACTGAAATTTTCTTTATTTGTAAAATCTCAATAAATATCTTATAAAAAAACAACAACATTGTTTTCCTGGACATTTTGCTGATTAAGCAAAAGTCCGCCCGGACACCATTTTGCTGCCCAAATCCCGGACATGTTCAGGAAAGCCCGGATGTATGATAACAACAACAACAACAACAATTTTTTATTTGTATCCCGCCCTCCCCGGCCAAAGCCAGGCTCAGAGTGGCTAACAACAGTTAAAAATAGCACCGCGTACATAAAATCGCAGTCAATTAAAATACATTCTAGAATCAATTCAGACTCAAATTAATGGCAACTATCAGGTTAGAGTTCTATGAAGATTACAGAAGGAGAGAGGGGGTCAGACTGTGCCCTGGCCAAAGGCCTGGCATAACAGCTCCGTCTTGCAGGCCCTGCGGAAAGATGTCAAGTCCCGCAGGGCCCTAGTCTCTGGTGACAGAGCGTTCCACCAGATCGGGGCCATGGCAACCCTAGCCTAGGATAGCTAAAGGAGCACTTGCTCTCACATGATTTGGACTGCCTAGTTCATTGGGGTGGCCTCTGCTCTGTGTCCCCCTGGGAAATATGTAGGGCAGGACCTTCTTAATGGTAGCACCCAGGCTCAGGAACCCCCCAAGAGATCTGCCTGGACCCATCTCCCTTGGCTTTCAGAATGTGAGTAAAAGCTGGCTTGTCTTGGTGAGCTTTTACAGTTGTTTTTATGGCTACAGTTTTTAATTTTTATGTTGTAGTTTTTATTTGTTTTGTTTGTCAGCTGCTTTTTCCTGGCTGAAAAGCTGCATAAGAAATTGTCATATAAGCCCACATTGTTGTATTGTATCAATGCAATCAGATTACCCATCGTACTTGGATCTGAGTTCCACTTCTTAGGGTTATCCACACTTGTCTTTCCTCCCCTGTTTCCAGGCAGAGTCCATGATTTAAAGCTCAACATCCTTTTTCTCTTTTTTGGGATCCAGAGCTTTTTCCGCAAAAACAGACTCTTTAAAGTCCAATCATTAGTCCGCAGAAAACAACAACCCTGAATTTCCGTTTGCTCCGATTCAGCTTTAAAGAGCAGGTTTTCACAGGGAAAGCTTGGGGCGGGGGGGGGGGGGGATATCTCAGACCCAGATATCAAAGCATAAACCTCTGCCTTGGAAAGAGTGAGGCAAAAGTTAAGTGGGGACAAACTGTTACTGTACTATTGCTATGACTGATAGCTTTTGAACAAGCAATAAAGATGTGGATTTAGTTATAGATTTAGTACCAGACTGTACACAATTGCTTGATGGGTGCATGTGTTTTTTAAAAAACCATTAACAGGATAAATAAAAATAAAAATAAATAAATAAATAAAATAAAAGTAAAAATAAATTAATTTCTTTAATTAAAGATCAAGTTTAAAATCAAGGTTAAAATCAAGGTTAAACTGTATCTTACATTAGTAATAACTATTTTATTTCAACACTGAAATGTGCTAGGTTTAGTTTTGAAAAAGTGTTGCAATATCTTTCCTAGATTAAAAGCAACGTGAGTTATTTAATTAAAAATAATTATTTTACAGTAAACATGCATACACTTGGCATGGTTTCATGTGTAGGAGGAGAGGTTGGAAATTGACTTGAAATAGTCTAGTTAGCTCTTCATCCTGTTTTTAAGGTCTTTAACTGTAATTATGAGTTTTGAAGTTTGTGAGAGATTGACTTATTGGCCACAAACTAGCAAAAGTTCAGCGAGTCTGAATATGTGGAAATACGTGTCTGGAAAAACTATTGCAATGTCATGTGAGTCAATTCACTGTTAATCTTAAATAAATACAATAAACATGTTAAGAGCCATTTGACACAATACATAGGATGAGGTACCACTGTACCTCTTTATACTGTAGATGCCAGGGTTATTGTTTTTTTTTTTTTTATCCCACATAAACTTTGCTTCCCTATAGTAAATCTGAAACATCAAAGAGAGGGCTAAACTAGGACTGCAAACTCAGTCACATTTACACATTTTTCTGCCCGAGGCAAAGGACAAAATGGTGCTACATATAGAAACCTACCATCTAGATCAGCAAACTTTTTCAGCAGGGGGCCAGTCCACTGTCCCTCAGACCTTGTGGGGGGCCGGACTATATATATATATTTGTGTGGGGGGGGGGGAGAAGAACGAATTCCTATGCCCCACAAATAAGCCAGATATGCATTTTAAATAAAAGGACACATTCTACTCATGTAAAAACACGCTGATTCCTGGACCGTACGCAGGCCGGGTTTAGAAGGCGATTGGGCCAGATCTGGCCCCCGGACCTTAGTTTGCCTACTCATGATCTAGACTTCTATTTGATTTTTTTTCCAACACTGGCAGTGGCACAGCATCTTCCCCGGCACCTGAACACAGCTTTGTCTGCTCTAAGCACCAGGTGCCTGTGGCAGCCATGTCCCTCTACCTAATGACAGGGTCGTCCCTCAAAAAGCAAAATTGTTAAGGCTCAGTCTCAACAAGGGTGTGTTTACTTGCCGGCTGAAGAAAGAATAATGGCTGCACCAGCCCTGGTAACTGAAAAGGAAATCCCATTCAACCTAGTTGGAATCACTTCTGATTTTTTGTTGCAAATTTATTATATGGAGTTAGGCTTGTTTGCTTTTCTTTTTTCTTTTAACCACAAAGGAACAACAACCAAAATATGACTCTCCCACATCTGGAAAGCAGTAAAACCCAGATTTTGACCAATGCATTTCAGCCAACTACCATCTCAGTCTGTGCCTGGTGTAGAACAGCTGTTTGTTCCGTTGATTTCAATGGTACTTAAATGTGCTATATACTATTGCATTTAATGCAATCTTGTAGTAGGTTACTTGGGAACAAGTCCCAAACTAGATGTGACAAGTCATATGTCTTGCCCCCCCCCCCCCCGGGAGATGCAAGTGTGAAGCAGTCTGGAATCAGAAGTGAAAGAACTGAGTGGGGAGGGATAGAGAAGAGCTACTTAGCCTCTTCTCTAGCTATTTTTCCACTCCAAATGAGCTTCTCTCTTCATGAATTGTGCCTCATTTGGTCCTTAGCCCAACTGACCTTTTATGCAGAGACTCAAATAAAGCCTTCATTATATTATGATGAATGTGTGAGAAGGGGTGTAACTGGCTCTGATTCTAACCCCCCCACACACCAGTGTGTGCACCGTAACTTGAGAAAAGATATACGTGTGTGCAGTTAGTGCCTACAGAAGTTCAGTCTGCACAGTTGAGAACTCTGAAAAATGGATCCTGTTCCTTTGTGTGCTCATCCTAACTTTTACTAGATTGTGCCTGGTACCTTTAACTCACAGTGGAACAGTTTTGTTTCCCTATTTTAAAAAAAAGGCAATCTGATGTGCCAGTGAAAATAAGTAGCAACTTCCTTGAGTTATTTTGGATCTTTTATGTTATTGCTTTGATTTTTAAATATTTCTCCCTCAAATCTCAGCTGCAATTAAGCAATTTGACCAATCTGCATCTGCAAATGATAACAGGGATTAACAGAAGTTTTAAAGACATCATTCCTAGCTTGCAGCTGGAGAAGGGTGGCAATATTTATAAGGAATTCATTTGTATGCAGATGTCTGAGCTGAGACTTTAAAGCTATCTGTACAAACTATAATAAGGAAGCAAACAAACAAACAAACCTTGTGGGATATTAATGATTGCATTAAAAGAAGACCACAGTTAGTTATCAAAATAATTCTTTCTTTCTGAGACCCAAACAGACAGTGGCGGATGCAGACCTCGCTTGTGAACAAGCTCATTACTATCTCGCTATCAAAGCACAAACCAGATGGAACGACCTCGCCATGGTAAGCTCTATGTAGTCTTTAAACAAATCTGCATGTCTAATAGAGATTTTAGAGCTTCACTCAATGTTTATCTTTGATTGTCTTTTTTAAAGAAATTAGCTGCAATAAACAAATAGCTCATTAACAATAGAAACATGTGATACGTTTTGAAGTAATGTATTGCAGTAACTCATTTGAAGCTCCTGAGGCTTCCAGCCATGAAAGATTGTAATAGAAGAGACCCCCCCTCTTCCCCCCACCCACCCCAATAACTTTGGATATGTATGCAGATATGTTGGTGGTGAGATGCCTGCAGCCACGTGGCTGCAATTCCTGCTTGGAGCCTCCAAGGCAGCGGCTCCAAACAGCAGCGCCATTAGATCAGGATGGCTTGCCATAGATCAGGCGGCGCCAGTGGCAAACCACTACATACAAAGCATGCTTGCATGCATGCACTGTACATAGTGATGCCACGTGTGCGCAGCCAGTGGTTTGCCCTGCCCTGGGTGTCAGTTAGCCTTCGTTTGCCTGGACTGAGCATGTGTTTAGGATTGAATAGCTCAGTCCTACCTCATAATAGTAAAGGTAAAGGTACCCCTGCCCGCTCGCCAGAGCAGCGATGTCACGCTGGCCACGTGACCCGGAAGCGTCTTCGGACAGCGCTGGCCCCTGGCCTCTTGAGTGAGATGGGCGCACAACCCCAGAGTCTGGCAAGACTGGCCCGTACGGGCAGGGGTACCTTTACCTTTTTACCCCTGCCCGTACGGGCCAGTCTTGACAGACTCTAGGGTTATGCGCCCATCTCACTCTAGAGGCCGGGGGCCAGCGCTGTCCGGAGACACTTCCGGGTCACGTGGCCAGCGTGACAAAGCTGCATCTGGCGAGCCAGCCCAGCACACGGAAACGCCATTTACCTTCCCGCCAGCAAGCGGTCCCTATTTATCTACTTGCACCCGGGGGTGCTTTCGAACTGCTAGGTTGGTAGGCGCTGGGACCGAGCAACGGGAGCGCACCCCGCGCAGGGATTCGAACCGCCGACCTTTTGATCGGCAAGTCCTAGGCACTGAGGCTTTTACCCACAGCGCCACCCGCGTCCCTATACCTCATAATAGGAAGACAAAATAGGATTACTTGCCCCCAGTAGGAGGAGAGGCAGACAAGTGAGGCATTATGGGTGGGTCCTATGGGTGGGTTCTCAGGTGTCTTTAATTACTTAATCAGTTTGTTTCATATGGCATCCTATTGGCTTTCCTGTGGCGCGTTTGCCAGTGCTCAGTTTGGAGGTTGCTGCTTTTGGGGTCTTTCAAAGCAATTTAATATGCATAAACATATGGTGTTGGGTTCAGGCCTCCTTCCTACACTGGTGCCTTCCAGTAGTGTCTTCCTCTTGGCTTGCTTTCCTATGTTGATGCTCAGGATTGCAACCAACTGGTGTATACAGAGGCTATACAGCCTCTGCAGACGAGCTGCCATTTTGTTTTTCCAGTTCCTGTAATGCCTTGGGTTCATAGAGGACGTATGTATGTTCCAATACGGTAGCCTTTACTATTAAAGACATCTCCTGTTTTAGCATTTACATGAATATGATAGCGATGGCAATGGCATAGTTCTGAAAAGAGACCTGAAGGACATCTTGTATAGATACAACATCCCCACAAACCCAAAAGAACTTGACAAACTTTGGGCAAGGTAAGAATGTTCTAGTCGTATCCTCCCCGCTACCCCTTGCCGGCTTCATCTGTGGACTCTGAGTGCAGAAGTGGCAAACATCTGGCCCTCCAGTTATTCCTTGATCCCAACTCTCATCAGCCCAGCCAGCATGGCCAGTGGTCAGGGATGATGGGCACTGTAGTCCATCAACATCTGGAGAGCCACAGGTTAGCCAGCCCTGTTTTGATGACTGGTGCTGAAAAGAGAGTTGTTTGCGATGAAGTCTAAGTGCTGATTTCAGATAGAAGAACCTAATGAAAATGGCCACGTCTCCATATTTCTTATTCTGGGTTTTCATTACTTCCCAGAGATTTTCCCGTAGTGTTTTGTGGTGGGTTTTTACATTATTATTATTATTGGCTCTACAAGGGAATTGGGTCAGAAATGGCTATGGCTACCCAGCTACTCCCTCCGCCTTGACTGTCTTCAGCCACTACTAGCCTGACCCAGCCCTGTTCCACTCATGACCCATCAAGCAGAATCCAGCCTACCATCCGGGTTCAGAATTTCCAGGTACTTGGCAACAATCCTGCTTTTCCAGTCCCAAGGAGCGAGTAATAAAGAGGAAGCTAATTTAGCTCCCAGCAGCCACAATACCTGGAGGGTGGGCTGCATTCAACCTGGTGGGTCACAAGATGTGCAGGATCAATTCTGTTACGTAAAATTAAACAGCATTATACGGCAAGTGGCATATGGGGCATCTGTAAGCAGATGACAGCAGGAGAAGTAGACTGTGGCAAAGTATATATCAATCAATCAATCAATCAATTTCCTTTATTCGACCGATAGTCAGAAATAAAACACAGAAATAAAACACAATACAGAATTATGAACTAAAACATCATAGGGGTACATGAATAAGGTAGGGCCACAGCACTAAACCTCTCACAGATAACCCACATCAAGGCATTCAATTGTACGTTTCTGACGCTTGAGTGCCAGGAAAAGGAATTTAGCCACTGACAAGGTTGTTTTCCTAGAAGACTTATTTAGCAGATATGCTGTCTGCTTTCCTCTTTGTCGGGGACTAAGCTGGGGTAAGTATGGGGTTATAAGATACTGTCTTAAATCGTTGTAGAAGGGACAGCTCAGTAAAATGTGCTCTGTGGATTCTACCTCACCCAACACACAATGGCATAATCTCTGGTCATATGGGACTCCTCCATATCTTCCCTTCAGCAAAGTATATAGTATCTTCTAATTCTCAGATGTTATTCTTTTTTTAAAAAAAACAACCAATGTCTCTAGTCCTCGTATTTACAGAAAAGAGTAAAAAGAAAAAGAAAACCACCCAACAACAACTGAGTGGCTGTTCGGTTTTCTAGTTGCAGCCACACTGAGCTTTTTACAAGGCAGCCCAAAATGTTTGAAATAAATGAATAAAATATCACTTTGAAAATATTTTATTGTCACCAGATAGTGACCTGTAAAACAGCACCTATAAAAAGATCTGGAGGGTTTTTTATAATAATAAAAAAGAAAAGAAAACAGTTCTGTTTCAAGCAGTTGTTTGCTCCAAATGTCTCCAGAAACATGCTGATTCCATTAGTAAATGTAGTTGCCCAGATGCATGCACAAACCCTACAGAAGGTCTACACTCTGTAATATTTGTGAGGTAACATATACATATACATTCCGTTTCATATGCGCTCATACATATAAGACAGCTGTAAAGAGCCAGTCAGCTGGTCGTTTTTGGTGACTGAGAGCTGCAGGAGACTAGGCAATGGAGCTTTGATTCTCTTCCACATGCCCCCCCCCTTTCTGCAAGCCACATACGACTGGCAGGCATGCTGGCATGTATACAGGGGGTGCTAACTTACCATATTTTTCGCCCTATAGGACGCACTTTTTCCCCTCCAAAAATGAAGGGGAAATGTGTGTGTGTCCTATGGGGCGAATGCAGGCTTTCGCTGAAGCCTGGAGAGCGAGGGGTGTCGGTGCGCACCGGCCCCTCTCGCTCTCCAGGCTTCAGGAAGCTATCCGCTAGCCGGGGGAGATGCAGCTCTCCTATGGCTAGCGGAGCGCTTGCCTGCACCCAGAAGCTTGGGGCGCGCTGAGCTCAGCACACCCCAAGCTTCGGGCTTCGCGCAGCGCTCCTCTAGCCGTGGGAGAGCCCCGCGAAGTCGCGCGGCTCTCCCACGGCTAGCGGATAGCAGCCTGTTCTGGGGGCTGGGGTCCGGGGGAAGCTCAGGCTTCCCCCGCCCCAGCCCTGCACCTGGGGGAAAAATATTTTTTCCCCTTTATTTCCTACACTTGATCTTAGCCAAAAGGCTGAGAAGCGATTTTTATTTCCCCCCCAATAAACTAGGTGCGTCCTATGGGCCGGTGCGTCCTATGGGGCGAAAAATACGGTAAGTAATTTGCAAGTCTGCTGCAGCGAGAGTAAGAATTATCCAAACCTCCCTTACGCGCCTGCCTACCAGTAGCGCACAGGTTTTCAGAGAACATCCCACATACAGAAACACCCAGTGCTTTTTTCTTGGGGGTTCTCAAAGGGTACGCAGTACCAGCACCCCCCATCCCCACCCTGAACTGTTAAAGGTATGGCATTTACTGTAACAATTTCATGGTGAGTACCAGCACCCTTTTTCAAAAGAAAGAAAGAAAGAGGGCAGCATGTCTCCAGATCAAAGCACTGGAGTTAGGGTTGATTGCTGTTTGAAGAGAGATTTTATTTATTTATTGAAGACCTGCAAGCCAAGAATAGCAACAAAACATAAAAACACCAATAAGAAGAACAATTATTGGAAAAAGGAACCCACCTAATAAAGTTTTTTAAAACTATTTCAGGGAGCTTTTCTCTGGAGCTGTAGGGCAGCCTGAACACACTGCTGCTCTCTGGTTATTTACATTAAATTAAAAATTAACTTGAAAAGTGTTCAACCAAGAAGTGATGCATAATGTAGGTATCGAATCTGACAAGATACCGTGAGATTGTTCCTCACTTTATGAGCATCATGAGAAAGAACCTGACAAGCTTTTAACAGATAGGCACTTTTTATTTTGAAAGGTGGGAACAGATACAGGGGGATTGGGGGGGGGGGTTGCTAGTCTCTGTTAAGACTCATTCTGTCACAAACTGGAGCATAAGAGTTATGATAGATAGATGGATAGATGGATGGATGGATAGATAGATAGATAGATAGATAGATAGATAGATAGATACTGAGGCCTCACAGAGTCACTGATGGATGCATCAGAATTGTTAAGAGAGAGTTCCTAGTGGACTACAGCATAATACACACACAAACCAAGATGCCTCAACTACTTGAACAATCTGGAAGTGGGACATTTCTGCATCACTTCCCCATCCCCTGCAAAAGAAAAAAGAAAAGAAAAAGAATTTGATGTATATGCCAAAAATGATGAAACTACTCCCACGGTTGCTAGGAATCTGACATTTGCCTTGCATAGCCTGAGACACAATAATAATCAAAAAGACATTTGCATTTTTCTCCCCAGAAACAGGTGGCATGGTAGCCCCGTTACTCCCTCTCCCTGCCCCCGATTAGCACAGTATGGGGGGAAGGGCGGGCATGAGCTCATTGGCACTGACCCCGTCTGCACTGTTGCACCAGCCTCCTCATTTTCCACAGGCTGGGGAGGCAAAGGCCTGCAGCAGGGAGCCTCCAGGAGGCTCCTCATGGAACTTAGAATCCTGCTTTTCCACTCAACGTTTCCATGTTTGGAATATATACTTGAACATGCCCTCCCATGTTTGTTCATGAGTAGCGTAGCCTCTCTACCTGCAGCTGGCTTGCCCTCCTGAGAAATGGAGGGCAATGAATCTGGCAGTGGGGGCGTCACAGGTGGGGCGGAACCCAAGGAGTCCCTCACAGAAAGGTAACTGCATGGGAGGTGAGGGGATATCTGAATAGACTGATTTGTACTCCAAAGAGCTTAAGGTACTTTCAGGCTGCCCACGTAAGCAAAGCAGGACCGGCCCACTCATGAGGCAAGGGGAGGCAACTGCCTCAGGCAGCAGGAACCACGGGGGCAGCAGATCCAGTCTCCAAGAAACGCATTGCCTGCTGCTCCTCTGACATATTCCTTGGAGGCCTAACCTGCTGCCTTCTCAGTAAACCGCCCCCCCCCCCCCGCCGCCTCTACAGCAGCGTCTTAGTGGATAGGAGGTGCTGGTCTCCTCCCACCCCTAGGGAGGAAATGGCGGGGGCTGGGGTCTCTGGGGCTATGTACCCACCCAGCATGATTTGGAGTGGGCCACTTTCCCCAGGATGGCCTTTGATTCCCAGTTCAACCAACAAGTAAGGTTGATTTCACACACACACACACACACACACACACACACTTCCCACTGTACACCCCTGCTTTCCACTTACTACATTTTTAAATGTGGTTTAAGACGCAGATGTATATTGCCTTGAATTCAAAGTGTGTTGACTGTATGGTTTATTTCCTAGCCATGATTCATCACTGAATTATTTTCTACTCCATTGCTTTTCAGTTTCTTTTCTTATTCCTTAAGGATGTCTTGCGACCGCGTGTCTTTAGCATTGAGCCATCTGCTACATATGCTCTACTTTAGATAACTTGAAAACAAAAATTCAACTTCCCATGTTATTAAATAAAGCTATTGCAATCAACATGGAAAATGTTTGAAGTAGAAAATGAATGGAAATTAGATACGTATGGAAAATTAGAATAGAAACTATTGTATAGAATATATAGAATAGAGTAATAGAATATTAAAGTGCAAAATTGCATCAGTATTTTTGAAAATTGGAATGGAGCCCGCAGAAAATTGTTATCTCAGAAGGCATGCATTATATATACAGTCTTTGGCCAAATGTTTAAGCAGTCTCAAGTCTGAATTTTAAGTATTCAGAATTGCAGTGGAAATCACTGTGTCATATACCACTCGGAAAGTACATTTCCTCAGGGAACTCTTTCCATACTGATTTGTTTGCCAAACAACCCTTGCATTTTGCAGAGGGATGATGGGTTGCATAGTGTTGCATAGTATAAAGTACAGCTGTCAAGCTTAAATATTTATTTACAACAAAATCATAATCTGCTTCTTTTAAAGGGTCACAACCCTCCAATATCTGGAGCTAATTCCGAGAATGGTTCTACGCTACTGTGGACAGGAGATACTATTTTATTGCTCTTGATTCTTGTTGCTATCGTTTCTTTTATTTTGAAAGCTGCCCTGTCAGTTCTCAGCTCTAAAAGCACTGACAGACCTGGGGCCTCAAATTTCAGCGGCACCTGGTGCAATGCCAAAATTACCCTCCCCCCCCCCGCCCTCTTACCTTTTACATAATGGTTGCGGTGCCACCAAGGCTCTGCACCCAGTGCCACCGAACATGTTGTGCTCCTCTGAATCCGCTTTTGCTAAAATGCAGCCCCCAAACATTTTAAATAAACAGATGAGTGCCAGGTGGTTGGGGGTGCTGGTGAAGAGAAAGGTGGCCGAGAGAAGTGACATGAGGTTGGCAGGCACCTGAAGGGCAGGAACTGGGCTAAACAACGAGTTATGACTGCTGGTCTTAATGGGGCTGAGTCTTGATTAAATCAGGCGGGTTTTAGGTTCTACGTATCCACACAGAATTTGAAAAAAATCTTGTCAGGCATGAGTTAGGCTTCTACTTGACGCTGTTGATAGATCATCCCTGCAAAATCTAGATGGGTTCTGGAATATTTCAATGCAACATTTATTTCCTAATGTGCGCCCCCTGCATATTCCTCCAAGGAGGAATCAGACATGCAGTGCTCAAGAGCTAGGGATGTTCTGCGTTGAGCCTGCAAAGCCTATTTCTTATGAAAATAAATATGTCTTTCCCTGGACTTTAAAAGGTATGATCCGAATGCAAAGGGTTACCTTACACATCAAGAATTCTTGCAAAAATTGGGCATAGAGAATGCAACTGTTGACACCGGCCTGAACAGGCAGTTTGTGGCAGACAACTATGTACGCTTTATGGATCATTACAAAAGGGAAGAAAAGAAGCACATTGACATCAATGAGATTATAAATAAGATCAGGTGAGTACATTACTTTCAAAGGGTCTGTTCTTCACAATGGGGAAACTGTCACTAACTTAGCTATCTTGACGCTGCATTTTTCCCAGTTTCAACAAGGTCCATGCAGCGATTAATCTCCCCACCCTCCACCCGCTGAAAACGTGTGTGTGTCCAGGGAAAAGTGGAAAGCTTACATGTCCCAGCTCCTTCATCAAAATGTATTGGGGGTGGCAGTAATGGAAGAGGGGATCTCTTTATCATTCCTGATAGCCTCTTCTTTGTTCCCTTCTGAAATAACACCAGTTTCTCATGGAGCAGAGCCTAAAAGCTCTTTATGTGCTGCTCTTTCAGTTTCATCCTAAATGTTTTGTAGAGCATGTTCATTATCTTACAGTTAAGAGACAGTTCAGCTGACAAAGGGGTCTAAAAAACTTAATATTCAAGAAGGGGGGGGGGAATCTGGGTGTATAATTTTTCCTTTTGTTTTAACTCAAGAGGAACAAATACCCCAAATTAGAAACATTTGAACAGTGATTCTTCAGCACTTCAAGAGAAATACAAAACATTTGCAAGAGAAGATTGGGTGGTTGGTTTTATTTTATTTTATTTTATTTTTTGGCAGCCTAGCTGGATCCATAGTTTAAAACATATACTTGGTGCTCAATTTTACTGCCACAATTGGAATAATTACTGCTTGGCAACCGTTTACTCACAGTCCAAGAAACGGCTGAATGTCTCGATTTTCTAAAAATAAGGATAGAAAGAAAGGTTTTGATTGCCCTTTTTTGTTTTGATCTGTGAGGTATAAGTGGAAGATAGCAGCAATGATGAAAAGCTATCATTTCAGCTGTTTAGGCACGTCACACGAATCTGACAGGGATTCTAGATTGTTGCAGTTGACACAATCGTATTCCACATTTACATGATACTAAGAGGCTAAATATGCTGTCAGGGATCAGGACCTAATTACTAATGTTGGTGATAATAATACTTAAAACTTATATGCTGCATCTCAAGTGTTCATGGCACTTCACTGACATTATGTCGGGCAGGCCGGTATTACTATTTCTGTATGCAAATGCCTCCCTCTTCTCTCTTTTCAACTGCTTTATGGCTCTTGAAGGGGAAGGGAAGTCCAGCGTCCTGGGAGCAAATGTGTGAAAGGACTTGAAGCTGACATTCTTCCCACGTGGCAACATCAATAGCTGGCCGGCATCACCAGGCTCCGTTTTGTCACCTGGCTTTATTAAACTCAATACCACGAAGACAAAGTTCTTCTCCTCATACTGAACGTTGCCCCACTTGCCTTCTGAATCGGGGCTTCATAAATTGTTACCTGCAACACAGCATGCAGCTCACTCAGCCGTGTATTTTGGCTTAAGTCAAGGGTAGGCAAACTAAGGCCCAGGGGCCGGATCTGGCCCAATCACCTAAATCCGGCTCACGGATGGTCTGGGAATCAGTGTGCTTTTACATGAGTAGAATGTGTCCTTTTATTTAAAATGCATCTCCGGATTATTTGTGGGACCTGCTTGGTGTTTTTAAATGAGTAGAATGTGTGCTTTTATTTAAAATGCATCTCTGGGTTATTTGAGGGGCATAGGAATTTGTTCATATATATTTTTCAAAATATAGTCCGGCCCCCCACAAGGTCTGTGGGACAGTGGACCGGCCCCCTGCTGAAAAAGTTTGCTGACCCCTGGCTTAAGTGATTGACATGTCCCTTACTCTGCCGGTGGCTTATTGAGGCTCTGGGAAGCCACGTTACAGGGCTGGAAGTTAGGCTGCCTTTGGCTTGGTGAGTCATGCGTCTGAATTATACAAGCTGGTCCATTAGGATTTTTCTTTATCGGGAAAGCTAAACTGAGCATTGGTTCTCTTTCAGGGACAAGTACCACGAATGCTCCCACGATTTCCACAAGGCCTTCTTGCAGCAGGATAAAAACAGAGAAGGCTGCATATCGGTGGGCAACCTCCGCAAGTTGCTGGAAGACTTTAACTGCTGCCTCGGCTACGAACAGTACAGTGAACTTCTATACAGGTTGTTATAATTGCCCCAGCTATAATGGAGCTATCCTAGTTCAATACATTCCTGAGCTTATCTAACTATTTCTGCTCAATCAGTGGACTCTTACTTTGATCGTAATGATGATAATATATGTCTGATTTATTTTGATACAGGTAAGCGTCAATCCTTGGTTGAGTAGGGTTTGAACTTCTCTTTCTGCAAAAATATGTGATAGGAAGTAGATTTCACAAACATATTTTAATTTAAGATAGCTTTAGTCCCAGTGACCTTTTGTTCTACAAATAGCATACCTCCAATTTTTGCACATCCTAACTGGTGTTCATCTGGTGCACCTGAAACAAATTAAGCAGTCCAAGGAATTGGAAAGCTCCCCACCTAGTACCATGACCAATTTTAGAAAATAAGTTGCTTTGTTTTTGTTTTAAGTATGTGAAAGCTAAAGAGAAAAACAGGTGAATAATGCCATTGTTTTACAACAGTTTAAAAGGTAATGCTCTTGGTAACTGTGGCTGGTGCAATATGAAAAAATATTCCTTTTCTTACTCATTTTCTGCGATTGCGCAGCAATTATAATCTGTACTTACCGTACTTAAACTATTGTGCAAATATATGTACTTTTTTTGTAGCGAAATAACATCAAGCTTTTCATGTAAGCTAAGGAACAGGCAATAACTAATCAGAGCAAAGAACACTTGGGACCTGTTAAATGTAGAATATATTTTATCTTTTTGAGCACCAGAAAACTTTAGATGGACTTGATCATATGCGAATGTAGGATTCAGTAGAATTACATTTTCAAAAAAAGATTTTCTCTTTCTTTTAGAAGAGAGGGTAGGAGGAGGAGAGAAACCTAAACAAAATCTTTTCACTCCACCTATAAATCGAGTGATTAAGCTCCCTTGAATTAAGCCTCTAATAAGAATTTTTGCAGTGTGCTCTTTTCCTCAAAGACTTTTTGATGATAAACACTTCCATTCATTGTAATTTTCTGCAGACTGGTCCTTTCCAGATCGAAAAGAGTCTTTTCACCCCCGCCTTAAATAATAGAGTAGATTAGCATATGCATTTGGTTTTATTACTAAAATTTTAATACCAACTTGGCAATTTATTCCTCTGCTGAAGTGCCTTGATTATTTCCTTTTCCCCAACATCGGAGCCAGCTTGACACAGGCTAATGCATGGATTGGCGCACTCCGCAGCTGCAAGATGCAAAAGCAGTGTTCTTGAATGTGCTCTTTAGGGGAGGGGGGAGTTTTTAGCAGCAGATATTTGGGTCTGTAAATTTTATTTCTTTTTCTGGCATCCTCTTTGTTAAAGCGGCTTCACCCTCATGCCATTTAATTAGTCATTGTTACCAATGAATATTCTGATTTTGGAAAGAGTCGTCACTGAGTGATTTACAGAGCAAGAAGGCCATAAGAGGTACTTCAGTGTTTGATGCCAGAAATGGGATTTGCTGCTTTAGATCTCTGCTAGCAACCTTGGCCGAAGAATTTCATTCTTTGTGAGGAAGAAATGAGGGCTAACCCTATTATTATTATTATTATTATTATTATTATTATTATTATTATTATACCAAAAGTAAAGCTTCCAGGTAGCCAATTCTGGACACTGTTAAAGCACGTAAAATGTCAGTTTATTTCCTTTCCCCACTCCCATTAGAATTTCCCACCTCTGGCATTGAGGTAAATGCATCATTAGCCAGATGTCAACATGGGAAATGTCTTTCTTGACATCCTCCGGCCACTGCTGAGGGGCCTGTGGCTGCCCCACCACTGCTGAGAAGCATCAGTAGCCACGGTTGCCTGCCCTCTGTTTTACGGCAGCATGACCTCCTTGGTGGCGCTTCCACGG
This sequence comes from Podarcis gaigeae, assembly GCF_964106915.1. Lineage (NCBI taxonomy): Eukaryota > Metazoa > Chordata > Lepidosauria > Squamata > Lacertidae > Podarcis > Podarcis gaigeae. Next base: position 4,407,532 of record NC_139681.1, read on the forward strand.
TGGTCCATTCCACGGAGGCAGAAGACAAGCAGCGGGGGCCACCTCTGAGTACGTATCCACCCACCCAAGCAAGCAAGCAAGTAGTGGTGGTGACTAGGTGCAACAGCAGCAGTCTGCTCTCTGTTTTCAGCTGCTGTTAACACTCAGCTGCCTTCTCTGTCCGGCAAGTGGTGATGGTGAGGATTTTTCCGAAAGACTCCCCCAAACCTGGAGCTGTTCCTGCTTGAGGGTCTGGAACCCGAGGCCTCTGAGCCAACCCAGCTTGAGGCATAACAACTGTGGAATTTGGCTGCCAGCCTGTGGAGAAAGAGATGCTTAGAATTGTAGAATTGCAGAGTTGGAAGGGACCCCTAGACCACCCCAGTTCACTCCAGGAATCTCAGCTAAAGGATCCATGACAGATGGTCATCCAACCTCTGCTTAAAAACCTCCAAGGAAGGAGAGGCCTCCACCACCTGAGGGAGTCGGCTGCACTGTCAAATAGCTCTTGCTGTCAGAATGTTCTTCCTGGTGTTTATTCAGAATCTCCTTTTTCGTAACTTGAAGTTTGGGTCCTGCTCTCTGGAGCAGCAGAAAACGAGCTTGCTTCATCTTCCATGTGTCAGTCCTTTAGACATTTAAGGATGGTTCTCATATCTCCTCTCAGTCTCCTGTCTACCAGGCTAAACATACCCAGCTCCTTCAACTGTTTCTCATCAGGCTTGGTTTCCAGACCCTTGATCATTTTGGTTGCCCTCCTCTGCTCACATTCCAGCTTGCCAGTATCCTTCTAAAATTGTGGTGCCCAGAACTGGACACAGGACTCCAGGTGGGATCTGATGAAGGTAGAATAAAGCGGACTATTACTTCCCTTGATTAGGACATTATACATCTGCTGATGCAGCCTAGAAAGGCATTAGTCTTTTTTTTTGCTGCTGCATCACACTGCATGTTAACCTTGTGGTCTACCCCTAGATCCTTTTCATATGTCCTACTGGTAAGCCATGTGTCTCCTGTCTTAAATTTGTGCATCTGGTTCTTCCTGCTTAAGTGCAGAACCATACATTTGTCCCTGTTGAAATTCATTTTGTTGGCTTGGGCCCAGCTCTCCAATCTGTTAAGGTCGTTTTGAAATTCTGATTCTGTTTTCTGTGGCATTGGCCTAGTTTGGTGTCAGCTGCAAATTTGATGAGCGTCCCCTCAGTTCCTTCAACCAAGTCATTTATAAAGACATGGAACAACAACGGGCCTCGGACAGAAGCCTACAGCACCCTACCTGTCACATTTTTCCAGGATTATTAGTATTAGTATCAATTAAATTTTTATACTGCACTGTACCCACAGGATGACAATGAACCATTAGTGAGTACTCTTTGGGGTTGGGCCTGTGGCAACAGATCTTGCTGTTAGGTCACTTTGGGGATTGCAGACTAGATTCTTTGTTCTTCACTTCTCAAAACGGCCCTTGGAGAAAAACAGTTGCTATGCAGGGCTTGATGATGTATCATTTGGTATGTTTATGATCAATGTCTACAAATGGGTTTATTGATCCTTAGAGCTACAGGACAAAAACAGATGCTAATTTAATTATACGATGTTTTAAATGAATAAACAAATAGCAATTTTAAAATTAATTTTTCATTAATATTAATTTAAAGTTTGTAGGGTTATCATCTACATCCTAAATATAAAAAATGCAGTTTAAATCTATGAGATTAATATGATAAAATGACAAAACGTTTCATCAATGGGTTAAAAAATATTACAGCCAAGCATTCATATTTCCATTACAGTGCTAAACAAATCCCAGACTTGAAGAAGGTAAAAAATAGCTTTGATATAAATTCACACTTGGGGGCTGGGTTGGAGGGAGATGTTCTATCTGACCTTCCAGTTGAGAGTGAAAGGACACCCCTGTATCTCAAATCTTGTTTGGGTTGTCTTCCATCTCTTTTAATTGAGTCCTTTGTGCCATTTGCCAGACTTTATTTATCTCATCTCTTCTTGATAATGCTTTATCATTTTTCGCTTCTTTTTTTTTACTGTGAAGGATGAGAGCTGATACTCTCATACTGATACTGATTGTAGTGCTGAAAGACTTTCTTCTTTGGTCAGGCTTTCAAAGACTCATGTAGGGGAGTGGCCCAGTGGAGATCCTGGTTCAGTCCCCAGGTGGGGCGTAGTGGGAGAGACCCCTGTGTGAAATCCTGAATAATTTCCGCCATCATCTCTGACCACGGGTCCTGCTAGCTGGGGACTCAAGGTTGAGAAAGGCCGCTGTGGACAGTTCCGAGTGAGATGCACCAATAGTGTAAATTAGATTCCTATGTTCCTAAGTTAAGCAGCCAGGAATTTGCTGGAATTTTGCGACTCACATTTTAACACACACATACCCCCCTGCAACAGAGTATTTCAGGATACACAAGACAAAAATCCAAATAACTGAATACCGTATTTTTCGCTCTATAAGACGCACCAGACCACAAGACGCACCTAGTTTTTGGAGGAGGAAAACAAGAAAAAAAATATTCTGAATCTCAGAAGCCAGAATAGCAAGAGGGATCACTGCTGAGTGAAAGCAGCAATCCCTCTTGCTGTTCTGGCTTCTGGGATAGCTGCGCAGCCTGCATTCGCTCCATATGATGCACAAACATTTCCCCTTACTTTTTAGGAGGAAAAAAGTGAGTCTTATAGAGCAAAAAATACGGTAATCAGTTTAAATATATGTGGATTGAGAATTGTTATTGCATTGTGTAGCTGAGCTTCAAAATAGTGAAAATCCAAACCCTCACTGGCCAATTTAATACTAACCACGTAGCAATTCTAGAATGTTATAAAGCCCTATAATGGAGTGATTAGTTGCAGCAGCTCTAGTAGCAATGCTTGAGAAATGTGAAACAAATATTCAATCTTCTGTTTCTTTTTTCCCTTAGTTTAGGGATTAGCATACAGGACAACAAGCTCTCGTATTTTGATTTTATAAGAGTAATTGATGACCGCGCAGCTTTCAAACGACGGAAAAGGCCTACAGTTCCACCTGTGCCGCCCATCAGTTTTGTGCAGCTCAGCATAGATGAAGCCATGGCAAAAATAAAACAGATAGTTACCTCTTCCTCTGATTTGTTGTACAAGGTAGGTGCCATGCAGTCGTCATTATTTAGTAGCAAAACGCCCATCGCTATGACAAGGAGAGGGAAGGGAATGTTGTGGTCCCCGTCTTTGAACTCGAGGACAAAGAGGATGTGGAAGACTGGGAGCAGGAGTCATGCAGACAGGGGGTCCCAAAAATTCCCACAGTGCTGCCAGCACCTGCTTTGCCTGTGGAAATCGCTCTGCCCCTGCTTTTTGGGCTCTGAAAATGGCTCCCTGTGGAAACCCTTTGCAGTGTAGAAAGTCTTTCAAAAATGGAGAAGCAAAATATGTACTTCATTTTAGCAGGGGTTTCATGCAAGCCACTTCCCAAACCAGGACGTGGTTTTCATGGAATCTTGCTCAGCTGAGCAGGAATTAACCAGCAGATTGGGGTGGGGGGGGGGAGAGAGAGAGAATTAAACATTGCTGCTTTGGCTGTGCACCCCTGTTCTCTGCTGGGAACAAGTGGCTGCAGCCCTCACAGGTGTTATCAGATGATGTTATGGGCCAGCTTGGACCCTCTGGCAGACTAAGACTGGCCTGCAAGCCATAGTAGGTACACAACCTTATCAGTCATGGCCCAAGAGACAGTGCTTCAAATACAGTGGTACCTCGGGTTAAGAACTTAATTCGTTCTGGAGGTCCATTCTTAACCTGAAACTGTTCTTAACCTGAAGCACCACTTTAGCTAATGGGGCCTCCTGCTGCTGCCGTGCCACCAGAGCATGATTTTTGTTCTCATCCTGAAGCAAAGTTCTTAACCCAAGGTACTATTTCTGGGTTAGCGGAGTCTGTAACCTGAAGCGTCTGTAACCCGAGGTACCACTGTGGTGTTTTGATGGTCCTGCTTGTCAGTTGTGCTACATCAACATGTCACCACTATGCTAGAGCGGGTACAAAACGACTGACACTTTTTTCATATGTGGTGTGAATGCTTCCATTTTTAGGATTTTAGGGAAATACTGAAGATTGTTTCTCGGTCACGTAATCTGCAATCCATCGCTTGCATTGCTGTCTTATCTTCCCCAATGACCAAAACATCTTGCCTTGCAAGGATTTCGTATTTCTCCTAATTGGCCTTGCACAAGGGTCAGCAAACTTTTTCAGCAGGGGGCCGGTCCACTGTCCCACAGACCTTGTGGGGGGCCAGACTATATTTGGGGGGAATGAACAAATTCCTATGCCCCACAAATAACCCAGAGATGCATTTTAAGTAAAAGGGCACATTTTACTCATGTAAAAACATGCTGATTCCTGGACTTGGAATGCGATTGGGCCGGATCCGGCCCCCAGGCCTTAGTTTGCCTACACAAGGTCTTGCATGAGGAGATAGCACAGCACTGGAGATACCAAATCCATGGTTTTAACTGGGGCTGACTTCACAAAGTGTGGTAGCTGGTGCTTCCTTCCACAACTCTCTGGGGGGAGCCCTGAGTCGGTGGGTGGGGGCTACTGTCGTGCTTCAATTATCTGGTAGACATGATCATGCCATGGATGTACTAGACTTGTACTTGGTTATTGGTAAACAATAAAAATGATGCATTGAGGGGCCCTTTATCATCTTCCTTTTACTTGATTGTAATATGTCTGAATTGCTTGACATTATAAGCCACTGTGTTACTGTTTAAATAGGGTCTGACTTCTATAAATAAATAGTAGGGCATCTCAAGTGGGCTGAACTTGCAGCTGATTCAGCTGTTACACTTATCAGTGTACTTTTCAGACGTGTAAGAGACTTGCACGTGTTTGCAAATCCTGGCCTGGCAGCCAGGCTTGACTGCAGCTCCTCTTCCGTGGGACATGAAGCTGCTCACCTGCTTTCACCACCCAATTACATTTGGAAGGGATAGGTCCCACTGCTTGACAGGCCAACACTCCTCATATCTTTTCTCATCCCAGCTAAGCTCTCCTGCTATCTTTAAACACCCCAGGTTCTCTGGTTGCCTCTGGTTGCTATGGAGGCCTGTTGTAAACAGCCTTCCCATCTGACACTCTAGATAATGAGTCCTGCCAGAAGAGAATAAGCTATTGAAACAGCTCAGCTTAAAAAATGGTTGAGCAAGGATTCCTTGGGAAGCTCTTAGCGGCGTTTTGTATGCAGAATACTTGAGGCGGCGAGTGGGATGTGCATTGCCTATGCATTTATTTCCACAGCTCAGTAATAGCTCTACTAGAGAGAAATGACTTCTTTCCAAATGCCGGCTATTTGGAGTTACTTTGCTTCTCTGCTATTTGCAGGCCTTTTCTGCTTTTGACAAGGACCGCACGGGAGCAATTTCCGCCTTGGATTTCCGGCAGGTGCTCCACCACTTCTGCTTCACGCTTTCCGACAAACAGTTCAACCACCTCATCAAACTGCAGCGGCTTCGTGGAGAGCACTCCATAGACTGGAAATATTTTCTGCAAAAATTCAACAATTTCTCTGGGGTAAGAATGGGCACAAGACCCTTGTGCATCAGAATGAGCTGGTTGGGAAAGATTGGGCAGAAACCGGGGTGGTCAGAAGCTGGTCCAGAAAACAATAATACGTGGCCTTTTCTTCCGTGTGCTCAGGGCACATTATAGAGGGCTTGTCCCCTTTTGTGCTGACAACCCCACCCTCCCTGAAATAGGTTAGTCTGAGAAATGAGCTGCTGGCTCATGGTCAATAGGAAGATGATCACAGGTCTTTCCAGTCCCAAGACCAGCACTTAACCTCATTTACTCTCCAGGATAGGAAAACGGCTCTTTCTTCCAACACAGCTCAGCTGCAGACTTTCAGGCAAATGAGAGGGGACTGCTTACTTGTAGAAGAGGAGAAAGAGCCTCAATTCCTCTCTGCACGGGGGAAGAGTGAGCTTAATAGTCCTCTCCTTGTGTTGCGCAGCAGGTGGAAGAAAGTAGATAATGTTCCTAATGGAGGGGTTGGAGTTTGGGCTCAGGGTTATGTGGGGCCAGATGAGAAGCGCCCCCCCCCCCCCGCTCAGTCAGGTTAGGCCCTTCATGCCACCCACTGCCAGCCCCTGCCTCTCCCTGTCCCTTTGCTATTACAAGTCGTTATTATTTCACAGGTCAGAATGCCTTTGTGACACAAGCAAATAGTTAAAGTGTAGTTTGCAAGCCAAAATTAGCATTCTTTCTCTGCAGTACCCCAGCCCTCATCTTAACTTGTACCTCAACCTGGTATAAGCCATCAAGCCTATGGTTCAGAACAACCTACTTGAAGCACATTCACAGGCAGGCATGTGCCTCAGTGAACATGGGAACATGAATCCAAGACATTGCACCTTCAGTGTGGATAATTTCATAAATTAGGTATTCCTGACGTAAAAGCCATTTCCTGGTGGGAAATGAGCTGGCCTTCTCTGGAGTCCTAAGTATGAGTTCAGTGGGACTTGTTAACAAGTAAGTGTTCATGGAATCATATCCTTAAGCTACAATGTGCTAGGAGTTTGTCTTTTGGGATTTCAGATTGTAGAAACAGGCTGGAAGATAGAAACAATTAGATAAAAAAGAAAGCCACATTCTTGTAGCGTTTTATTCTTTGGAGCATCAGTTCAATTTTTTTCTAGACTAGGGACAAAAAACGTAGTACCATAGAATAACTTCAAGTGACTCACAAAAAGTTGCTGTAGGAAAATGTAAATACGTCAGCATGGGCTTTTATGATAGGCATATTGATAAAGACTAATGGCATCCTACCAAAGGAGAAGGACAGTATAAGAAGTGTCATTTGCTTTGTCTCCGATGCAGAAATCGTTGCTTGCAACAATGTGTGTGTGTGTGTGTGTGTGTGTGTGTGTGTGTGAGAGAGAGAGAGAGAGAGAGAGAGAGAGAGCACGCACACAAATGGATAGCGGGTGCCGAAATGAGCACATCATCTGTAGCATATAGTATAAATGAGTGTTTTGTTAAATGCCTGAACTTCGTTCTCTCTGTGCATTCCAGTCTGGATTTGGCAACACAGTCCTTACCACGAATGTTCCTTACTGGGTCAGGACCAAAGTGTTTCCAATCTGGGCTCCCATTCAAAAGAATCCTAAAATTACAATTTTGGAAGGGACCCCAAGAGTCATCTGATGCAACCCCCTGCGATGCAGGAATTTCCACTAAAGCATCCAAGATGGAGGTTTTTAAGCAGAGGTTGGATGGCCATCTAAGAAGAGAGAGCCCCTTTCACCGTCAAACAGCTCTTCCCATCAGAAGTTTCTTCCTCATGCTTAATTGGAATCTCCTTTCTTGTGACTTGAAGCCACTGGTTCAGGTCGTAGCCTCTGGAGGTTTTGTATCTCTTCTTATCACTTGACGGATGGAGGCTGACTGTGTGTACTGCCTTCATTGAAAAGCACTGCATTTGAGATTATAGGAAGCCGTATTAAAGTTCTCTGTGGAACTAGCGGGGTTCTGATGGTAAATGAGGGAGGTTGTGGGGCAGTGAAGGCTGGCCAAACCTCCTCTGCCAATGCACAAAGTGCATCCAGGCAGTTTCTGGAGAAGCACTAGTTATCTACCAATAGACTCACGAAGATCTGTTTTACTGATTGGACCCGGGAATGCCCTTACACAGAAGTATTCTACACATAAGCATGAGTCTGTGCACGGAGGCCCTTCACACACCTGCCAAATGGTGGGAGGAGGGTGGGAGGCTTGGTTTAGCCCAAGCAACCCTGCAAGCCCCCTCTTCTGTGATGCCCCATTCATACATGCAACCCATCACTTGATATTGCAGTCATCAAGTGAAAAATGTCTGTATGTGAACCTGCCCATCCCCTTTCCAGGTGTATATGAAGAGGAGTGTTTGCCAAATCATCTTTCACCTTCTAAATTAATAAGACACGTTAAGTGCTGCAATAGGCAAAGTTCATATTGTGGGAGGGAAATATCTCCTTTAACACGGTGCTTTTTGATTGCAGGTTTGAGCACAATTTCATCCCTAGTTACATGAACAATTAACCATATGCAGGCTAAAATTCAGGCATCCCTTCAGAATTCTTCACCTAAGGGGAGTCTTAAGTTTTCCCACCTTGGATACCACATTTGATCAGGAGTCTCAAGAGCACTTTCTGTACTGGTGAAAGAAAAACTAATAAAAACCTCTATCATACCTTTAGAAATCAACTGTTGTTTTATCTGTGAAATATAATATCTGAAGTGGTAATAGGACATTGTGTAAAACAGAATACAGGAATTTCAGGGCAATATCCAGGGAAAAGGTGAAGCTGGAACACTTCTTCCTTACATGCTTGTTTTCTATGTGCAGAGATGTGGGGGGTTTTCAAGGCTCAAGCTCGCACCTGATCCCAAACCTAGGGGGAAAGCTATAGCAAACCTCTGCAGGGATAGGGGTCAGTCCCTTGTGGCAATAGATACCTCGTGGGTATTTTCCTACTGATACGCCTAGTGATGCCCTTGTCAATCGTGACTAGCACCAAGATGCCCTCTTCTATTTATGGTTTTCCAAAGATCTGGATTCACTTTTATCTGCTCTGTCTAGGGCACAACAGAATTTGTTATGGTAACTTCTGGTGCTCCTTCTTGTGAGTTCCAGATCTCAGTTTGTGCCACAGCCTGAGGACATATTCAAGCTTCTCAAAGAGGGTAGACCTATTATTGCATGTGCTGTGGACCCAATCCCCACCATTGCTGAGTAGACCAGAGCCGATTTGCTGAGTAGAATCATAGAATCCTAGAGTTGGAAGGGACCCTGAGGATCATCTAGTCCAACCCCCTGCAATCAGGAATATGTAGTTGTCCCTTACGGGGATTGAACCTGCAACCTTGGTGTTTTCAGCACCATGCTCTAACCAACTGAGCTATCCAGTAGAGGCAGTGAATGCTCCTTAAGAAAGTGTGGTACTAGCAGCTCTTAAGGAAACTTCATAGCCTGACCCAACTTATTTCGTAACTATCATTCTCTGTCAAAGTTGTCATGATAAGCCAACTCCAATATATTCTTGCATTATTTAGATCCATTCCAGTCTGGCTTCTGGCCTCATTTTGAGACCAAGAGTGCCCTGATGGTGTGGTCAACTCCTCAGATTAAAAAAGGTTAGTCACCGTTCTCTTAGTTTTTTAGCAACTGTACCTTTCCCTTGAGAAACAAAAACTGGCCACATTCATTTATGCCCTGTTTATTTTCATACTGAAATATGTTCTACATGGGCTTGCCTTTGAAGAGAGTTTACAAAATTGACCCAAAATGCTGAGTGGATCTAGCAGACTGGAGCATAGAACTCTGTTTTTGTGTCATCTGCACTGGTTACCAAAGTGCTGGAAATGAGTCTCCAAACATTAGTTTTAAGCCCTAACCAGCCCAGAACCAGAGCTTCTTAAGAATTGCCTCCACTCCCATGAATCTGCCTCACCCCTGAGATAATCTACTGAAGTCCTGCTTGGTGTCCCCCTCCACTGCCTGAGGTGCAGCAGCCGCGCATGAGGCGCATGGACTTTTTGTGGGACACCCTTCCCCAGGAGTGACTGGCCTCATCCTAGCTCGTGTTTCAGCCTGCACCAAGATATTTCAGCAGGTTTTTAAAGGTACAGGGTTATAAAACACTCTACTTTCAATCTGGGGTGGGGGGTGGGGAATTCTAATGCTTACCTAGTAAAAATGGCAACAGCCCCACACAAGGGGGAATCAGCAGACTCTGAGAATCCCCAACATACGCAAAAACATGAAAAACTCTAGAGAGAAACAAAGGAGGATTTTATAAAGCTTAAAAAAAACCTGGAAGAAATGGACTGTTGGTGCATGCCTGACTTTGCTCTGAAATGGTTGTCCTAGGCTTGTATGGGGGTGTGGAAGAAAGTATTGGCCAGTTGGCTTGCTGTTCCATTTCTAGAACATTGTTTCTGTTCTAGCGCTCAGAAAAGGATGAAAGAGGGTTTAGCCGCACCCAGAGCCCTGCTCCTTATAGCTTAGCCAGGCTTTGTGCAACTGCCCAGCAGTTCTCTTCATCCTCACCCATTCCCGCCTCTCTCCCTATTCAGACGGAAGGCAGAGACAGCCCCCTTCTCCTTGCTGCCGAAGGTCTGAGCATCTTGCAAGGTGAGCAGGAACATCCCCTGCTTGGTCTGGTGCGGGGAGCCTTGGCCCCATTCCGACAGCTCCCCTGCCTTTGCCAGATGGGAAAAGCCAGCCATACACTGACCTGCCTCACCTGCTCACCTGTCAGTCTACTTGTTCGCTCTTGCCCTCCCAATGTCCTCCGTCCTTCCCACTCTCCCTTGCACCTGATCATTTGCCTGCCCATTCATGCTGGGCAAACCCCTCTTCCCCCAGGCACATGCAGAAACAGTATTTTATGATGGATCCCATTAGTCTGATATATGGCTTTTTGATTCCCCACTTTGATGGTGGTTGGTGTTGTTTTTAATCTGTTTTATCTATCGTTTTCAATTTTGTCTTTCTATTTGAATAAATATGCTGTATGCCCCTGGTAAATGTATTTCATGTATGTCCATCTCGTCATTGCCTGTTTCACCCCTGTTAGGGCCTTAGGATTTATCCTTGGAGTTGGCAACAGAATGCTGACTGTTACAGGACTCGTCTTTTGTAGATACTTGACTATTTTAAGTTTAACATATAAATTAATGTAGTATGCTGCTTATTCGAGCATATTACAAAAACCTGATTATTATACATTACACAAAACCTGATCGCTGAGGTATAGGTGGAAACACGTAGCAAAAGTCTCCAGCTCTGATCATTAAAGTATGGAAAATTTACTGAACTAGTAAAGTTGAAGCCTGTGAAGAGATGGGAAATAAATGGCACCTCATAAATAAAAATGCAATTCTCAACTGCAAAAGTGAATAATTAGCATACCCCAGAACCAAAATCCATTTTATGCTTAGAAATAGTTAAATGCATTGAAACTAAGGACGCTTCAGAAGGTCCCACTCCCCTCCCCTTACACTTAATTCATCACTAGGGTCTTTTGACGATGCTGATGTATGCTAATGAGACTTACATTCTGAATAATTCTATATAGTTCTGATTTAAATGAGATGAGCAAATTGTCAGCTGAATCACAGTTTTTGTTTCTGTTTATCAAGGTCCATAACTGCACTAGTGTATACAGTTGATTTTTAATAAAGCTAGGGTTTTTTCCTCCTTTTTCTTTTCCCTTGACAGTTATTTCTATTTGAATGAGGGTTTTCAAATGCGGGTTAAGTTAGTGGGAAGCCAAATTAATGTTGTGTGTTTTCTTCCTTTCCTAATGCTACCTCTGCAAAGCCTTCCAGAAGGCAGAGAGTATCAAGTAGAGTTGACTTGAGAGAGTCTTTTTACTGTCAGTTTTACTTCTGTAACTGTCTCAAGCATTTCTGGCGTGGTCTGAATGGCTCCCTCAAAAACGTGACAAATTTTCTTCCAAATCCTGGACACAGTGGGTTGCATCCAACCAGAGTAGACCCATTAAAATTAATGGACCCAAGTTGGTCTGTGCCATTGTTTCCAGTGGGTTTACTTCAAGTAGGACTAACACTAGATACAACTTATTAAGTCAGGGAAGGGTAGCCTGCTACCTAAGGCCCAGCCTAATTTCATGCAGCCCTTGGCCTAATTTCATGAATGTTGTAAGTAGAGGGACACAGGAGAACAGTGGACTGGTCGACTACTTTTGGCTTGAAGCCTACCTATCATTCATTTATGGTCCCCTGCCCAGATTACCTCTGAAGGAGTCTGTCAACAGGAAAAAAATATGCACACACGTGTGAGGGGCAAATGTGAGAAAGCCTACAAAAGACTATTCTGTATCCCTGTGTCAAAAACTGTCCTCCAATTTCTTGAAAGATTTCTTCCACTGTGAAAGCAGCTTCAGATCTTTCGCCTCATTCACTTGTGAATTGCTTTAGAATTTGGTAGGTGTAGGTTTAAGTATACCTTATCCCTGTGAGATAACCAAGGGTATCTGTCTATGTTTCTCAGCTTTCTGCAGCCTTTCTGACTGCCATGATCTGAAAAAGATCCATGGGAGGTGTTACCCCATAACATCTTTCTGGGCTTTAATGGTTGTGTGGCACGCCAGAGAGGCTGACTAGCAAGTGCTTAAGATCTGTGCATATTCTCTTTAAGGGAAAGTCCTTCCTTTAACTAAACAATAATTCTACACTTATTTGTAAGCTGAAGGGCTTCACTTGTGAAACCGCCACAGAGAACAGCACCGGACACTTGCTAGGCAGCCTCTTTGCCTCCTCACTTTCCTAACAGGAAAGTCCAGCCAAGGAGATCTTTGGTTTTTTTCCAGAAAGCACAGGCTCTCAGGAAGGCTGCAAAATGCAGGTCACTGAAGAGATGATTTGTCTATTGAAAGAACTCACACAAAACTCCTCAGCCGCTGTGAAAGTCAGGTGAGTGCAACGGCAAAACCCACCCACAACCCACCCAGGATCATTTCACTGAAATTTTTTCTCCCCTTTGATAATTTTTTAATGCAGTTTCTTATTAATTGATGGAGTGTGGAAATACAGAAGGATTTTTCTGCACAGGGCTAATACACAGTGCCCTGATTCTAGCATAAGAGGTTTAGGGAAAGTTTTCAGTAGCTAAGCTTTGCCTGCCTGTCCAAAGTCAGTGGATTTCTCGGTCCAAAGGAAGAAGACAGGAAAAGAGGCCTTTAAACAACAACAACAAACAACAACTCTCCAGGGCTTTTCATACACAAAGGCTCTTTCCTTGCTTTGCCCTGTATGCCAACAGGACCTGCACTGAATGGTTTCCAGGGAACTCTGCTGGGGGGTGGGCTGTTTAAAACCAGCTGGCAGAACGTTGACTCTTCAAGGTTCCAGGACAGTTGAACCGGACAATTGCTGGGTTGCTATAACTCAGTGCCACTAGAGAGGTACAGTCCGGTTCGGAGGAAAAGGGTTTGAAGCGGCAGAATCAGCTGCAGCATTTTGGAAGGAAGAACTCCGGGGCACCTTTGCCTAAAAGGGTCCCGTAACTGCCTGTGAGGGCCTGAGAGGCAGAGGCAAGAGGGGTTGTGTAAGCTAAAAGAACAGGCCAGCTCTCCTTGCGACACGATCCTAAGTGATTGTGGGCTGTGCTGCATGGGGAGTTTGGCACAGCCTGCTGCCTCCTACCCAATTAAGGAAGGACTGTGATGTTAGCCTTCTCAGAGTTTGGGCCCTTAGTTTCTCTAGGCCAGGGTCAGCAAGGTTTACCTCGCCTGGGCCAGTTCACTCCAGTGGAGATCCCTCCGTGGGCTGGATCGCCTGTGCACCCACGATCTCCGGCATCTACGTCTGCGCAGACGTGATTTCCGGCACCACGGAAGCAAGCACCGGTTTAGCATAGTATTCAGGGACTTGCCAAGCGGGCGGCTTGGTTTGGGGCAGCTCGGGGGCAGGTTAAATGACCCCCGTGGGCTGCTTGTGGCCCATGGGCCTTAGGTTGCCGACCCCTGCTCTAGGCGCCCCCCACCGCAGGCCTCCAGTGTTCGCTTAAGAGAGGTCACACCAGAGGTTTTGTGGCCATCGTTGCAGAGGAGACTGAACTCCTGGAAGGAAATTTGTGTAGAACCTTCTGGAAGAGACCTGTTTTTAAAAGATGGTGCAAAAGGCAACACTGATCTGGAAGCCCAGACTCCACTTATCATGGAACCCCAACCAAGGAAGTCCTCCTTGCCCTTGGCGCTCACTTCCTTCCTCCTGCTGTCTATATCCACTCCTAGCCTAAAGATCAAGCTTGCATGTTCTTCTAGGCAAGAAACTGTATGTTGCTTATGAAACACAATGTTAGACACATAGTGCTATAGTGATAAAACAATGACATATGGATGAATAGTTAATCTATGTCCCATTCACACACACATACCTCTAGCAGTGGATCCAGAAACTCACAATACTGTGCCATCTGTGTGAATGCCAGGTGTGAGATGGGCAGGATGAGTCAGGTTTGGGTTTATCAGCTAATCACTCTGCTGTTTACCTTGCTCCTTGTATTAACCAAGTGATATTTTTCTTCAAAGGCCTGGGTCCTTGGCTTTAGGTTGCAGCTATTTAATAGAGGGTTTTACATTTTTCTTCACCCAACTGCTTGTCATTTCCTGCAGCACTTTTTAAATACTGTTAAGTCAATTTCATTGGTGCAAAAAACTGAAGGTGACCTTTTCTACAGACCTCTTGGCATGACTTCCTAAATGTTGTCTTTTGTATATTATCAGTAGATCTGTTTGTGATTCCCCCTCCCCCATGTATGTTCCACTTAGACTGAGAGACAGCATAAGAAATTTGCTTGCCGAGATCTGTCCAATCAAGAGGTCTTTGCCCGTATTCAAGAAGTAATAGGCACTCGCTATCAGACCCTTGAAGGGGAGTTTAAAAACGCAGATCGCACAGGAGAAGGCACCGTCTCCAAAGAGGACTTCAGAGATATCTGCAACCGGTGGTTTTTCCTTTTGACCGACGAGCAGGTAAGAAAACTGGTGGGCAGGGACAGTATTTCTCATAAGGCAAAAGCACACTTTTGTATACAGGAGGAATCTTTGAGAGGGGAGGGGGTGTCAGGAGAGCTGCAAGTTTACGACTTGAGGATAAAGGTAAGCAGGACAGCAGGAGAGTGCATTTGCTGTGTCTTCTGTGGGTCTTTCCCTGGTCGTTCTGTTCACCCTCTTTCTGGACCTGCAGTAATAAATAGGACTTAACATTGTCCCCCAGAAAGCAGCTTAAACAGCTGGAACAAGTGGGAGATAATGTGTCTATGTGTCGTTATCCTCTCACATATTCAAGGACTGTTCCTCAAACTTTTGATGTAGCAGAAGCATGTCCCCCTACCCAGCTTTAATTTGAATGGGAAGCAAACTTCGCCCTTGTATCCTGGATATGTCTCCATGCTAGTGAGTGCTGCAGCCTTGCCTTCAGATTGGAATTATTGCTGAGGCACAAGATGGTGCCTCCTCTGTGTAAAGCTCATGATGTCGTGTCTCTGCCTCAGGAATGGGGAGAAAGTGAAATCACAATGCCTGACGCAGAGATGTAGCACAGGGGCTGATTGGAAGGAGGAAAAGCCAGAGCACTAGGTCATACAGAGCTGCAATGGGCATCCTCTTCTGTGGGGAGCAGGAAAGGGGTCTTATTTAATCATTTGCTCCTTATGGCACATGAGTAGTTCTCAGATGGTGAGCAGAGTTCAGAAACTCCGACTGTATGCAGTTGTCTCCAGAGCAGCATGGTCTCTGAGCGCATGGGAACAGCTCCTATGCTCTTCTGAATAGCTGCCTCTCTAGGACCCGCCTTGGAAAAGCAATCTTTATATGGGCCTCATTTGACATCAAGGAAGCAATGAAATGTTAATTGCAGTTAAGTTTCCGTGTGGCTCAGCTTGTAGCTTCATTTCAGCTGGATCGTAGATAGTTTCCTTCCCTACTAAGCTGTTGATATTACACACATATCCCAAGCGGACGGCCTTCAACCGGCTGTTAAAACAGTCTCTGCTAACTTAGTGCACAAAGCACTTATAATATTTAATTGATGCTTGTAAAACATGTTGCTATCCTCTGATGTAGTGCGAAGTGTGTTTTGTTTTCTATAATTTATAATATGGCAGAAACTTGGCCAGTGGGGGAAAGTTGAAAAGAAATTCAAAATGTAGGTCTGGCCTTTGAAGTTTAACTGCAACTTGCCACATGCATATCAAAGGCTTAGAGGTGATGAGCTTTCTTCAAGGTCTGATATCACTGTTTGTCAGAGAGGGTTTCTTAAAAAAAAAGGAAAAACAAAACTTTACAGTTTGTACATCTGAAATCTAGAACAAACGGTCTACCATTCTACTGATTCTACATTTCTTAGGAATAAGACACATTGATACTGGCACTTTATTTCCATGCATGCATTCCTGTTATGACAAGCAACTTGCATTGACTCAGTATCAAACATGTTCAGGTGGCAGAATCCCAGAGACATAAAAAGGGGGTAACCTGCCCTCTTGCACCAGTTGTTGGAACCAACCCTGTCTCTATTGCCGGTACAGCAGCACGCTCACTTGCA
This sequence comes from Podarcis gaigeae, assembly GCF_964106915.1. NCBI lineage: Eukaryota > Metazoa > Chordata > Lepidosauria > Squamata > Lacertidae > Podarcis > Podarcis gaigeae. The sequence continues at coordinate 4,423,612 of NC_139681.1, forward strand.
CACAGCCTTCCTTTATTTGAAGCAGTGGCCCTTAAATTAGGACAGAGACAGCTCAACATGGGGGACCTATGGATGACCCAAACACTTGGTCTGAAGGGCCGTTGAAGGGTCTCCACCTGCACACGATCCTGCACTCAGGGAAATGGCCATTTGCAGCACAGATTACACACAAGATCAATGGTACAACCTGGGCCCAGCACCAACACCTAGCACAGCTTCTTTCAGCACCAGGACCTTTAAGAAGTTCAAAAGGTTTTACTTAATGACACTAATTGCTGCATGTCCCACAGGTGCCAGGCAAATGTGTGGCAAGGGCACCCCCTGCTTGTGGGCACCAGGTGGTGGTGGTCAGGCGGTGCTGGGTGCCTCTTAGTCCTGGTCTGGCCCTGACACAGGCATGCAGAATAAAGTGACGTTTCCAGGGATTCATGAGCCCTGGGTTGACATTCTGCACTGCCTGATACCTTGCTTGGCCTTGCATTTTGCTGAAACATGGTTCTCTGCTTCAATAGTTTGAAAACCTCTGGAACACAGTGCCGCTCGACGTGAATGGAAGATTGAAATACCCTGGATTCTTGAGAAAGTTCATTCTGGAAATGGAAATGCCAGATACACCCACCGCCAACCACCCAGAGAACCCCAGCAAGCCTGCCCCAGCAGCTGAGCCCGGACCACAGCTACCGTCACGGCCTCAAACAGCATATTCTCCCTCATCTCCAAAGAAAGTAAGTGCTTCATGGCCAAAGCCAGAACACAGGAAGTAGAACCCTGGCTCTTTATTTAAAAACTTATCCCATTTCTATCTGACTCATCCTTCAAGGTTGGGACAGGGGGCGCACACCAGGTCCATTAGGTTTTCACAGCAACATGCAAGCTAGGTTAAAGTGAGAGACAGCCCAAGGCCATCCAGGGAATTTTGTGGCTAAAGAGGAATTGAAGCCCAGGTCTTCACATTCCATGTCCAACACATTTTATTGGGTTTGCACAACTTGTGACTCATAAAGCCCAGCAGCAGTTTGATGAACCTGTTTTTGTTGTCTGTCTAGGACTGGGGGGGGGGGGAGAGGGAGAGTGGGGGGTGTGGTGGTGGCTGCCAAACCACGACATCTGTCTGTGTTGCAAGTTGTGCAGGCCTGCTCCATCCTCTGCCCTACTCAACCGCAGGGTGGAGAGATCGTCTATCCTCCCTCTGATTTTCCCAACTCAGAACAGCATTTATGGGCCAAAAATGGCTATCAAGATGCATTGGTGTAAAAGGGTCAAGGTATTTATGGAAATGTATGAACCAGAAAACTGTTGAAACAACTAACGGTAGATTACTTGGAAAACACCTTAAGTTAGCTGATGGTAGTTAATCATGGAATACCTGCTTCACTTAATTTTTTTAACTGCATTCTTTGTTTTGATCAGTAGCCTTGGTAAGTAAGAGATCATAAGAGTAAGCACCCACGGAAAGGAAACACAAAGGATTCTGTCTAGGTGCAATTGAACTCCCAACACTCATCCCTAGCCAGTGGTCAGGGTTGATGGGAGTTACATCTGAAGGATACCACATTGACTCCCCACCTCTTTAAAAACAAAGGAAAAACAGCCATTATTAAATTTGTCCAAGGGTTGTCGCGCACACAGACATTTTTCTACACTAGGTTTCTCTGCCTATGATGATTGGCAGGTGAATATGTCAATTGGCTCCATCAAGAAGACTGTGCTGACTAGCAGTAGCACTCCACAATCTCTTAGGAATGGGTAATTTTCAGGCCTGGTAGGGGGTGTGGGGCTGAACTCATAAATTCCAGCTTCCACTTATAACAAGTGGTACTGTTGATTTCATATTTCATGGCTTGGAAATACAGGTCTCATTGGCTCATAATCTGCCATAACATGGAGAGTGAGTACTATGAGGCTGGAGGTTGGGCTTCAATCTAAGCCAGAGAAAAGGAATCCTGCCTCCCTTTTCGCACGCCTTTGCCCCAATCCTTTCTTCTCCACTTGCTTGCTGCTTCAGTAGTGGTGGGAGGGGAAGAAGGGAGGGATCTCTCTCTACTGCAGTGCTGGAGAAACTGCATTTCCCAAGTCCTGCAGCCAGTGCTAATTTTATAGAAAAAGAGGTGCCAGAACTCACCACGAACACTCTCAGAATAGCAATGGCACCCACCTGAGAGGGGCCAGAACTGAAAAAAAGCCATGCAGAATGCCAGGAGCCAGGGAGAAGAGGATGAGGAGACAGCGTTGCTCAGAAGAGCTTCCCTGGTGGATCAGGCCTTTTTGAATTCTGAACCTTGGTTAAAAGGTGTTCAGTATTTCAATTTTCAAAATGAAGATTCAAATAAGAAACCATCATCAAATGTCTACAGATTTAGAAATCTATTCAATTGGCACTCCTTTTTTGTCTTCAATTGCAAGTTGGTCAAAATCTTCCTCTTAATTTTAGGCCCCAGCAGGCAGCAGGCCTTCTACTGCAGCAGTTCATACTCCACCTATTCTGAACTGCAAACCGATTGAAGGTAAAATCCGAAAAGGTGTTCAGCACTGCTGGAGACAAATCCTGAAGGAATGTAGAGAGAAGGATGTGGACCACGTGGGAGAAGTTGCAGTAGAAGATTTTTTAGGTTGGTTGTTTTCTTAAATCTTCATTAGTGATCTTGCCTAGGTAAAGAAGTGGAAGCAGAAACAGCTGTCAGACCAGAAGGAGATTCTGGCATGTCCTTCAAATACAAGTTGTGTGAATGAAATTTCACATTGTGAAGCTGGCCCATTCACTTCACTGCTCTTAGATGTCAGCCCTTTAGCACAGTGATTTCTAGAAATGGCAATTTGGCAAGACAGTCTGTAAAAGAGAAGAAGCACTCTCACATGGAGCTTTACTGGGGCATACTAATCTAAATTGATATGTGTGTTTATTTGCTTCATTTATATTTTACATAATAAATTTGTCTTTTCCCAACTTCTCGCCCCATTTTCCATGGTGTTTTAATTTCCCACCCCCTCTGCACAATGCCTTCTGTTTCCTATACCAGCACATCAATACTGTATTCTCTAATTCCTTATGTTTCTCATATTTCAAATCCTGCTTGCGAGTTCTTCAAACTATAATATAATATAGTTCTAAAAGGGCTTCCATTCTTCCACAAAGAGAATCATTGTTAGATTCACTTGTTTTGGCTGCTAACTTTGCCAATTCTGCATAGTCCTTCACCTTACTTATCCATTCATCTTTGGTGGAAACTTCTCCCTACCATTTTTTGTGTTTGGAGAATCCTAGCTGCTGTTGTTACATACATACACCATTCATTTATATTTTAGATAACAGCAGCAAAAGAAAAATAAATCACCACCCCTCCCAACCTACTTTAGTCAGCAAACACTTAGTGGAATAAAAAGGTCATAAAGCTTCTTTGTTATATACCACTTTGATGGATGTGACAAGGATATGATGGCAGCCAACATGTTTCTTTTATCACGGTCCTATCCCTTTCACGTAAGAAGCAAGCAGGGGGACTGACTTTAGAAAAGTGTGTTCAGTTGAAGGAGCCATTCCGACAATATTGTATGGTTGGTAACCCAAAGTTCTCCACTTTCGCCACCCAACGCAGCCCCCGGATTGTAAAAGTTGGGAGAAAAGAGTGGAAGGGATTGAGGATGGGGAGGTGAGTCAGAGGAGCTGAGGTCTCTTTGCCCATGCAGCCGTTTCCAGGTTGCTTTGTGAACAGGGCAGACATACGATTCAACAAATGTGGCTTCCACCATCCCTTCTGGTTTGACCTTCTGCAGCACATCTCTGAGGCCAAATCTATTACTGTGTATCACAGGGTGCGAAAACAGTAGCTCAAGCCCTGGTTCACGTATCTCTATCACGTGACTGCTGCAGGAGACTGGGGGGGGGGGGCCTCAGTGGAGTCTGTTGAAATGTTCAGCTGTCCTTTCTCCAGTGCAGAGGAAGCATGTACAGCCCTGAGGTTTATGAATGCTCTAATATTTAGAATGTAAAAAATATTTTAGAAGTAAAAAAGGTAAAGGGACCCCTGACCATTAAGTCCAGTCACGGACGACTCTGGGGTTGCGGCGCTCCTCTCGCTTTACTGGCCAAGAGAGCTGGCGTACAGCTTCCAGGTCATGTGGCCAGCATGACTAAGCCGCTTCTGGTGAACCAGAGCAGCGTATGGAAACGCCGTTTACCTTCCCACCAGAGCGGTACCTATTTATCTACTTGCACTTTGACATGCTTTCGAACTGCTAGGTTGACAGGAGCAGGGACTGAGCAACGGGAGCTCACCCCGTCACAGGGATTCGAACCGCTGACCTTCTGATCGGCAAGCCCTAGGCTCTGTGGTTTAGGCCACAGCACCACCCGTGTCCCTCTAATGAAGTACTGAACCTCAACAATGTGAGCCTATGTTATTCATCAGATTTGGCTTGCTGCATTACCCAAAATTAATTGTCACTTTGATGTGCACGTGTAAAGCATGGTTGTTTATCATGTTGTTTACTCTGTACCCCTATGTTTATTTCAGCTATACTGGAAAAATTTAATTTGAATTTAACCAAAGAAGAAAGTAAACAACTCATAACAAAATATGATTTCAATAGTGTTGGCAAATTTGCCTACTGTGACTTCCTTCAAAGTTGTGTGCTGCTGTTTAAATTCCAAGATGTGACTCCTCTGCAAAGGATTGTAATCCAAAATCCACGAGTACAGGTAAATGTTCTCTGGCTACCTGAGGAGATTCTGATGCCCAAGGAGATGGCACTGAGGGAGACAAGTCCAGGGCAATTCTAACCCTTCATGTTGCGCAATAACAGGACATTTGTCTCTCATTTGCTGCACTTAATTCCTATCCCTACCTTCATGGTTGTAACTGTTTAGGGAAAAATAATAGTTTTTTGGGGTTTTTTAAAAAAGTACTCAGGCCATAATAAACATGAGGAAATGTGGTATTTTTGCTGGGGAGGTTTAAAATGCAAGTTTCCCCACAATTAAATAAAATACACATATTGAAACAAAACCGGGAATCCCCCCAGGGGATGGCATGTGTGCCGTTCCGGCTGCCCAAGCAGCTATCTCTGCCGCTGCCTCTTGATCTGCTCTTCCCGCTTCTCCTTGCTGGTGGTCAAAAGAAATATTCCCATTTGCTTGACCTGAGTATACCTGGATTTCTGTTGAAGGCTTCCCAAAGAGTACATGCAGATGACAACCGCTAAGGCTCTTGTTCAGGGGTTCAGCCCAGCGACATGCGTGTGTCAGTGCAGATGTCTACACTAGGAAAGTCTGTTTGTGAAGCGTTGCACAGAGCGGCTGGGGAAACCCAGCCAGATGGGCAGGGTATAAATAATAAAATTAGTAGTAGTAGTAGTAGAAGAAGAAGAAGAAGAAGATGTTCACAGAGCAGAGTACTCAGGTGTGGGGCCTGCACTGGTCTCACTGACCTTTTCTTCACACACACAATGCCTGAATAGGTCTTCAAGAGCAATGATCTTCTCCACCTCTTTCTCAGAATCCCCGTGGGCCACAAACACCGACCTTTTTCAATGCAATGATGAGGATTCAGCCCCAGATCCTTCACTGCTGGAGGCCGATGAGGCGAACCTTCAAGTATTATGACGAAAGTGGGACTGGACAGCTCAGCGTTCAGGATTTCAGACAGGTGACTGTTGACAGAACAATGTTAAATGCATTCACTGGCTAGCCTTAAGCAACTTGTGGCAAGGGAGCTGATATCCCACCTTTCATGAAGAAGCTCAAGGTGGTGGCCATAGAGGTTCCTCCTTCACATCCACCCTGTGAGGCAGGTTAGGCTGCAAGCAAGAGTCTGGCCCAAGGTCACCCAGAGTGAGGATTCAAATCCACACACTTTGGTGATCAGATGGAACCTTGCTTTGGGCTGCTGAAGTCCAGAAGCCGGCTAGAAAAAGCAGGGCCTTTTCAGTTATGGCCACTTCTCCTTTTTTTAAGGAGGCAAATGAAAATACCTTTACTCCATAAATGAGGTAGCTAATTCCTAATTGCTGGCTTCACATTTAGATTCTTGCTGATCAGCTTACTAGTTTGATGCATGGTCTTCATTTCAAATGTTACTGTATTTCGGTTACACATACACACAGCAGAAGCCCATAACCCAGAGGTTGATGGATTAAAACCATCCTCTGCTAGCCTGGAACACATATGAAGAGTCCCTTTAGCCAGAAGGCAAAGGAAGGCATCAGCTCATGTAATTTGCAAGCATTCAACTTGTGCCTCAGAGAGAATTGAAGCAAATGGTGCTTTTCTCAGCATTGCATGACAAACTATACCTGCTAAATTCCCTTTTCTACACAACTATCCATATGATGTCACCTGTGGCCCCCGTGTAGGGCCCCCTGTGGCCCTGTTCAGTTTTTTCTTTATTTTGGACATTATTTGTGTTTTTTGCTAAGGCAGGTGGGTGTAAGAATTATATTGAATTTCATTATACTTTCTCACCCCGTGAGAGTGGAACAAAGATTCCTCAAGGAAAATGGAAAGGGGTAAGCCATGAGGAGCCCTATATATCTTGTGTTGTATATTTTTAATAATTGTGGAGGTGGGTTTCCCTGAGGAGCCAGTGCACTGCAGAACACCTTCACAGGCTCTCTGAGCACAATTTGCGTTTGCATATCGACAGGACGAGGTAGTAGAGTTAAATATGTGGGGTTTCTTTGCCTCTTTATTTTTCAGCGCCTGCTTCACCTCGTAATCCAAACAGGACCTTAGGGGAGCTCAAAAAACCAGCATCAAAATAAAAGATTAGTAGTTAAAAGAAAATATTTTTTAATTTGATTTTATAGATTTACATACTGCCTTCCAGTATGAATCCAAGAAGGTTTACAACAGGCAATAGAGACAATGAAAGCAGCAACATGGCAAGCAGATAAAATAGTAGCTTAAATCAGTCATATCAGATATTTAAAACCCTGGGCAAATCTAAAGTTCTTCACTTGGTGATGGCTATACACACACACACACACACACACACATATATATATATATACATACACACATATATGCATATACATATGCAAATTGCAGATATGCAAATGACGCCATTCATGCAGCTAGCAATTGCATGAATGGTGTTTTAAAAGTAAATTCCATGTGTGCGGTAGGAAGGTTTTAACCCTTTGCCGCCACAACTGAGTCCCCATCTGGATCAGGCTTCTGCGCTTGAAATTTGCTTTTAAATGGTGTTACATTGAAGTTGCTCAACTACCAGTGAGACATGTTGTCATTAACCACCTAGTAGTTTTACTAACCTCAACTTCTGATTTCACAAATGCTGGCTTCTTGGTTAGGCTTAGTGTAGAGCCCAGGCAGGTAGAACAACAGAAAACTTTGGCAATCTATGGCAAAATCTGGAGAGATCTGACAGGTTGGAGGTGGAATCAAGGCTTTGGTGGCTGCTTGTTTGTTGCCAAAAGCATTAACAAAGATTTGCATAAAATGGGTATGTGTAAACATATGTGTGATGGGATAATGAGCTGCTTGTGCATAAAGCTTAGTCCCTCAGGGTTTGGCTGGTCAGCCAACCTCTGTCTCTAACGGAGCCCCTTAAGCATGGCTCCGTCAGTTGCTGGTAGAATCCGACAGTGGGCGTCTACGGAATTTACTCCAACATAAAAGCTCCTTGACGGAAACGCGTCGTCTGGATTCTCGGCGCGACAGTTTCCGGCGAGGAGTGGGAGTGCCTATGGGAGGATCTGAAACTCCTCCACTGTTACTGCTGGAAGAGTCCCTGAGCCATGCCTCCGTCTCTCTCTCTTTATGATTTCCCGTTCCCCCCCTACTGGTGCCTTCCTCCGCTGCTGACTCTCTCCTGCCTTCTGAGAGCCTCTCCACCTCCTGTCTTTCCGATGGCAGTTCCCTGACAATATGGATGGAAGCAAAATTATAAATAATTACTATACTTTAAACAGAAATACAACACATCTTACCACTGTGGGGAAGACTGCAGCCAAGTCATCTGTGTGCCCGCTCAGTTTGTGGTTGACATCCTAATTGTTGATGGGACAATTCCAGGCCTTTAAACCAGACTTAGATGTCACAGCCCTTCAAATAGAGGGTGTCCTCTGAAAAGTAGTATACTGTCCTAATCAGGGCATGATCTGGAAAGTTATGGAAGAAGAACCCAGCAAAATCTGGATTTTTCTAGATTTCTGGGCTCGAGTACCAGTGACCTTTGCAGTATACAACTTTCCAGACTGAGCTCGTAAAATACTAGCTTCTAGAATGTATTTTCTCTGATTTCAGTAGTGTTACACCAGTGTTCCCCACAGGAAAGCATGGAAGTAAAATCAGACATGTCATGTATGTGCACATTTGAAAACTGATTGTGCAAGGTTTCCCAGACGTTTGTCTATCAATGTCTGAAGACACAAACACACACCACAGCCACATGCTACAATTTTGCCACAAACACAGTGTAACACTGATGATTCCCATAGCAATTGTGAATACGTAGTTGGGTCAACAGTAGGGTGGACTGTGTGTGCTCTTGCAGGCTCTATGCACTAAAAATGTGCATCAGTTTTGTATTAGTTTAACTTTCGTGGCTTTCCCCAAAGAATGTTGGGAACTGTGGCTGGGCGAGAGGTGCTGCAAATTCTCTTACTGATCACACAGAACTGTGACTTCCAGGAGGAGCAAAACCAGAACCAGTCTGCAGTGTAACCCGAACGTATCATATTGCGCTTGGCCTAATTCACAAATTACCCCACACCCTTGATGGGGGTTGCCATGGGAACATTAGGTAGAAAATAACTCCAGGTATTCTATGCGAGGCAGTTTTGCTTAACTGAATTGTGTGGATGTTTCAGTTCTGTGTTGGTTGCCTGTCGCTAACTTTCCTGGATTGTTGCTAATTAACGATAAGCAATGTCAGTTTTCTGTGTCTTCTGCAGGTGCTCCGCAAGTATGGCATTGACTTGTCTGAAGAGGAGTTCTTTCACATACTGGAATATTATGACAAAGGATTAACTTCCAAAATCTCCTACAATGAATTCCTCAAAGCATTCCTGCATTGAAAAGAAAAGGAAAAAGAAAAAGAAAGCCTTCTCTCCATTCTTGAAGAATCATTAGGCAGGAGAGATGTGATTACTGAAATATATGTCCTCATTTTAATCTAATAAAACTATATAAATTCACCCCCTTGGTTAACAGTGTATCAGCAATCTTATAATTCCTTCGCAATGCAAACTGGTGATGGTGTCTGGTGAAGTAAATCTTCAGTAGTTGGGGCTATTAATTTTCTCATAATCCATTTAGCAGGGAAAACTGAAAACAATTAAAGTGACGGTTTTGAGGTTCTTAATTGGCATCTCAGAAAGCAATAACTTTATTTTTTCAATTAAAGGGCATTATTAAGAAAAGGAACTTTTAATTTATATTTTAAAAGGCACACTTCTCAATTTTATTTGCTGCCATTTTCTAAATGGATTATACCTAATGCAATTTTCTTCTGAATTATTCTGAAATTGGAAGCCTCAGAATTCAGTGGCAAAAACTCAGCAGAGTTAGGTGCGCTCACTGAAAATTTTTAGGCACAATTCCAAGTGCCAGTCCTAATTTGTAAAGTCCTTAAAGAACTTGGGACCTGTATGGATAGGAAGCAACACCCAAATGCCCTTATTAAAGCTCAACCTGCATGTTTATCAGCAGCCCAGATCCTTGAAGCTGAGACTTTCACCCAAATGGCCAGGGGTGATTTGAAGCAAGTTAAGTGGTGGGCATTTTATGAAGAAGAGACTTGGGACACGAGATCCAGATGAGATTCAACATGAAGGAATCCATGCTAGCTAATGTAAAATCAGCTGGTTTGGAAGGTTTTTTTGTACAATATTGTTGGAATTTACCCCCCTCTAAGTTATCAGTTTTAGAATTAAGCAAATGATTCTTGCTGGAGATGCAGATATGTTGCATCTGTCCAGTAATGCATTCTTTTTTTTTTTTTTTTTTGACTTTTTCATTTTCTTTTTTTTATATAAATATTTATTAAGTTTTTTGTGAGAAAAATACATAAATAATAAACAACATTGCTTATATCATAACAAAATTTCATAACTTGTTTAGACTTCCTCACGTCTCCTGCTCCCACTTACATTGTTGAAAAGTTTTTTCAAGCAAATTATCATCTTGTTTACAATCTTATATCCACTCATTTAAATATAGTCTAATAATTCTCCAAAAAGGGTTTGTATTTTCCTTGATCTCACTTATCATCAAATTCCAGTCTAATTTAGTGGTGGCCAAATATTTATGATCAAGCATCCTTCTTAACATTCAACCAAATTACAATATTTTTGTAAATAAATCTTAAATTTCTTCCAATCCTCTTCAATCCTTTCTTCTCCCAGGTCTCGGATTCTGCCAGTCATCTCCGCCAGTTGCATATAGTCTATCAGTTGCATCTGCCACTCTTCCAGTGTGGGTAGATCTTGAGTTTTCCAATTCTTGGCAATGAGTATCCTTGCTGCCGTTGTTGCATACATAAAGAATGTTTGGTCCTTCTTTAACACCTTCTGGCCGACAATACCCAGGAGGAAGGCCTCTGGTTTCTTAGTAAAGGTATACTTAAATACCTTTTTCAACTCGTTATATATCATTTCCCAGAAGGCCTTCACTTTAGGGCAAGTCCACCAGAGGTGAAAGAATGTTCCTTCGTTTCCTTTACATTTCCAGCATTTATTATCAGACGAATGGTATATTTTGGCAAGTTTAACTGGGGTCATGTACCATCTGTATATCATTTTCATTACATTTTCCTTCAAAGCATTACATGCAGTGAAGTTCAGCCCAGTGGGCCACAACCTTTCCCAGTCCTCAAACATAATGTTATGCCCAATATCCTGTGCCCACTTTATCATAGCAGATTTAACCATTTCGTCTTGTGTGTTCCATTTTAACAGCAAGTTATACATTCTTGATAGTACCTTAGTCTTTGGTTCTAACAATTCTGTCTCCAACTTCGATTTCTCCACCTGGAACCCTAGTTTTTTGTCATTTTTAAAAACTTCTTTAATCTGGGCGTAATGTAACCAGTCTCGCACTTTACCCTCCATTTTCCCCAAACTCTGCAATTTCCAATTGTCACCGTCTTTTTCTAATATTTCCCAATATTTTGGCCATTTGGCCTCCATATTGGGTCTTTTTCGGGCCTTGGCTTCCAGAGGGGACAGCCACCTCGGAGTTTTGTTTTCCAATAAGTCTTTGTATTTTGTCCAGACATTGAATACTGCTTTCCTGACAATATGGTTCTTAAAGGCCTTATTGATCTTAACTTTGTCATACCATAAGTATGCATGCCAGCCAAAAGCATTGTTAAAACCTTCCAAATCCAACACATCAGTGTCTTCAAGAAGTAGCCAGTCTTTTAGCCAGCAGAAAGCTGCGGCTTCATAGTACAGCTTTAAGTCTGGCAGGGCAAAGCCCCCTCTTTATTTCGCGTCAGTTAATATCTTAAACTTAATTCTGGGCTTTTTGCCCTGCCAGACAAATTTAGAAATATCTCTCTGCCACTTCCGGAAACACTCCGTCTTGTCCACAATTTGCAATGTTTGAAACAAAAACAACATCTTTACCCCCCTCTAAGTTATCAGTTTTAGAATTAAGCAAATGATTCTTGCTGGAGATGCAGATATGTTGCATCTGTCCAGTAATGCATTCTTTTTGGACCAATATGTTGGATCCGATTAAGGAAGTGGCCAGCTGTTCCAATAATACAGAATCCCAGAATAGTGTTATTACGTTATCTTAAGGACTTGGCTGGTGGCATCAATCAAGTTGGTAAATTTACTTACAGCTGTAAAAATGTGCATAACAGCAAAATGGAAGAAAATAATCACTTCATTGATAGCTGAATATGATAGAATATGGAACACAACAAAAATTAACCCAGTAGAAAGTTGATTAAAGGAGAACAGAAAAATAAGTTCATTGAAAGATTATTTGCAGTTTTTTAAAATAATAATAATAATAATAATAATAATAATTAATAAATTTATACCCCGCCCATCTGGCTGGGTTCCCCCAGCCACTCTGGGCGGCTTCCAACACATAAAAACATAATATAACATCAAACATTAATAGTAACAATCTGATCCAGTATAAAAGTCACAATAACTTTAAAATAACAACTTATATCAAACAAAGCAGCATTCAGCAATACATCAGAATCTAATAGTACCATAAATATCAGACTGTACATTTTATTTACTGTACAGAATTTGTTTATTTTTCTGTGTTTATATTTTGTGCCTCTTGATCCATTCTGTATAATCCAGTTTTAAGTTTGTATCATGCTAAAAATGAGCAAGAAGTGCTTGCTTTTGTCTATGATTCTGCAGGCATTTTCCTCTTATATTATTATTCTCATTATTCTCATTATTATTTAATTATATTTGTATATCACCCTTCATCCAAAAATCACAGGATGGTTCACAACATAGAAATACAAAATGAGAACACAAACTACATAATAAAAACCAAAAAATTTAGGGAAGTTTTTTATGTTTGAAGTTTTATTCTGCTTTTAATGCTCTGTTGAAAGCTGCCCAGACTGGCTGGGGAAACCCAGCCAGATGGGCGGGGTAGAAATAATAAATTATTATTGGTTTGTTTTTAATATATTATTATTAAATATATATAGCAACTCTTCCCACAAACACATTTTAAGGGAAATGTTTTCATCTGGTGTCTAAAGATATATAATGCAGGCGCCTGGCGAGCCTCACTAGGGAGGGCATTCCATAAACGGAGCCACTGCAGAAAAGGGCCCTGCTCAGGTTGCCACTCTCCTAGCCTCTCACAGGGGAGACACATGAGGAAAGGCCTCAGATGATGACTGCAGGAGCGGAGGTGGTTCATATGGCGAGAGGTGGTCCTTAATAATAATAATAATAATAATAATAATAATAATAATAATTTATTATTTGTACCCCGCCCATCTGGCTAGGTTTCCCCAGCCACTCTGGGCGGCTTCCAACAAAGATAAAAATATACTAAAATGTCACATATTAAAAACTTCCTTGAACAGGGCTGCCTTCAGATGTCTTCTGAATGTCAGGTAGTTGTTTATCGCTTTGACATCTGATGGGAGGGCATTCCACAGGGCGGGCATCACCACCGAGAAGACCCTCTGCCTGGTTCCCTGTAACTTGGCCTCTCGCAGTGAGGGAACCGCCAGAAGGCCCTCGGAGCTGGACCTCAGTGTCCGGGCAGAACGATGGGGGAGGAGACGCTCCTTCAGATATACTGGACCGAGGCCATTTAGGGCTTTAAAGGTCAGCACCAACACTTTGAATTGTGCTCGGAAACGTACTGGGAGCCAATGTAGGTCTTTCAAGACCGGTGTTATATGGTCTCGGCGGCCGTTAAGGTATTCCTGAGCCATTTAAAGCTTTGTAGGTCAAAACCAACCATTTTAATTGGGCCCGGAAACGAATTGGTAGCCAGTGCAGTTGGACCAGGATCAGTGTAATATGCTCAAAGACTGTCTTGCACCGGTGAGCAACCTGGCCGCTTAATTCTGCACCTGCTGATGTTTCCAAACCGTCTTCAGAGGCAGCTCAAGTAATAACGCATTGCAGTAATCTAACCTTGAAGTTACCAGAGCACAGACAACAGTAGTTAGGCTATCCCTGTCCAGATAGGGGCGTAGCTGGGCCACCAGCCAAAGCTGATGGAAGGCACTCCAAGCCACTGAGGCCACCTGAGCCTTGAGCGACAGTAGAGGATCCAGGAGGACCCCCAAGCTACAAACCTGCTCCTTCAGAGGAAACCTATCCCCATCAAGAACAGGCCACCTCCCACCCCTCTGGTCTAGGGAACCCCCCACTAATAGTGCCTCAGTCCTATCTGTGTTGAGCTTCTGTTTATTGGCTCAAAACCTGAGTTGCATGGAAAGAAAATACTGCGGCGCTCCAAATTATTTGCCCATGTATGTGCAGAGAAATTAGTAGAGCTGATTGAAAAGCACCACATTAAGATCTGCATTTTTCCTTCTATGTTTTAGTTGTTGTTATTTTTATCTGTAAGCCACCTTGAGCATAAATAAATTAATAATAGCAGTACTAGTAATTATTATCATTATTTAGACAACTTATTTGCAAGTCTCTCAAAATCAGGAGGGTCTTTTTATCTGAACTGTGAATGTTCAGATCTGCCAAATGTAAAAATTTGCTATAAGCATTCAGTTCAGGTCTGAATTAATGCTCTGGGAAAATGCTTAATTCTTTTTAAAAAAAAAATATGGAAAGGAAGCATGCAAGAATCCACAGATCTGAGTAAGTAATATTGAGGGAGTAATTAGAATTCTGAATATTAATAAAAGCTTTTAAAATCCTTGTAACCTTTTATGTTTAATCCACATTTGAAAACAGCTCTCAAGTTATTCCTTTTTATAGCATTTCTAATATTCTTTGGTCTCAGTAAAATTCTGCCCTTTAAGTGCAATGTGCTTCTTCTGTGTTTTGGGATTACACAATGATGATAAAATAATTAATATACCAATCTTTGCAATCAAGAGCTGATCCATTTTTAACCACTACTACCCTGTATCTGGAGCTGTTGTGCAAAGAATGAAAACTCTAATTTCACATTAACTAGTAGGGAAAAATACAGCAGTTATATTTTTTCTCTCAAATGCAAGAATTAGATCAGATGGAAGATAAGCACCCCTCCCCCACAGAAGCTTCCTCCAGCTCCTGCTTCATTATTCCATGTCTTGCAGCTCCTGTAATTCATGCACAGTCGTCAAAATAGCAATGTTCGCTTCATTCTTCCAATTGTCTTTAGGATATTGGGTGGTGTAAGAAGAAGCAACGCTGTGGGGGAGGAGAGGCGGGTATCGCACAATTTCTTGGCACATCATGGCAGCATATTTTTCATTAGTGCTACTGGCAGGAGGACTTGACTCAACAACTCCAAAGGGATTAAAGAACAATATTTTTGCTGTAAAAACGAATGAAATCATGCAGCTTTCATTCTCATTCTCTCTCTCTCTCTCTCTCTCTCTCTCTCTCTCTCTCTCTCACACACACACACACACACACACACACACGTCATGGATAACAATTGCCAAACTGTTTTATCCAGCCTTGGGGCAAGAGAGGGGAGAAAGAATATCACTATTTCAAGTGACAGCATTTTGAAATATCCTGGATAACACAGAAAACACCCACTGTTTACAGGCTCAACTTTCATAAATCGATAAGGATTGTGCATTGCAAGGAGAAGATGGAGTTTTCCTTCCCCTGTTGGTGTGTTCAGAGTAAGAATATTGAACACAACGAAAGAAAGGCAATCTATTGCCAAAATGTAATTCTGTAAATGCAAAAAGATGAAGCCCGGCAGGTCTCTTACATGACAAGACTCCAATCTTCCAAATGGTTCCTTGACAAAGTTTGCCCATATTGCAAGTTCTGTGCCCATACTCTGCCCCCTCAGAAGGCTGTAGGATTGCCAACTTCTGATTTAAGAAATACTGGTTCTCTAGACAGAAGTAGGTTATTTGTTGTTATTTGTTTAGGCAGAGTCACCTCAGAATATAATGGATTAAGTGGGAAGTAACAGGTCAGGGATGGTGTTCGGGACAATATGCGGTGGATCAGAAGTGGAGGACAACCAAACTGCAGCAAAAACGTTGAGTTGATAAGGGCTTGGGACCTCCATAGTGTGCTTTTGAACACCATGGTAGTCGAAGATGTAATAAAATAAAATGGAGTTTCCAAGTAAGAGAGAGCTATTCAGAGAATGAGATGCAGGGATGCTTGACTTCACCCATTCAGACGGCAGAAGATTCTTAATAGTAACCATTTGGAATGCTCCCCTACCTTAAAATAAATAAATAAATAAAAACTACAGCAATGGAGTAAATTAATACACGTGTCATATCTGAAGAAGTGTTGTATCTGAAGAAGTGCGCATGCACATGAAAGCTTATACCCAGAACAAACTTAGTTGGTCTCTAAGGTGCTACTGGACAATTTTTTATTTTCATTCCTAATATGTCAGTTTACTACATAGGGAAGCATTCCAAAACATGTCCTCCCTAGTGTCCATAGTACAGTTAAGAATTTGACTACTTCGTTCTATACAATGTGTAAAATGGCTTTCCAGATTAGCATTCTCTGAATATTTGAAAAAAGGAAGAAGAAAAAATCACCCCCACAAGCAATCAAACATTAAAAGCTCCAGCGACTTTCCAACACTCTCTCATCATTAAGGGAACAGGCCCCTTTTCGGAGTTCTCTCTGAAATCTCCTGCTACTTGAACACAGAAGGATTGGTGGTGGTTTTGTTTCTTTAATTTGAATGCTATAGGTTGGGAAGAAACAAGGCAATTTGGACTGCCTGAGTTACTCTTTGTATCCCACCCGCAAGGGGGCTGGGCTGAGGAAATATAAGTGCTGGCCATCAGGGCTGGAGCATAGGCAGAGCTTTGGTAACCATATACCACTGTGCCTATCATTTATTTGTCTGACAAATAAATTATTATTTGAATTTCTCTGTTGCTGCGTTGAATATTTCATTCCAGCTAAGCGTTAACCACAAGCGGGGTGCTACATACACAGAGTGGGGATTTGTACAGTCATACCTCATGTTATGTTTGCTTCAGGTTGAGCATTTTCAGGTTGCTTCCTGCGGCGACCCGGAAGTACCAGCAAGGGTTAGGTCCAGGTTTTGCCGCTAGCACATGCGCAGACGCTCAAAATGATGTCACACTCATGAACAGAAGTGGTGAATCACGACCCGCACAGATGCGCAGACGCGGGTTGCGTTCTGTTCATGTTGCGAACAGGGCTCCGGAACGGATCCTGTTTGCAACCAGAGGCACCACTGTACTCCAGTCTCTGTACATGCCTGCCTGCCTGCAATATTTCAGTTTCAGATGTTTATTTGGGGTACACACAGGTACTGGGTGTTTTTTCTCTGAGCGATGACCAGGTGGTCACAACTTGAAAAGCACGGTGAGGAAGGAGCCATTCATGTATCTATAGACACAAAGTGCAGCTCTCATCATTTGTGATTCCCCCTTCCTGCACAAAGGCTGTCATCCCATGGATAGCTTATTATTATCTCAAGTAGACACAAAAGGAATTTTGTATTATGTTAATACTTAAAATATGCTAATTTGATGTCTTCACTGTATATCCCCACAAAATAAGCTTGACATGAATTCTCTGTAACAATACAAAATATCACCATCTTCAAATAAGCAGATACAACACGCTGTTAAAATTACTGTAAAAACAGCCACATCACTGTTTCTGGAGCATCTCTGATTTTTAACAGCATCCTAGCAGAGTTTATTCTTCTTGTATGAATTTTAAATGAAGGTGGCTGGACAATGAATATCATCATGGTAAAACCTCTAAGAGGTTTTACTACAACCAAGCAGTAGATACATTTTGTTAAATAGAAATAAAAAAAAGGTTTCAGAATATTCTTTTTAGCGAGTGTGATGCATATTTAACTGCCTTTCAATAGGGCGCTGTTACAATGGCGGCCCCAAATTTTGCACTACTGATTTGTATGCATGAAATTTGGCTGAAAACAATGTTTTGTTCAGTTTCTAACAGGGAGTGTGAGGATCCAGATGCATTTGTTGATTATCTCACAGGCTGTGAGTTTAGAATATACGGCTGGGTTAAATACCAGGATCAATGCAGTGTAATATCCAGCCCAATCAGGCCCTTGTTAGGCTTAATTATCTGAGAGTATCTATCATGTGCTCCTTATAATACGCTGTCACATTCATGGGCACCACTGAGCGTCAAACTACACATGATGCACAAAACTCATGATCACATCTCCAGATGTCTTGTCTGAAATATAAAAGCAGCTTGGGGCTGGGGGCTGTAACTGCTCCCCACATGTGGTTTTGCCCATTAAGAATTGGGAAAATTGTGTGTGGGGGGGTGGAATTCCCTGCAATGCTGTTATTCCCCAGGAGAAGACTAAGACAAGCAGCATATAGGGCCATACAGCCTTCCTCCACATCACTGGGACAATGGGGTGATTTAGAGCAGGAAAATGGTACAAGTGGAAAGGGTTAAACACCCTCTCCTTCAGGGTCCCATCCTGTACCCCCACCCCTGGCAACTACATCAACAGTATTGGAAGATCTGGCCATTGGCCCTCCCAGGCTATGCCTAGTTAGACCCTGAGTGACTGGCTAGCTCACACTTTCACGGGATTACTAAAATGTTACCATATTTCCACATTGGAACCTGAATTTGGATATTCATGGATGTCAGGGACGCAGCGGGAGCGCAGGGAGGGGAGGAGATGGAGAGCGAGGGGGAGCAATCCGAGGGGAGCGTAGAAGAGGACAGTAGCCCGAGAGATTCCATGAGCCTCTCCAGCGAATCGGAAGATTCACAGAAGGGGGCGCCGATGGCCAGGGCAAGGGGGGCCCCAAGGGTGACACCCCAGAAGCAAGGGGCCAGTGGGGACTCCCAGAGCAGCAGTTGGAAATCAGGACCAGCTTCCCCTCCAGAGCGTAGTGGGGGGGAAGAGTCCCAGGTATCAGGACCAGCGTATTCACCACCAGCGAGAGAAGATGAGTCAGGGTTGACCACGCCTCCATCGGAGAGCGAGGGAACGGTCAAGAGGAAGGTTACCGGCTACGCGCGCGTGCCAAGTTCAAATGTACAGGCGAGCGGCACAGCAGGTAGCCCGGATAGGGAACCAGGTCCTAAAGCCCGCCGGAAGGAGGGGCAAGAATCAGGGGGGTCAGCGTCAGAAGAGTCCAGAAAGGATTAAACCCCAGCGGGTAGGAGGGCCCAGAGGAGGAAGGAGCTAAGGAAGAGGTGGAGCAAGGCTAGGGTCTTAAACTGGTGTCAGGGGGGAGGAGACTCAGACGGAACTTCGCTGGTCTAGACTTTAAGACGTAGAGCAGCACGCTCCGGCTTTGAAATGGAAACTGAACTTCAATAAAGACTTTTGTAAATAACTACAGCCGGGCGTTGGTCCTTTGTGAGCTGGGACCTAGGGGCGGCTCTGACAATATAGCTGAAGACATCCTTCGTCTTTTTACTAGAGAAAGCGATATACAGTCATACCTTGGGTTACAGATGCTTCAGACTGCGCGTTTTCCGGTTACAGACGTGCCGAAACCTGGAAGTACCGGAACAGGTTACTTCTGGCTTTTGGCGCTCACGCATCAGCAGAAGCACCAAATTGCAACCCACGCATGCTGCAGGTTGCGGAAGCTGTGGGTTGCGAACGTGCCTCCCGCATGGATCACGTTTGCAACCCGTGTCCACTGTATGATGCATCTCTTTCTCTCTCGAAAGAGGACACAAAGTGTACCACAAAATAGTTAGCAGATCCACACTATGCAGAAAGCTGGAGTTTGGCGCAGTCCATAACATACCCCAGTTGCTAGAAAGCTTTAAAAATGGGACATTCGCATGTCTCATTCCTAAGCGGGTATTGGCTAAAATGGATGCTTTTGCTCTCATTTTGAAAAGATATCTATCCATATTCTGCATATAGATACTATATACCATAGTATACTATAATGTTTAAATGTTTCTTTGATTGTCCTTGAATCTTCCTGCGTGATGTGCCACACCCTTTGAGAGAGATGGACAGCAGAGAAGAGAGGGCCTATTTTGTTGCTGTGTCGTTTATTCTATGCAGCTATATCATATCTATTCAGCAAGAGAGGCGCTTTCTTCACACTCTGTCTACCCTACTGAATTTGTTGGGTGTGTCTTTTGAAGACAGGGGTATTTACCTTCACCGGAGGTCATAAGCAGTTGTGCATAAGTACTTGGATCAAGGCCAAAGTGCATAAACATCCAGTTTCAAAGTTGTATTGGAATTCCCTTTCTGGTCAGGAAGGGGGATATCTATTAATCATGGCTTATCGGTCTCAATGCATTGTGAATTATACAACAAAGTGTATTGAACAGCCGTTAGCAGCTCTTGTGCTGTTGTGCAGCACAGTTTTCAAAGGAAAATATATTAGGTGAGAGATGCCATTAACAGGCAGAAGCAAAAAACCCCTGTGAATTCAGGGAAGGCATGAAGACATGAACCCTGAAGTCTGCCAAAGCAAAATGTTACTTTAAAACAGAATCCTAATGTAGCTTAATCTTGTTACTGTAATACAAATTTGATGGGCGAATCTCTTCTTTAGGTCTGTAATTTTAGCCACAAGGTGCTTAAGTTCCAAGTTTGCCCCCTCCCTAAATTAGAAGACAGCTGTATAGAAAGTAGTTCAGTGAGTAGAGCATAAGACTATTAATCTCAGGTTCAAGCCCCACATTGGGCAAAATATTCCTGCATTGCTAGATGATCCTTGTGCTCACTTCCAACTCTACAATTCTATGAACAGCATTTTTCTATATAGATGTCTTCTCAGTTTCTCTTTAATATTTTTATAGGTGTTTGATCTATAAAGGCTGTGCCCTAGAACAGTTGGGCATGAATCTGACCGGAGGGGAAATGGCTCTGGAATTAATTTCAAGTGGTGCCCAAGAGCTGGAATAAGAAATGTGTTGCTGAACAAATTGAGAACAGTGATCATAGTGCCATCAAATTTAACATTGGTGGACAATTGCCAATTGTAAGGGGACAATTGCCAAGCATGTCCAGCATAATCACATTTGACTTCAAAAAGGGAAACTTCTAAAAAATGAGGGGACCATTAAAAAAGGATGTTGAAATGGAAAGTCAGGTGGGTCAAATCTCTTCAAAATGCTTTGGGTATTCAAAACCAAAGTGACAGACACTCCGTTAGAATGCATGCCAACAGATCAGGAAAGGTACTACCAAAGTCCGAGAGGATGCCAGCGTGGTTAAAGAGCAGAGTCAAGAAAGTTTTTGGAGGGAAGGCGGCTCTTTCAGAAAATGGAAGTCTTGCCCAAACAAGAACGAAAAAGAAGATACATTTTGGCAAAAGAAATGCAAGTAGATAATTAAGATGGAAGGGTATTGAGGAGCATATCACTAAAAACATAAAGATCAACAATAACAAATAAACAAAAATACCTTAGAAACAGGAAAGCAGATCGAGAGGTGGCTGGATCCCTGGGCAGCAAAGGAGTCAAAGGTGAGCTAAATAATGAAAAGGAGATCACAGAGTAGCTGAATTATTTCTGTCTGTGTCGATGGTAGAAGATCCCTGAATTTTCTTAGGAAGGGAATCTGAGGAACTGAAACCAATACAGTGGTACCTCAGGTTAAGTACTTAATTCGTTCCGGAGGTACGTCCTTAACCTGAAACTGTTCTTAACCTGAAGACCACTTTAGCTAATGGGGCCTCCTGCTGCTGCCGTGCCACCAGAGCACGATTTCTGTTCTCATCCTGAAGCAAAGTTCTTAACCTGAAGCGCTATTTCTGGGTTAGTGGAGTCTGTACCTGAAGCGTCTGTAACCTGAAGCATATGTAACCCGAGGTACCACTGTAATATCATCAAAGATGAAGAGCTAAAAGATACAGACAAATTAAATCAATCAATTGCAGTATCCAGATGACATCCAACCAAGAGTTCCTAAAGCAAATACGAAAATTGTGATGTAACAAAAATGTGTAACTTTGGCCTAATATTAGCTTCTATACTTGAGGACTGGAAAGTGGCAAATACAACACCATTTTTAATATACATATTTTAAAAATAAAGGTCCACGGGAGATCCATAAATTACAAATTGGTTCATTTAACATCTCTTCTGAGAAAACTGGCAGAAAGCATTATTAAAGATAAAATTGCCAAACATATAGAAGAACAAGTCTTGCTCAGGAAGAACCACCATTGCTTCAGCAAAGGTAAAGTCCTGTCTAAAACTTTAGAGTTTTGGGGGATGGTCAATAAACATATGAATATATGAACATATCCAGTGGGCATTTTGTATAAAATCCCTCACCAAAGACACATGAGCAAGCTTAGCAGTCATGGGATAAGAAGACAGTTCCCTCTTACGGAACACAATTTGTTTAAAGATCAGGAAGCAGAGACAATGAATAAATGAACAATTCCCACCCTGGAAATATGTAAGAAGTTGGGTCCTCCAGTAATCTGTATTGGCCCTGTGCTCTTTAGCATGTTCATAAATTACCTGGAGCTGGGGGTGAGTAGCGGGGTAGCAAAGCTTGCTGATGACACCAAACTATTCAGGGTGATAACAAACAAACAAACAAAAAAAGTTCTCCAGAAGGATCTCTCCAGCTGCATAATAAGCGGGCACTAAAATGGCAACTATGATCCAATGTAAGTGTGTGTAAAGCAATGCACTTGGGCAAAAAGTCCTGTTGATGGTTGCTAGACACTGGAGGCTGCATGCTTTTAAATGTAAGTTGTTGGGTATAGTTATGTAGTAAGAACAACCCAGTAACCACTGTCTTCCACGTGTTCTGCCACTGAGGACTTCTTGGATCATTCTTTGTCTAGCGCCTTCCCTTTGACCTTCCTTACCGCCTTGGGTGACCCTGCTGGGAGTATGAGACTCCCGACGGCTTCGCTCACAAAGGTCATAGGAACATGCAAGCCCCACTCCCCACGACAAGGTGATGGTCCAGCGAGTGAGACTATAAGAATAGGATGCTGGACTTTGGTACAGCTCATCTGTTATGCTTGACTCTCTTTTTTCTGTTTGCCATCATGCAGGTTTAAAAGATCAATTTCAATTCACTCTTTGTTTAAATTATGAGCTGGGTTTTTAAAATAGTAATTGCTGTGTGTTTTATAGTGTAATGTGGTTATTATTAGTTTAACCACTTAAGCAGTCAATATATGTTAAACATTTTTAGATACTGGTTGCATGCTTTAAAGATATTAACTCTAAGCCACTTTAAGAAAACTTTTGAAAGGTGGCATATAAATTCCTAATTTTTAAAAATGCAAATCAAGGCATGAGGAACACTGTATCCCTAGGAGTGATCTTTGCCACAGATGTATTATATGGAACATTACTGCAGCTGAATGGCAAGAGGAAACAAAGGGTTGTGCGCTCTAGGGTTGTGCGCTCACCTCACTCTATAGGCCGGGAGCCAGCGCTGTCCGCAGACACTTCCGGGTCACGTGGCCAGCGTGACAAGCTGCATCTGGCGAGCCAGCGCAGCACACGGTACGCCGTTTACCTTCCTGCTGGTAAGCGGTCCCTATTTATCTACTTGCACCTGGGGGTGCTTTCGAACTGCTAGGTTGGCAGGCGCTGGGACCGAGCGTCAGGAGCGCACCCTGCCACGGGGATTCGAACCGCCGACCTTTCGATCGGCAAGTCCTAGGCGCTGAGGCTTTAACCCACAGTGCCACCCGCGTCCCCTGTAAATTAGAAGAGGAGAATACTATTAAGAATGAGCTCACAAATGGATATATAGAACTGCTCTGGGGTTAAACAGAGCTCCTTATGTTTGACTGTTAAGAGTTAATTGTTATAAATTGTCAACTCAGTGGTCCTCAAGTTCATGTAAAATATGGAAGTAATTTGGAAAGTGTAGTGACAATTACCAGGAATGTCTGAGGAAGTTTGTTCTTTTGCATTGTTGGTGTTTTTTTTTGGGGGGGGGGAGGAAAACAAACCTAAGACTTTTAAACAAAAACAACTTGAAATTAATTAGATACCATATGTTAATATTGCCTTTGACCTCAAATATGTTTGCAAACGTTTTATTAAAAATATTTTATTAAAGAACAGCTGTTTCATGTGATAATGGACACGAGGTTAGTTTAAATTAAATTCTGGGAGCAGAAGAAAGTTTCTGTGATAACTTTGGGATTCAGTGATTTCTTATCGTGAATGAAATACATTTTTTGTGGAGGGGGTGACAAGCGGTTAATATATTTGTGCGAAGATGGAAATGGTTTAGGATAGTGGTTTTCAACCTTTTTGCGTCCATGTCTCTCTTGACCAACCACATTCTTTCAGTGGCTCCCCTGTGGGACACGGAGAATCCCCACTTACACGGGGGCTCCATTCCAGGACATCACGTGTGTCACAGGGGTGCACATCAAGGGGCATTCCCCATTCCACCCCTGCCCAATTCCATCCCCCCATTTTTGGCACGCATGTAAGTGGGAGCGTGTGCGCCGATTGTGCACAAGTGGGGATTCCCGTTTCACTTTTTACTAGTGCTTGCCAATCTAAATACGCCTTCAATCTTGCTGCATTTTAAATTTAAGCGTGAGACCCGGGTGCAAGACATTCTGGAAGCAGAAGGGAAAAAATAGCAGGCAAAGATTAGCCAAAACAGACATCAGTCGGCCACAATTACTGGCAAACACAGAATGACATCAGGGTTGACACCTGCCTTGATTTTACAATATTATGCCTTATTTTTGCTCAAAATTGTTTTATTTGCAAGATCATTTTGTGGAACAGCATGCAAATAATGGCCGTAAATAAATGCTTTATTCGGGGGGGGGGGGAGAGATACTTTTATTTATGGCCTGAGATGACCTTGGAGAGGACCAACTTTTGCAGCTTTTGCATTGCCATGAATATTACCCAGTATAGGTTCTGGAGTAAATTAAATGTCTTACAGAAATTTGTGGCTTTGCAATCAAGCAAAGAGCTCTGGTTGCCTTATTTTGAAGAGTTAGAAAAACTGAAGTAAAGAAATGATGATCAAACCACCCAAGTGGCAGAGGCAACTTAAGGACTTCAGATCCTCCCCTCATCTATGAAGCTCACTGGGTGTGACCTTGGGGGCCAGTCGCTGCCTCTCAGACTGACCGCCCTCGCAGGTTGTTCTGAGGATAAAATGGGGATGGGAGGGAAAGAACTACGTACGCCACCTTGAGCTCTCTGTAGAAAAGATAACACAACCGAGCAGAAAGTTCACCTGCACAAGCCCCTTTCAAGGCTCATGTCTGTCACATTTCACAGGACAGACAATTCCAACAGTTTGGCATTGCAACAGAGAAGGCCCTCTGACTGGCTGCTACGAGATGTATAAGATGGGCAGGTGAAAGCACGAGCAGCACGTGTAGATTTCAGCGAATGGACAGGTTGGTATGGAGAAGGCAATTGACAGAATCATGGAGTTGAAAGGGACCCCAGGGGTCATCTAGTCTAATCCCTGCAATGCAGGTATTCCTTAGGTCCCCAGTTGCTTAGGCCCTTGCATATGTTATAGTTGCAGCCTTTAATACCAGCTGAACAGAAGCATTTTTTTCCAGTGGTAGCCAACCCAGCCTAAGGCCACTGGCTGCCCCATTGGGCAAGATGAGACCTTTGCCACAGGTGGAAGATTGTATGTGCACGAAGGGTGAATCAGTGCTCCCTGACACATCTGGCATTACTCCAGCCACCCATGACCGTTTTTCTTGCTCACAAGTCACCGGCTCCTACTACTGCCACTGCCATGCCCAGACCCTCTCCCAGCAAAGCCTGGCTTCTATGCAGTAGCAGCAGCATGTGCCTAGAACCCTAGGCTAGCCAACAACCAAAAAGCACCCCATGGTTGCCCATGCCTTGTTAGGGTGTGAAACCTAAGACGCTGGCAAGTTAGCAATGTCATGTGACTTTAAGTAGTCAAGCTCGTTAAGTTGTTAAGTTGCTCAGTATATAAAGAGTGTTTGTTTTCTCTGCCTGCGGGGCGTGAAGCAAAAATGTCTGAAAGCTCCGGAGGTGTTTCTGTTATCTGTCTGCAATAAACCTGTCTTTGGAAAGACAGGCTTCCCTGTGTTGTTATTTCTTTGCTGCTGAGACTCTGAAGCTTGTACTGCAACAAGAATCTCTGCACTGGACTTAATTAATACTCTGCAAAGAGAACTGTTGCTGGTTGCGCAGCGGAAGCATTTACTGGACCAGTACACAGACTCTCTTAGGTTATGGCTCCTTCTACGTTTCTACAGCTGTATTGTGTGCAGAGAAAGTGAAAGCAGCTTTCGGATGAGAGAAGACCGGCTTGGTCGTAAATCCAGCTCTTAAAGGAACTGAGAGGCTGCAGAAAGTTGAGAGAGCTGCGTAAGTGAAGATTTACAGCTTCATTAGCTGCAAAAGGCTAGCTTGATCTCCCATTCTGTTTTTGTTTTGTTAATAAAAACAGAGGACGGTGGTAGGTTGCTAGTGAAGAGACGGAGGGAAAAAAGTTTAAAAGGCTTCAGAGGAGGCTGGTGGCGTCTGAAAAGTGAGTAAAACAAATCCCAAGGGGAAAGAGAAGCAAGGGCACACAGAGGGAGTAGCAGCAGACCCCAAGAATGGCAGTGGAAAATTTCCAGGTTCCCTTTACAAAGTTGAACTCTGCTAATTACGTGCAGTGGTCTAAGAGGGCTCAAGTCTGGTTGGAAGCCAAAGAAGTGTGGGCTGACTATGTCCAGAGGCGAAAGCCGTTTGTGGCTGTTGCAGCAGATGCCACAGCAGAGCAAGAGGCTGCTGCACATGCTCAGAACAGGGAACATGATAAAATGGACACTAAAGCTAGATGCATGTTGATGGTATCGATAGACGATTCCCAATTACCTCATGTGGAAAATTTAAGGTCTGCATTTGAAATTTGGGAAGCTCTTAGGCGAATTCACCATAGAGCCACCATAGAGCGTGGGGGAACTAGCAGGCAGAGCTGTAAGGAAGCCTCACAAGTGTCTGCTATGGCCAGCAAGTCATGTTTTCGATGTGGCAGCAGGTTTCATTTGATAGCAAAGTGTCCTGAAAAGCAACAGGAATTTCAACAGTCCAAGGTCAGTTTCCGGAGCTACAGGGGAAGACGAAGTGAGAGCTACAAGAATCAACGATCCAGAGGGGGAGCAGGTGCTGATAAGGGACTATCTGCAATGGCAGCACAACAGAATCCTAAAAGGAGCCAACAAACCTTGAAGTGGATAATTGACAGTGGAGCCAGTCACAGTTTAGTTCCAGCGACATCTAGTGGCAGCTTGAAGAACTGCAAGACATTGCCAGTTGCAAAAACTGTGACTATAGCAGACAATAGTAAACGAGAAATGAGCCTTAAAGGCACAATTTATGTTAATTGTTTGCAAACTAACCTTCCTGTTTTTGTTCTTCCAGGAATGAAGAATGGACTTTTGAGTGTGTCATGCCTGGTAAAAAGTGGTTTTAAGGTTGAGTTTGAAAATGATGTGTGCACCATTTCGAAACAGGGGAAGGAGCTAGTTAAAATTCTCTGTGAAGATGGGCTTTTTGTTTTGGATGAAGAGCAGTTAGCAGCAGGTAGATGTTCAACAGGTGAAGCGCAAGCTAAGTGTGTAAATAAGGCTCCTCATACAGGTTGTGCACATCTACTACACAGAAGGTTAGCTCATATATGCTTTAAGTATGTAAGCAAGATGCCAGATTTAGCTGAGGAGTGTAACATTAAACCCTGTCCAAATTTTCTGGATTATTGTGCTTGTAAACATGCTAAGGTTAAGACATGTAACTATCCTAGATCTGATAGAGTAAGCAAGAAACCCTTTGAACTTGTGCACACAGACGTGTGTGGCCCTATGCCAGTCAAATCGCTTGGAGGTGCGAGATTTATGCAAATTTTGGTGGATGATTTTTCAAGGGCTAGTTGGGTTTTCTTTCTGAAAGAAAAATCGCAAGCAGCTTCCATCCTGATGGATTGGATTGAAGAAGTCGAATGTAAATTTGACACCAGGGTGCGTAAAATACAATCAGATCGTGGTGGGGAATATGTGAACCACACGCTGGAGACGTGGTTAAAAAGGAAAGGTATAGTTCATAGACTTACCAATCCCTATTCACCACAGGAGAATGCAGTTGCTGAAAGAAAATTTCGAACATTACAGGAAGCCATTGCCGCTTTGCTGTTTGATTCTGGACTTCCACAGCAGTTTTGGGCTGAGGCTGCACTGTATGCGAATTATACTTTTAACAGAGTGTACAATAGCACAGTAGGCAACACTCCTTACTTCATGCTATTTGGAAAAAACCAAAAATTGATCATCTAAGAGTTTTTGGATGTCGTGCTTATGTGCTGGTGCCTAGGGCACAACGTAGGAAAGGCGATCCTAGATCTAAAGAAATGCTTTTCTGTGGTTATCAAGCAAACACAAAAGGTTGGAGATTTGTGAATGTAGAAGGCAATCAAACGAAAATCACAATCAGCAGAAGTGCAGAATTTTGTGAACAGGATGGTTGGAATAAAATTCATGGAAATCCTGACATACTATTTGACGTGGTGAACAGTAACAATGAAACTCAGGCCCCAGGGCAGGTATTAGTTCCAGAACAGGCTGAGGAATTTGAGTCTGAGGACAAGGGTGAGAAATCGTTTAGTTCACCCAAGTCTGTAAAGTCAGAATCTTCTAGCTCTAAAAGTTCACCTGTACAGCAAGAGAGACCTGTAAAGTCAGAATCTTCTAGCTCTAAAAGTTCACCTGTACAGCAAGAGAGTGTAAAGTCAGAATCAGAAAGTTTTTCAACTACTAGTGACAAACAGGTGACGACTAGTGATTCTGGGTCAGAGGGGGAAACTGAAGGAACATCACAGGAACTGTTAAGGCGTTCCAAGCGTGCCAACAAAGGTATACCTCCTGAAAGGTACCAAGCTATTAGTGTTTGGGCTGGTTTGGCAAATTGCGAACCTGAAAGTTTTGAGGAGGTTGAGCAATTACCCCAGGAGGAGGCCAGTAGGTGGCGTGAGGCCATGCAAAAAGAGTTGAATTCTATGAAAGAACTGGGTGTGTTTTCCATCACCAAACTGCCAGAAGGTACCAAGGCAGTAAGTTGTAGGTGGGTGTACAGGATAAAGACAACAGTGATGGGGAAACCAGAGTACAAAGCAAGGCTTGTAGCTCGAGGTTTTACGCAAAGAAAGGGGTTACATTATTCTGAAGTCTATGCGCCCACTTCAAGGGGTGAAACCCTACGGGCACTATTAGCAGTTGCTGCTCAGAAAGGGTTCAAAGTGAATCAATTTGATGTCTCTACAGCTTATCTTCATTCAGACTTGGCTGAAGAGCTCTATATGGAGCTACCGCCAGGGTTGAAAGTTGGTAAATCAAATCAGGTATGGAAACTACATAAATCTATTTATGGACTCAAGCAATCTGCTCATAATTGGAATGAGTGTTTGAATGATGTTTTGGTAGGCATTGGTTTTAGCAGGAGCAAGGCTGACAATTGCTTATATTTCAGAGGTTCAGGAGATGCTCAAGAATCTTTGCTTGTTTATGTAGATGACCTGATTTATACTTCAAAGACACAAGAACAAGTAAAAAAACTAGCCAAAGAGTTAAATAAACACTTCAAAGTTAAGAATCTTGGTGATGTAAAGGTCTATCTTGGTGTTCAGATAGATAGGACCAAAAATGGCAGTTTTCTACTGAATCAAAAAGGCAAGATATTGCAAATGTTGAAAAAGTTTGGCATGACAGAGTGTGCAGGTGTTAGAACACCAATGGAAATGGGTTTTGTAAAAGACAATGAGTTCAAGAATAGTGCTGAATTCAAGCGTGCTGAAATCTTTCAGTCAGCTCTGGGAAGCTTACTTCATCTTTCGCAATGGAGTAGACCAGATATTGCTTACGCTGTTAACTTACTCAGCAGAGAAGCTTCAAAACCTAGTGTAAATGCATGGAAAGGAATTCAAAGAGTGTTAAGATATTTACAATACACCAAAGATTTTTGCCTTGAATTATCTTCTGAAGGACAAGCACAGATTACTTGTTGAACAGATAGTGATTGGGCAAATTTAAAGGATAGAAAATCAGTGTCTGGCTGTGTAATAAAATTTGGTAACTCTCTGATTGGGTGGAGATCCAAGAAACAGAACCTGATTGCTTTGTCGTCAACAGAAGCTGAGTTCTGTGCCTTATCTGAGTTATGTAGAGATCTAGAATTTTACAAATGCTTGGCACAAGAGATGTATGAAAAGGCCATCACTCCAATCACTGTATGGGGTGATAATCAACCGTGTCTTAAGTTAGCACAAAATGGGCAGTTTAAAGGTCGTACAAAACATTTGGATATCCGCTTTCAAAATGTTTGTCAAACGGTAAAAGCAGGAATTGTTAAATTAAATTACTGTCCCAGTCATGAAAATCAAGCTGATGGTTTTACAAAACCGCTTGGGTTTCAGCGGCATGAAAACTTTTGTGAAGAAATGGGTCTGAAGTAATTTTGTTTTTGTATTGCCAGCGAGAGGGGGTGTTAGGGTGTGAAACCTAAGACGCTGGCAAGTTAGCAATGTCATGTGACTTTAAGTAGTCAAGCTTGTTAAGTTGTTAAGTTGCTCAGTATATAAAGAGTGTTTGTTTTCTCTGCCTGCGGGGCGTGAAGCAAAAATGTCTGAAAGCTCCGGAGGTGTTTCTGTTATCTGTCTGCAATAAACCTGTCTTTGGAAAGACAGGCTTCCCTGTGTTGTTATTTCTTTGCTGCTGAGACTCTGAAGCTTGTACTGCAACAAGAATCTCTGCACTGGACTTAATTAATACTCTGCAAAGAGAACTGTTGCTGGTTGCGCAGCGGAAGCATTTACTGGACCAGTACACAGACTCTCTTATGCCTTGCTCCAAGGCAGCCCTTCCTCGGAGGAAGACAATGTGGGTGAGGTGGCCCCAGAGAGTGCCTGCTCAAAGTTTACTACTGTCCAAGTTGAAACAACACCCTATTCTGTGGAAGGACCTTATGTTCTTCAGATGGAATGAGACCTCGTGGGATAAGATGGCCCAGGAAGGCCTACAAGCATCCATGACAGCCCACTGACTGATGATGTAGTGTTGTCAACAATTTAACTAGAAGGCTGTGCCTAGTGAGAGCAGGAGCAAAGAAGAATGGCTGACTGGCACACCAAGCCTCATCAGATCTGCTGGTAAATGTTTTCTAATGTATGTTGTTGGCTTACCAAAAAATGAGTCCACAACTGCAGCATTTTGAATGTGAAATGCCCTGTTCCTGTCTATGTGCACACCACGCAATTAGTAGCTTTAAAAGATTTTTATTTGTCTAACATGCTTGACAGAAAATTACAACAACAATCCAGTTATGCCAAAATGAGTCAACACACCTGAAAATTTTCATGACCTCAAAAGCTTCTTAATGTCATTCATACATAAAAATGCACAATATTCCAAAGAAATATTCTCAGGGGGAAAAATATTCTTCAGAGAATATATCCTGACTTACATAGAAATGTTCTTGAGGCAAAAAAAGGAAAGGCCTCTTATTTTAATAATATGCTCCACCTCCTTTTTTAAGTGTTTCTGAAGTGCTATGAGTTATTGTAAACATTTTAGACTCATTTATCTGTTTCAGGAAGCTTGTTTATTTTATTTTCTGGGGTTGTCACTAGAAAACTTAAGTAAAGGTTTATTATAAAAATAGCCACATTAAAAGTCTGGTTGACAATGTAGAATTATTTCATTTGGAGGAATGACAATGTGCTGAAAGGCTGGTGCAAACTGGCTACTTGTCATAGCGGCTTTGCTTTTTCTTGCAACGGTGGCCAGAGATATCTGCCATCTACCTGCCATCTAGCCTGGTTTGCAGTAGCCTTTCTGTGCAAAGTTATATCTGCACATCCGATCTTGTGAGTAAATTTGATCCACAGTAATATATATTTTCAGAATACATAAGGTTGCCATAAAATGACAAGTCCCTGTTCCATGGATTCCAACCAAATTGAGTACTGAACAAGCAACAAGTCTAGTTATCATTCTGTACCTCTCTCAGATTTGACCCTGAACTCCACATTCCTGAAGTTATGTGCCTATATATATATAGTAGTTAAAATCCACATTTATGTTCCCTGTGATGTGCTCATGTGGATTGTTCCGCAGTTCTTAAACATGTTTGGATCAGCTGCATGCACACACATTTGCCAGCTTGGGTGAGTGTGGAATTGACCTTTGAGAACTGGGCTGCAAGGGCAAAAGCTATGGCTATGGGCACAGTAGTGGCTGAAAATGCAGCAAGTATTTCAAGTCGCATTTGCACATCGTTGTACAGAAAGTTGCAGAGAGTAGAACTTACTTCTAAGGAAACATGATTAGGTTTGCCCTGTATGAGATTTAACAGCTGCAGAATTCATTAGGGTTTTTGGGGGGAGGGGGCTTTTTAATTCCTGAGTTTACATTTAATTTAAACTACTTCTCTTTCAATTTTTTTGTGCTGTATACTGCATTTCGGTAATCTCCACCATAATATCACTTTCCATATTTAATATCAGATGGAAGAAGATTTTTTAAAATTCTCCTATACTTGGTTTTACAAGACTGGAAGTTTATAGATTTGAAAAGTATGTGCCATAATAATGTGCTTCTTTTGACCTCTTAAATACATGGGGAGTCATTTTATATCTGTAATAATAGTCCTAAGAATCTAGCACAATTGTATTTTCCCCTCACTGTGATTATCCTGTGAAACCAGGTTTAAATGAGCAAATGATAGCATTTAACACACATGAAAACTGTAAACCTTCATAAAGAACCACTTGGCTGAAGAGTCATGTCATTTTAGTAAGTTCAATATAGCACATGGAATATACATAATGCATTGATTTCTCTTGATATAACATGGAATGTACACCCCTTTTCTGTATTAAAAAGTCTTTTTAAAATGATGAAATGTTAGATCTGTTGAAGTATTTCTAGAAGGCTGTGATACCAGATACCTCTGATGTCTGTCCATTCTTGCCTCTCCAGTTATTTCATAAAGAGAAAAAAAAAACACGTTCATAATTTAGCGTATGCTTAGTTTTTACATCAGCAGCTCTGTGCTGCTAGCCAATGTTTTACGCAGGTTGCAGGCTTCATACTTCTGCGTGTGATAATCATGTGTTCCTTGGAGTAGGCAAATCGATAACTATAGGTGGATTGAGTGGCTGGTAATTCACTGTACATGCAGAAGCATTCACATAGGTGGTAGTTCCATCAGCCATAACTCCGTAACCTAGAATTTAAAAAGATAGTTGTTATTATTACTCAGTTGTACTTGTTAAGACATCTCATCAAACAAGTTTACCAAGCATTGTAACAAAAACAGAATAAATAATATACAGAATAACTGTGATCCTCCCACCATCACAGTTAAATCTGAAAAATCCAGCTTGGCATATGATTCAAATACAAAAAGACCAGCACAATAAAATGCAATACAAATCACAGGAGTTAAAACCACCAGCCAGACCATATATAATCTTCTCTCTTTTTTGGCTTCAAATTAACTTTCACTGGAGGGCATTAGGGAATCCGGGAATTCAAAACGGTGGTTGTTTGGCAAAGGCAGCAACAGCAATTCTAGCCTGATATTCTTCAAGTATTTTGACTCTGCATTTCGTCCGGAAAAGAGCTTCAGCGACCACATCTAGGGTTCTGCCGTGTCCTGGCATTCAAAAAGAGTCAAGACTGGGTGGTGGCAGAAAGTGCAGTGGTGTTTTACATGGTGACCTCATTCCATCACACCCCATGACAAGGGCTTTGTAGCATCACTACGGGCTGAAAAGGCTAAAGCACCCTTTTCTACTGAATGATGTCACTCCATCTGTCTTCACCGGAATATAAGCAAACAGCATTCTAACTTCCATAATGTTCAGAAACATTTCAAGAAGAAGCAATATAAAATACTGGCCATTGTCACCCAGGGGGATGGTGTCCAGAGAAGTCGTGTGGAGGTATGCTCAAATTCTGTTTCCTACAGTTTAAGTAGCTCTGTGTTGAAACCCAGCCCCAATAGCTTTCTTCTGGAAGCCATCGTGCCAAGGCCTGGGAACTCAGACCCTGCTGTGGTCTTCAGGGTGTGAATGAGGCCATCTCACTAAACTGCCTCTTGGCATGCAGGGATTATGTGGAGTTCCTTGGCCTCAGCTTGAAGGTCACAGCAGGGTCTGGTCCTCCAGGTGGCGAACATTAGGACCTGAAGGTCACTTACGTGCTCAAACAACCAAATCCATTTTGTATTACAAATGGACATTTTTGGATTAAACTCAGAAATGAACAATAGTAACATGTGTCAGTTGCCAAACCCCTGGTTTTTGGAAAAGGAAATAGTTCCTATTCCTCTTGCATGAGGAAACAATGGAGGTGTGAGGCTACGACTGTGCTTGAAGGTCCACATTCCTGTTTCTTCCTCATTACCTGACCTCAGTGTGAACTAAATGGCATTAAGGACTCAAAACATTAGCTTTCACACATCACAAAGGTTGGCTATAGCTTGTGGTTAGTGAGAAGAGATTTTAGCCAAAAGCCCAGGTTCAGATAACACAGTAAGCCAAATCTTAGCTGAACTCAGCACGGTGCAGGAGGAGGGGAAAAAGGAACAAAGCAATTCCTGTCTCTATTCTGTTTCTTTGCATGTCACTCTTGCAGGTGTTGCTGGACTGCCATACATTCCAGAGCTTCCTCTTCCCACCCCAGGCAACTACTAAGCTTGCTTTTCACCAGCCCTTATGAAGACACCCCCTTTTTCATGTCCCTGCTTTTATCTTCAACCACATTTCCATGCCTCCTACTCCCTCTTTGTTTGCAGCCCCCTTTTGCTCCTATGGTCACCTCCATTCTTTTTCCTCTAGCCTTCTCCATATTCTTCTCAACTCCCCACTGCACACAGATCATGCTGCCTCTTTTCTACTTTATGCACTTACTTCACGATTATATGCATTACTGTATCTTTAAGATGAATGGACTCTTAAGAGCAAACCTGTTCAGTTCAGTTGATAGATATTGTTCATATATGGGTCTTGGCTTATAAAAACACACAAGAGCTTGAGAAAGTTGGCAATACTCCTGCACTTTTTGAGACCTTTAAAAAACAAAAGGCTGGAAATGCCATGAAAACATTGCAGGCTCCATCCTTCAGCTCCTAAGTAGCTGCGCTGCCTAGAAAGTTCAGTAGTTTTTCCTAAACAGTTTTTAAAGGGGTGAGACTGAACAGCTGATGGAGATAAGAATGGGGAAAAAATGTTCGAAGAAACTCTGAGGGGGGGAGGGGGGAGGGAGAGAGAGGGAGAATTTAGGATTTCATCAGCCCTCAATAAACTGAAACTGAGCCCTGGCTGAAGAATGAGCAGTTGGCAACAGCACTCGAATAATGGTGATTCTGTCACCATTTGAAGTGAGCAGCAGAAAATATAGTTTCAGGTGGGACATTTTTGATAGGAAAAAAGTTTTAGAGGGGAGAGAACAGTATGTTATTATTCCTCCCCAAGGTTCTATAAATGACAACTGCAGATGTAGCTTTGGTTGGTTGGGGGAAGATTTCTACTGCTCACAGCATGCAGACACTATAAAGAGGAGCTTGTTGTTCTAAGGCTGTCTATAGAACTTACTTGGGAGTTCTTCCCTGAGGAACCTGAACGTCCCAGGATAACATCTAGCTTGCCGTTTCCTACTTGTTTTCTTTAAGTTCCTGTCATCTGCAATAAATAATATTCTGTATCCTTTATCATGCTGTTGCCAAAGCAAACACTACATACTCACCATTGCATTGTAGTGGATTATTTAGTTCTGGGTAGTATTTGTGCTACAAGTTGTGACAGCATTGATCTGACTGGTTTTGCTGGCAAAAAAGACTAATGATGCACATTGCAAGAGAGTCTATCTCAAGTATCCATGTGTGGAAATAACTGCTCACCCATCTGGCGGTGGGCGCCATTTGCAGACCGGTGCGCAGCACCCATGATCTCCCTGGCGACAAGCTAGTCTGCCGCACCTGGCTTGCCTTCCCAGCACCACGGGCTGTTGGGGTTCCCGCCTGACCCCTATTAAAACAGGCCAATCTGCAGTGTTGCTGGGGCGAGGGCCAAGTGAGCAAACCAGGAGTGAGAAGGGTTCACTCCAGTCCACTCTGGGGTTTTATAAGCAGGGCAGAGCCAGCGCTCGACGCGCAGTCGGCTCCAGAGCTGACATGCATGTGCCTGGGGGGAGTTGTGAAATGTTTATTTGTATGATCTAGTTGGGATTCCTGTATTGCAGGGGCTTGGACTTTCAACTCTACAATTCTATGATTCTATATTCTATCGCCATGCTGTATTTCATATTGGTTTTTAAATTTCCTTGAGTTTCAAAAGGGTTTTGCTGTTATATAAATTGACTTCAGAATCAGTATAACTGATTATTTGTAATGTGATGTTCGTAACTGAAATAAAGGCACTGTGGTTTTAGAAAAAGATAAATATGTCAGATCAATTCTGGAAAAGGAAACTACTGACATTGTTTAGTAACTAGCAGATAGTTGCCCCTCAGGATCCACGTACTATGGCTTTTCTTTTAGAAATTTTAGGGAACTAAAGTGGACATAATTCAGGTGAAATCAGTATTAACACAGTATGTTACAACCTAGGCCTTCAACATAGTAACAGAAGCTGGACCTCTTCAATTTGTATTTGGTGTGGTCCGGCATCCAATGAAAGTTTGACCTGGA
The DNA here is from genome assembly GCF_964106915.1 of Podarcis gaigeae. Taxonomy (NCBI): domain Eukaryota; kingdom Metazoa; phylum Chordata; class Lepidosauria; order Squamata; family Lacertidae; genus Podarcis; species Podarcis gaigeae. The sequence continues at coordinate 4,459,897 of NC_139681.1, forward strand.
ATTCAATCTATACGCAAAAAGAGGCTTTCTGACCTTCATGGATGTGTCCAAAAACATGAAGACGTGGTTGTATTCGTCTCTGGACTGTATTCAGCAGCTCAACACATCCCACTCTTTGCATTTTCTTAGGAACCCAATCTAAGAAACCTTTAGAATAAAAGATATAGGACAAAAGAAGAACAAAGAAAACAGATATTATCTGAGAAATTTTATAACCTGAATTTTAAAAATGCACAGCATTGAACATCTCTCCCTAGTTCTTGTGACTGTGTCTCTATGAAGAATTATCTTTGAAAGTGCATTTATAAAGAATTTGAATAAAATGGAATAATCAAACTATGCAAACAAAAGGGATTAAGACTAATCTTACTGCTAACAACAAAGGTGTGTGTTTGTGTGTTTTTGGTATGTGTATGGTAGATATGGTTTTAAATAAATGCTAATAAATAATTGTTAACAAATGTACAGTTTAATATTAAACTAAATGTATAGTTTAATAAGCTTAAGACATATCTGCTGTTTTCCTGCATCCAGCTATTCTTCTGCTTTGAGTCCTAGTGAAATAAATTGAATACCAGCCATTATGTTCAAACCATGGTGCCTAATATCAAGTTCTCATGGAGTACAGGCAAACACCTAAAATGAATGGAAATGGAAATTTGATGACTTAATGTATTGTGGCCCCCATGTGAGAAGAAAAGAGCACCTAATCTCATGTATAGTATATCGGAGTTTCTAATAACATTCCTGACAAGAATAAAATTATCTGAAGGTGGGGAATATTGTAGTTACTCTTTTTAAATCTTCGGAATAAAAGTGCTTAATCAGCAGTATAGCACGCCATTTTTAAATACCCATTGTTAGGGCTGTGGTTCAGTAGGGTGAGAGATGTTAGCAGTTGCCAGCTGAGGTCAGAAAATGACCCCTCATTTCCATTCTCGTTCCTATTGCCTCTTTGTGATGCTTACTATGTTAAAACAATGGCTAGAGATTGAAGAGCTACAGTGAAAGAGCCTTACGGTAAGGAAATAAAAACATGTGACATCATCATCATCATCATCAGAAGAGTTTGGATTTGATATCCCGCATTTCACTCCCTTTAAGGAGTCTCAAAGCGGCTAACATTCTCCTTTCCCTTCCTCCCCCACAACAAACACTCTGTGAGGTGAGTGGGGCTGAGAGACTTCAGAGAAGTGTGACTGGCCCAAGGTCACCCAGCAGCTGCATGTGGAGGAGCGGAGACGTGAACCTGGTTCACCAGATTACGAGTCTACTGCTCTTAACCACTACACCACACTGGCTCTCAAGTGTAAGTGTAACATTTACCAGTTGCTGGAAACCGCAGGAGAGGAGAGGGCTCTTGTGCTCAGATTCTGCTTGTGGACTTCCCACAGGCATCTGGTTGGCCACTGTGAGAACAGGATGCTGGACCAGGTGAGCCTTTAGCCTGAGACCCAGCAGCCTCTTCTTAATGCTCTTGTGCTTTTTCTGCCAGTTTCAGCCATATGGAAGGTTTCTAACCAGAATTCTGTGCACATTACCTACAGCATGCCAAATGCTTCTGTTCAGTTTTGTGTTCCACTGGGACTAGCAAGGCTTTTAAAAGTTATCTATATGGTGCTCAACATGCAAAATAAATATAATAATAATGGCATATAATCTAAAACAGGGGTGGCCAACTCTCAAGAGACTGTGATCTACTTTCGGAAGGGATTCAGCTCAAAATTGTTGAGCTTTTTTTCGGGAGGAGGAAAGCCCAGTTTTTTAGGGAGGAGTTCCGTTTTGGGGATAGTTAAAGGATACGGACAAAGGGATAAAGTCACTCAGAAGAATATCAGCAGCACAGAGAAAGCTCCGTTTTCCCTTCCAGAGATCATAGAACAATGGAGAGGGAACGTGGCAGGAGTCAGTTTAGCGACGCTAAGGAAAGGGAACCGGAGATCAACCATGTTCTACCAAAACCTCGCGGGGATCTAACAGTAGATTGAAAACCTGTTGGACATCCCTGATCTAAAGCATCCCTGCCTCAAATCAAAGGCAAAGTTTGCGAAAAGTGTTGCAATACGTATTAGATTCTTCCTGCTTCCACTTGTTGCAAGAGGGTGCACAGGTACAAAATGGCCATTCTAGGAACATAAGAAGAGCTGTGCTGAGTTAGTCTTGCAGGCCGATCTATTCCAGTATCCTGCTCTCACAGTGGCCAACCATATGTCTGTGAGGAGCTAGCATACAGGATCCTACCCACGTGTGATTTCCAGTAACTGGTATTCAGAGCCACACTGCCTCCGACGGTCGAGGCAGAACATCACCAGCATCACCCTTCTGCCAAGGACAAGGAAGGGAAAGTACATAATGGAAAAAGTATCTCCTGTATAGAATGTCCTGAGAAACAAACAGAGACTGAAACTCAAACCGCTGCTGGTCCAGTGGCTGGAAATAGTTAATTATAAATAAGCCTGTCTGTAAAGACAAAAAGTATTTCCACTTCAAAAACTTTGCAAACTAAAATCCATGAAATTAACTTCTCCATTAAATTAAGCATTATTTATGTTGAACATGTTTCTGTTTGCATGCAATATCAGCCTTCTGAAGCTTTCCCATATGTTTGCAGCTTATTATGTACACCTGACTACACAAACTAAGAATAATTGATTACACCTAGCTAACAATTAGAGATTGCTTTAGATTCCCCCTTCCTCCCCTACGCTTGGTTACTTGAAAACAGGGATCTGTAACTGGCAGGAAAGTATAAATCTTTGTCACCAACAATCAAACAGACTGTTTGATAAAGACATAAAGGAGAAATGAAAGCTTGTTTAAAAACAAAAGACAAAAGGAGTAAAAGTCCCCCCTAGAGAAAGGAAAGAATTTTGAATTAGGCCAGGGATGGATGTAGAGATTTATTCATACTGTATTCTAACTTGAGCCAAGGGGCTCAGGGATGGCCTTCTATGCACTGTAAACATCTCACTTTAAACAATGCACTTTTACTCAAAGTAAAAATCCACTGGGTCCCAACAAGATCAAAATATTCCTGCCTAACCACCTTATTACCAGCCTAACCCCAGGCATTTAAACTAGTTATAAATGGATATACTTGTAGGAAGTGGTGGCAGAGAAAAAGCAAAGTGCATTTCTGTGGGCAAGTGAGCACTGTGGCTGAGGATTCTGGTATTTGAGGATTCTGATATGAAATGATCTGATCCATACCTCCTCCCAAACTAGATGGGAACTTCGTTATTTCACTGGCATTTGCACTTCCTGAATATTCTGACAGCTTTTGTTTTTGCTCATTTTTAAAAAATCCATGGATTTTGAGAGGAAAACACTTAGAAAGCCATTATTTAAAAAACTTACTTTTTTTTACAACGTTCACAGATTAAAGTGTAAGAACGATGGATGACAGGGGCCAGAAATATGTTGATCTGAGCATTCTTAAGCAGTACCAAATCATCTTTAAACTCCTAAGTGAAACATGCATACAAGATAATTCCAAAACTGGGTAAATCACTAAAGCTACAAAATCCATGATGTTGGGATAGCTCAGTTGGTAGAACATGAAAGGGGGTTGGACTACATGTCTTCTGTGGTCCCTTTCAACTCTATGATTCATAATTCTATGAAAACGAAATTTGTTGATTAGGATCTGCAAATCCCTCATTCCTTCTCATCAATGATCATGCCTTTAGAACCCCCTAAAGAACACCTTTAAGCAACCAATTTCATCAAAAGATTATGGGTATTCTTGGGGGGGGGGGAGTTATGATAAAGTTTTAAACAAGTCAAAAATCCTCACGAAGACTTTTTGCCTCCATTCCCTTCCACCTAAAAAGCTATCTAGCTGGTTGGAATGAGTAACTCTCCCCCCCCCCCAGTTACTGGGGGCATTAAAAGGGTATTTCTGATGTCAATTTTCTAGGTTTATTCCAGACGTCTATTATTGTTTCCCTAACTTCATTTGGCAACATAACTCCTGAACTTTTCCCCATATCTATTCATGATGAGGACACGATATCACTATTTGCTGTCACATTCAGTGAGACTTTCAGCATTCAATGAGTTTTAAAACCTGAATACTTCCTTACACCACTCAGGTTCACTATGGCCATACACTCTTGCCCATTCCTTTCATACCTCCCAAGCTCTCATCTCATTCTCCAAGTTTCACAATGAATAACAAAGACTACAAGTCTGAGACTTCCGGTGCACCGCGATCTCAACGCAAGCAGGGTTCTTACCGGGAGGGAGAACCCGAGCTATTTTGAAGGATAGGGGCAACTCCAGGGCGCGGAGACCCCCCAAAATACTTCTGGAGGGTGTTCAGAAGGTCTGGTTCCCGGCGCGGCCAAAGAGCGACCAACCCGGCCGCCAGGTAGCCTTGGAAGAGGTGAAGAGAGCGGCGGAGAGGTTTAGCGGGTCGAGGGAAGCCATTACTCACCTTCAGATAGCAAAGCCCTGAGCTTGCGGAGAGAGCGGTATGCTCTCAGATTAAAGGACTCCGAACGCAAAATATTTAAAACTTTGCGGCCAAAGAACAAAAGAACAAGGAAGTCTCGGAGCAATAAAGAGATGTAAACGGAGTTTAGCTGAAAGCCGAAATCAACTCAGACACAGCGCGACACCAGGGCGGGAGAAAGTGAAAGTGAGTCGCCTTAGCGGATACGTTGTTTCCTCCAAGTATCTCCCCCCCCCAAAAAAAGCAAGTTTATAAGTAGGAGCGCTATATTAGAAGAAAGGAGGGAAGAGAAAGGGGGCCAGAGATAAAGTATTGGAACTCGGTGTTCTTGGTGAACCGGAGGGCGTGAAGAGGAGAAGGGGCGTTTCTCTATCTCCGTGTTAGAACACAAGAGATATCAAAACCGGGAAGAGAAGGCTCCGCCGCCATTACGAATCTTGGAGCGTGGGGATTGTGAAAAGTAAAAAGGGGACAGTTATATACATCTATATTGGTATTTATACGCGTATGTTTTCCCCCTCTTCTTTTGGTTTGTGTGTTGGGACCTGAAACTCGGGACTTCCGACTTATAGGAGAGACTAAAACTCTGGTGAAGATATCTGAAGAAGTGTGCATGCACACGAAAGCTCATACCAAGAACTAACTTAGTTGGTCTTTAAGGTGCTACTGGAAGGATTTTGTTTTGTTTTGACTATGGCAGACCAACACGGCTACCTATCTGTAAACAAAGACTACAAGGATTTTGGGTGTGCAATTTAGCTTTAATCTCTGGGGCTTTGTTAGCTACAACTAAGCTTGTATCTTCACAGGTACTTCTAACATTATTTCTGGAAATTTTTTAGCTATAAAAGAACTTTGCAGTTAACCTCTTTGGCTTAGGCTCAAAGCTGTCTGTGATTTAATGCAAGGAGCAGGATTCAAGTCTTGTTGCAACATCATCCCATGGGCCCTACAGAGAAGAAATAAGCTGTCACTGGAATTATGAAACAGACAGCCGCTACATCTTATTGGAGTCTATAATAAATCTAATGTCACAGAGCAATAACCATCTCCAATGCACTTTCTAGGGTGCCCTGCTGAAAGTCCCCAAAACTTTCAACAGTGTTGTAATTTTTTTTGCGGGGGGGGGGGGGATAGTAAGAAAGTGAATTTTCCTCTTTTTACAAAGCATATGGCACCATAACTATCAGCTCATTAAAGTATGTCAACAAGAAAAAGAGATATTAATGGACCAACTGTTGCCATCAATAATATTTTGCAGCTAGGATAAATTATAAGCAACCTGTATCTATCAGGAAATTTAAGAAGTCTCAACAAAGATTCAGAATGGAATAATAACCCATTTCCAGAGGTCTTTCCTAACACTTAGGACTTAGAGCATGATCTAGCTTTATATTCCATTGTTCGCTGCTGTTGCTGCACCGTGGGTGTTGGGGAAGGCCATTCCCTCCTGCAGGCCCATTCCACCAGGCCTGGGGGGCGGGGCCCACACTCGCCACCGCTACAGCTTTAAGGACACTGGTGTTGCTGCAGCAAATGTTATAAATGTTTTTATATATTTTAAAGTGTTTTAAAGGGGTTTTTACTTTTTACTTTCTTGTACCACCATGAACGGTGGTTTTTATTGATGTATTTTTATTTTGTTCTGTTTTATTTTGGTTTGGGGTTGGATATTGAGTGGGGTGGGGATTTGTTTTGTTTGGTACAATTGTTTTTGGATTGATTTGTTTTTCTATTTCGTAAATGGAGGTTGGTTTGAGGCTTGGGATTGCTACTGTAGTGGGGCGAGGGAGGTATGGCGGTGGGGACAGATGTTATAGGTGAAGGGGATCGAGATACGGATATGCTAGTACCCCTTCCAATCTGCGCCCCATCCCGAGGGACGAAGGTAGGGTGAGCAAGGATTACTCACCTCCGTCACTGGTGCTGTGCAATGCCAGGTCTATAGGCAACAAAACCGCCACCCTGCGAGATTTCTTCACCTCGCAGGGGGTTGACCTGGCTTGTGTGACGGAGACCTGGGTGCGCAAAGGGGAAACTGTTACCTTATGAGAGATGGTGCCCCCGGGTTTCTCCGTCCTCCACCAGTCGCGGACTGTGGGCCGGGGGGGAGGGGTGGCATTATTAATCCAAGAAGACTGTCCTTTCAGGGCTCTACCATCACCATCGATCCCCGGCATTGAATGTGTTGGCCTAGTGTGGGGCTCCGAGGTGAGCTTGGCTGTCTGGCTGGTGTACCGGCCACCTAGCGCACTAGCAGCTACCCTGTCAGGCCTGCTGGAGGCGGTGGCTGGCTGGGCCTTGGAGTTCCCTAACCTATTGGTATTGGGGGACTTTAACATCCATGCTGAAGCCATTCCCTCCTCACAGGCTCTGGACCTGGTGTCTTCCATGGCGACACTAGGGCTCTCCCAGTTTGTTTCGGGCCCAACACATCAAGCAGGCAACACGCTGGATTTGATCTTTGGCGTCGGTATAGATGTGATCATGTCTCCTTCGATGAAGGTGCCATGGTCTGATCACTACGCTCTGGAAGCCAGGATTGATTTTTCCACCCCCACCCTGCTTAGGTGGCGAGCCAATTTGGGCTCGCCCGCAGAGGCTGATGGACCCTGATAGATTCTGTCAGGCCTTGCTCCCCCTGGCGACTCATTGACTGAGCTTGTTGAGGGCTGGAATAACCAGCTCCTAGCAGCCATCCATGAGATCGCACCTAGGCGCCCTCCCTGGTTTACCGGGCTCCCTGGTTTACCGAGGAGCTTCGGAAAATGAAGCGGGACCTCAGATGGCTAGAGCGAGTATGGCTGGGTGCCCGTGACGGAGCCTCAAGAACATCTTATAGGGTTTTTATGAAAACCTATGAGATGGCAGTGAAGGCCGCTAAGAAGTCCTACTTCTTGGCCTCTATTGCCTCCGCTAGCTCTCGCCCGGCGCAATTATTTAGTATAATAGCAATTTGACACACAGCTGTGAGGCATTTGCGAGCTTTTTTGCGGAGAAGGTCCTGTTGCTCCGCCATGACCTCCCTGCCAATTTGGATACAATAAAGGAACTGGAGGCTCCTTGACTGTCCTCGGGTCCAGTATTGGACCACTTTGACAGGATATCGATGTGGACAGACTCCTCCGAGCTGGAAAGCCCACCACCTGTCCTCTTGACCCGTGCCCGTCTTGGCTGATTAGAGCGTGTCCAGACGAGGTGCGGGCCCCCCTGGGTGATATCATCAATTTGTCCCTTGGCACCGGGATATTCCCTGGGGAACTGAAGAAGCAGTGGTGCGCCCGCTCTTAAAGAAAACATCATTAGATCCCTTCGATCTATCCAATTACCGCCCGGTTTCGAATCTTCCATTCCTGGGTAAGGTGATTGAGAGAGCGTTTGCTGAACAGCTTGGTAGGTTTCTGGATGAAACATCGGCTCTCGATCCATTCCAGTCCGGCTTCCGCGCTGGTCATGGGACCGAGACGGCTCTGGTCGCCTTAACAGATGATCTCCGCAGGCAGCTGGATCGAGGCGGGTCGGGGCTGCTGATTCTCCTAGACCTGTCAGCAGCCTTCAACATGGTCGATCACGAACTCCTGGACCATCACCTTACCAACGTGGGGATCCAGGGCACAGTCCTTCAATGGCTGCGCTCGTTTCTCTCTGGTCGGGGACAGAGGGTGGCGCTTGGGGGGGAATTGTCATCGCGCCACTCCTTGGTGTGTGGAGTGCCTCAGGGTGCTATTCTCTCCCCAATGCTTTTTAACATCTTTATGCGCCCCCTCGCCCAGCTTGTCCGGAGTTTTGGGCTGGGTTGCCATCAGTATGCCGATGACACCCAACTCTATCTGTTGATGGATGGCCATCCTGACTCGGCCCCAGACACGCTGACCAGATGTCTGGAAGCTGTGGCTGGATGGTTACGTGGGAGCCGGTTGAAGTTAAATCCTTCGAAGACAGAGGTCCTCTGGCTGGGACGGGGCGATATGGGATTGAGAGGGCAACTCCCATCTCTTGTGGGGGTGCAATAAGTGCCAGCATCGTCCGTTAAGAGTTTGGATGTAATCTTCGATACCTCCCTCTCTATGGAGGCGCAGATTACAGCTATAACAAATGCGGCATTTTTTCATCTCCGCCAAGCTAAGCAGTTGGCTCCTTATCTTTCTCGCCCTGACTTAGCCACTGTAATCCACGCGACGGTCACCTCCAGACTAGATTATTGTAACTCGCTCTACGTGGGGCTGCCCTTGAGACTGACCCAGAAACTCCAGCGGGTGCAGAATGCCGCGGCGAGACTCCTTATGGGGTCTTCGCTGCAAGATCATATTCAGCTGGTACTATACCAGCTGCACTGGCTCCCGGTGGAGTACAGGATCAGGTTTAAGGTGCTGGTTTTAACCTTTAAAGCCCTATACGGCCTAGGACCCTCGTACCTACGGGCCCGCCTCTCCTGGTATGTCCCACAGAGAAATTTACGGTCTGCAAATAAAAACAACCTGAAGATCCCAGGCCACAGAGAGGTTAGGCTGGCCTCAACTAGAGCCAGGGCTTTCTCGGCCGCAGCTCCAATCTGGTGGAACGGTCTGTCACAAGAGACTAGGGCCCTGCGGGACCTGACATCTTTCTGCAGGGCCTGCAAGACAGAGCTGTTCCACCAGGCCTTTGGTCAGGGCGCAGCCTGACCCCCTCCTCTGGCAATCTGCACAGAATTTTGCTTAGTGGTTGCCATCAATTTGATTTTAATTAATTTTATAATGAATGTTTTTAGAATGTTGGATTGTTTTGATTGTTGTTGGCCGCCCTGAGCCCGGCTTCGGCTGGGGAGGGCAGGATATAAATAAAATTTATTATTATTATTATTATTATTATTATTATTCAAAATTAGTGAGTTTAAGCATGTAGGCGAATATCTCCTATTGACGTAAGAAGGAGCTCAGTTGGTAGAGCATGAGATTTTTAATCTCAGGGTTGTGGGTTTGAGCCCCACGTTGGGCTAAAGATTCCTGCATTGCAGAGGGTTGGTCTTGATGACCCTTGTGGTCTCTTCCAACTCTACAGTTCCATGATATTATGATTATTATATCCCACCCATCTAACTGGGTTGCCCCAGCGACTCTGGGCAGATTCCAACAAATATAAAAACATAATAAAACACCAAACATTAAAAACTTCCCTATACAGGGCTGCCTTCAAAGGTCTTCTAAAAGTTGTGTGGTTATTGATATCTGATGGGATTCTAAAGTGCTTAACTCTGGAAGTTCATATATTATCTTGCTCACATGCATTCATTCACTAATCCTTGGAATCTTGGAAGATAGGCTGGTATTATTGTCATCACATTGCAAATGGAGGGGCTGAGTGACAGTGTCATGTCTAAGATCATACAGTGAGTTTATGGCTGAGATGCACTTGGAACTGGGAAAGTCTAGATCATAGCTCATGTTACATGAACCACTATATTTCACTAGCTTTTAAATATGCAGGCAAGCTGAAGTATGGGAGGTGATTCAGTTTTTCAAGATAAACCAGTGACTCCACAGCTCATTGCAAAAAGGTGGTATTCAGTGAATGAACATCTTGTTGTGAAAAAAAATTGCATCCCATTCTCTAAGGAACATGAGCTGATTTTGCTGCACATGACCTTTGGAAACCTCTCAATTCTACAATTCTGTGATTCAAAGCATGTTCATCAAAGCATGTGAAGACTTCCAGGCATAATAATAATAATAATAATAATAATAATAATTTATTATTTATACCCCGCCCATCTGGCTGGGCCTCCCCAGCCACTCTGGGCGGCTTCCATAAAAACCAAAAATACAGTAAAATATCACACGTTAAAAACTTCCCTGAACAGGGCTGCCTTAAGATGTCTTCTGAATGTCAGGTAGTTGTTTATCGCTTTGACATCTGCTGGAAGGCCGTTCCACAGGGTGCGTGCCACTACTGAGAAGGCCCTCTGCCTGGTTCCCTGTAGCTTTGCTTCTCGCAATGAGGGAACCGCCAGAAGGCCCTCGGCGCTGGACCTCAGCGTCCGGGCAGAATGATGGGGGTGGAGACGCTCCTTCAGGTATACTGGACCGAGGCCGTTTAGGGCTTTAAAGGTCAGCACCAACACTTTGAATTGTGCTCGGAAACATACTGGGAGCCAATGTAGGTCTTTCAAGACCGGTGTTATATGGTCTCGGCGGCCGCTCCCAGTCACCAGTCTAGCTGCAGCATTCTGGATTAGTTGTAGTTTCCGAGTCACCTTCGAAGGTAGCCCCACGTAGAGTGCATTGCAGTAGTCCAAGCGGGAGATAACCAGAGCATGCACCACTCTGGCGAGACAGTCCGCAGGCAGATAGGGTCTCAGCCTACGTACCAGATGGAGCTGGTAAACAGCTGTCCTGGACACAGATTTGACCTGTGCTTCCATGGACAGCTGTGAGTCCAAAATGACTCCCAGGCTGCGCACCTGGTCCTTCAGGGGCACAGTTACCCCATTCAGGACCAGGGAATCCTCCACACCTGCCCGCCTCCTGTCCCCCAAAAACAGTACTTCTGTCTTGTCAGGATTCAACCTCAATCTGTTAGCCGCCATCCATCCTCCAACCGCCTCCAGACACTCACCCATAGGAATTCAAATGTTCCAATGAACATACACATTGGGATGCAAGGTTAGCATGTATTTTATGTGTGTGCTTTTGGAATGTCCCTTTGCTTCCACTGAGCTCTGCATGCATCTCTGCAGTATAGCACTTATTGCAGACACCACAAAGAAACAAAATCTTGTAGCAGTACACTAGAACTTCACACTCCATAAGCAATGTGTTACTATAGTTTTCCTATTTCATTGTTATAATCTTGATTATTTCAATCATTAAGTCACTAAAGCGTCCTGTATTAATTAATTAATTAATTAATTAATTATTCTATTTAATTAAATTTGTATACCAGCCTATACCCATAGATCTCAGGGTGCTTCACAACATAAAATCCTAATACAGTGGTACCTTGGTTTACAACCATAATCCGTTCTGGAGGTCCATTTGTAAACCAAAACAGGTTGTAACCCAAGGTGCGCTTTTGCCAATGGGGCCTCCCAAAAATTTTTTTGTTCGAAATGCCCCCCCAAAAGAGGGTTGTAATCCAAAAAAAGGTTGCAAACTGGGACTCGCACTTCCGGGTTTGACGTGTTTGTAATCCAAAACGTATGTAATCCAAAATGTTTGTAATCCAAAACGTATGTAAACCAAGACGTATGCAAATCAAGGTACCACTGTATAAAAAACAGAAATGAGGACTGCAAGCATGAGTGGAATACTGTTTCACTCTAAAGCATTGCAGAATCAGACCCCTTTAAACCCACACATTCTAAGAAGCAGCAGAATCTACAAACTATTACTTGCAATGACACAACACAGATAAATAATGACCCGAAACATTTTTCAGTGTTTTCTTACCAAGAGGTGGTCCATGTGTTATAAGAATATCTATTCCATCTGGAATTAGGTTCCATTTCTCTAAAAGTGCTTGGCCTCGCGGAAGATTAAAGCCCCAGCCATAAAACCAAGGTTGCCTGCCGAAAAAGGGAGAGATTTTCTTCAGTGCTATATACACGTTGGATTAGTCAGTTAAGACCAACCACGAAACATTCCGTTCAACTTTGTTCATAATGGATACAAGTACATATTCTGGGCTGCATGGCTTGGGGAATATTCCTCCAAGCCGTGTAAAACAAATGGGAAAGTTTGCATTGTGGTGTAGTGTGGTGTGGAGCACACAATTAAGGAAAGAATTACTAACAGCACCTATTTTGGTTTGTGGACAGGTCAATTTCTGTTCTCTCAGTTTCTCATTTGTCTAATCTTAAATTCGGTTCTACACATTTCCGTATCAATTTGTGAATACTGTGTTGAAGTGAGAGTAATGAAAACGCTGCTAAGAAGCTCAAATCATATGACTGATACCCTTCTTTGGAAATTAAACCAATGTCCAGACTTTAACATTCAAAAAATTTACTTGCAGAAACTTATAGTTGTAGATGAATTAGAACATAATATTAAAATGCACATGCTTCTCTAAGCATGCCTTACAGTCTCTTCTTCTAACTTCCAAACAACTGTATTTTCCTCTTTCCACAGCTCAGCACTCGACCTTCTGTTTCTCAACTAGGACATGCCTTGCAGATCCTATGAGAGATTTCCACTTTTACCTTCTTCTGCAGCTTTGCTTTGTTTCTTTCAAGCAGAGAAGGTGCGCTCCAACACTCTATTCACCTTAGCAGTGTTCACGGCTAAATTCTAAAATACAGCAATCTTGCTTTACATAATTTCCTTCACTAGATACCTCCCATTTGACCAACTTTAGCCAAACAGATGAGAACAATTCAATTACCAACCAAATTTAAACACAGAGTAATCCATACGAACATTTACAATTTCAGTGTATTAAAATATTTTACTGTTTTGCATTTTAGTGCAAATTTATCCTAATATATAGGGATATATGCAATTTTGCCTGTTTCACACATTATTGCAAAGCAATGTTACCTAATACATTTTTGTATGTTATTTTCATTGATCTGTGCATTTTATGCACTCTTTAATTTAGCATATATGCACTTTGTATTTGGTTGGAGCACGCCACTGCAAAATTAAGAGACACAGAAATTTTAAAGGATGGCTGTGTTTTAGTTGTGTATCATTTCAGAAAGTGCATGGATTCACCTTTACATGCAAAATGAATAAATTTTCTCCTCCCATTCCTGCTTCAGAATAACCCATCAAACCCAATGTAGTTTACTGAAGAATAAACTGGGAATTCTAATGTGAGGTAGCCATGGTGAAAATTGAAGTAGCGCTGTCTATACTGGATTAGTTTTTTTTGTTTCTGGCTCCACCCACTACCAGTTTGCAGACCTTGATGAATTATCCCTGAGGCACTGCAGCCCTGGAATATAACAAGGCATTGGGAGGGACTCAAGTTTTCATATCCTAGTGACAAACCGACCTTTCCTGACTTGCCTTTTCTGTAGTTATTCAAGAAACATACACCCAACCCTCCTACAGCAACTCCTCAAGTAATACACAGCTGAACAGTTGCCACCCACCCTTATGAACAATAACCTGGAGATTAGGGGTGTGCAACTTGTAATATCAGCCTGTTAATGAGTCAAACAACAACACAGGATAATTTGGTCCCTGCACAGGGTCAGATTAAATGTGTGCTAAATCAAAACATATTTTACTGCTATTATCTAAAATTTATTTAGCAATATAGAAAAGTAAGATCCTTGCCAATTATTAAAGCTGTACTGGAAACAATAATGTGTATTAAATTATACACAACTCTCTCCACAGCTTAAATGTTCTTAATAAATTAATTGGCCATGCCTGCTTAGCCTGCTAAATTATCTTATTGAAACAAATACATAAGTTGATATGGTATTTAATTAAGATAGCAGTTTCACCTGTAGATGGCATGTCCAACCATTTTTAATGGTCCGAAAGGCAATTGCCTAAATCGAGATGTATATTAACAGCAATGTCAGCAGCACTGAAGTTCCTATTAAAGGGAGGGGGCAGTTCTAAGAAGAATCTGATAAAAAACAAAATAAAAAACTAAATCTCTGGTTTCCAAAATTTGAAATTAACAACTAATCTTTCCAGTTACTCAATTACTAGTATATAACGTTTTATTCTGGCATTTGATATGCTAATTATTACTATTCCAATCCTTCATATTTAAATATTTGACTCTGAAGTTACTATTTTAAACTGTGTTCATTATGTAAGGAAGTTAAAGGGATTGCAATCTCAGTAATTAAAATTTATCACTACAGTGGCAAACAATTGCTTCTTGGCAATACTACAAGTAATGGAGTGTGGGGTTGATACTCTTGAATACGTTTGTGGGTTTTCATCTCTCTGATGGACTGCTGAATGGGGCTTTTGCTATATCCCTTACAGTAGGAACAACAAACAACAACAGACTGTTATAATTTAATAAGTTTTATGATAATTGCAATGTTAGTGCTTAGCAATATAGGCACATCAACTACACTTCTTTTACAGATGTTACTTTGGAGAAGGCTTTACACTACTTCCTTGCTACATCAACAAAAGACAGAGAATTCTTTCAAGAAATGCTCTGAACTATTCTTTGTATACTGCACGGCAAAGACAAAAGGAAGTGCCCCTGAAGCTGCAATTTATCTTCTTCCACCACTGATGAATTGCTAGTGCTTTCAGAAATTAACGTGTTGTCTGCAATCTTTCTGAAGCTTTTTTCATATTTCCTCTCTGTGTGTGTATTTTGGAATGTTTGTAGAATACTGCATTCCAGGAGCTATTATAAATGCAAACTAGCCTGAATATAGAATAAATTTTATTTGAGAGAATAAATAATAAAAGTTACTGGTAGAAAAGAAATGGCAGAAATGCTCCAGAATGCTTCTCCCCTCTTTTGAGAACACATATTCTCTCTCTGATCATGTCACCCCCTTTATAGTCTTTGTAGTATTGCTTGTTCACGTGGAAGTCCTTAATGTTAAAGTTCAATATTCCATGACTATCAGAACTACAAGGTTTTACTGAAGACAGATGTGAAAACCATCCCTCCCGACTCCTGTTTCCAGTCCTCAAAAGTTCTAACTAAATTCTACTACGGATGGGGAAGAGACAGGCATATGCAATACATATAGAGTTAATATTAGTGCATGATCCTATTTTACAGACAGAAAGATAATCTAACAGGCTTCCTCTTTTATTGCCAACATCAGGGAGAGAAGTCAATATGCATATATTGGCTCTCATTTCCTAAGCATCATTTTCTATCATTTTGTCTCCATACAAGTACACCTGGAACTGATCCCATGTGTATAGTTAAAGCCATGGTTTTCCCAGTCATGATGTATGGAAGTGAGAGCTGGACCATAAAGAAGGCTGATCGACGAAGAATGGATGCTTTTGAATTATGGTGCTGGAGGAGACTCTTGAGAGTCCCATGGACTGCAAGAAGATCAAACCTATCCATTCTGAAGGAAATCAGCCCTGAGTGCTCACTGGAAGGACAGATCCTGAAGCTGAGGCTCCAATACTTTGGCCACCTCATAAGAAGAGAAGACTCCCTGGAAAAGATCCTGATGTTGGGAAAGATGGAGGGCACAAGGAGAAGGGGACGACAGAGGACAAGATGGTTGGACAGTGTTCTCGAAGCTATCAGCATGAGTCTGACCAAACTACGGGAGGCAGTGGAAGACAGGAGTGCCTGGCGTGCTCTGGTCCAGGGGGTCACGAAGAGTCGGACACGACTAAACAACTAAACAACAACAACATATATCCTTAACACTCCATGGTGCTCTTTATGATGCTATTGTAAACAGCCATTGCCTTTATGGCCTATGGTGCATGTCCAACCCCTGTCCCACGCCAGTAACTAGCAATAGAAAAGCTCATAAATTATTAAGTTAAGATAGGAAATATGCTCACCAATATTTACTTATTTCCATTTTCACTGCTAGAGCACCATCCCTCCTGCAAAAATTTCAATAAATCATGCAAAATACAGCCAATTACAAACACACACAGCTGCATACCAGCATCAATCTGTAACAATGAAATGAACTCATAAGCAAATGGAAAACTAGGTTTGAGGCTCAAAATCACATCTGCATCAGGAGGGAATTCCACAAATGAGGTGCTGCCACAGGTAAGACTCTGTATCTTGTATTACCGCTTAGCAGGCTGTCAATGGATCAAAATTTGCAGGGCCTCTCATGCACATCTCAGAGCATGGGTTGGCAGATACTGGAGTGGAACTCCCTAAAATATATGGGCCCCATGATATTTAGGGCTTTATATACCAGTACTAACACCCTGAATTGGCCCTAGCAGTCAGTGTAGTGGTTTAAGAATCATTATTAGATGATCCCTTTCACTACACAGCATAACAGCCAGACCATCTCCATGACTAGCCCCATATAGGGCACACTGCAAAACTCCAGTGTGACATTGCTGGAGTGTGGAGCACTGAAGTCAGGCTATCTTTGTCCAGGAATGACCATGGCTGGTGGAGTTGGGCACAGGCATTCCTCACCAATGGTCCTTCAGTGACAGCAGCGTGTCAATGAGCACCCCTAAGCTACACATCTGCTTCATCAGGGGAAATATCTCCAATTCCCAGACATTATGAGTTACCTGTATTATCCGGATTCAGTCTCAGCTTAATGGCCCTCATCTAGCCAATGCCTGTCTCCAGAAACTAGTCCAGCACTTTATACAGCCTCTCCCAATTCAAATGGAATGGAGAGAAAGACATCCTGTGCCAAATCCCTGAATGACTCTTTCCAGCAACTTTCATAGATGTCGAATAGCATGGGGAACAAGGTGGATCCTCGTGGGATTCCACAGCACAAATGCCATGGGGTCAAGCCAAAGTTCCCTAATGCCACTTTCTAGGAGTGAATCTGCAGCGAGGAACAGTGGTCCAAC
The DNA here is from genome assembly GCF_964106915.1 of Podarcis gaigeae. NCBI lineage: Eukaryota > Metazoa > Chordata > Lepidosauria > Squamata > Lacertidae > Podarcis > Podarcis gaigeae. Next base: position 4,476,811 of record NC_139681.1, read on the forward strand.
TCCAAACCTGCACTGCTCCAAAGCAAATGGTATCAAAAGCTGTTGAGATGTCTAGGAGAAACAACAGAACAGCACTTCCCCCCTCTCACGCCACCCATCTCTCTCTCCTAATAAAGGTTATTAATCAAGAGCAACCAAGAGTGTTTCAGTAGAGAATTCAAGACTGAAGTCAGACTGAAACTGTTTTATACAATCATTTTCATCCAGGTATGTCTGAAGCTGACTAGATACCAACCCTTCAATCACCTTAACCAGGATGGAATATATGCAACAGGGCAGTACAACTAAGGGTCCAGGGAGGACTTCTTAAAAAGGGGCCACCCCACCACTGCTTTGAAGGCTATGACTCCCTCCTGCACTGAGGCATTGGCACTCCAAGGATCCACTCAGTCAATCCATACTGGGGATGTGTGAATATAGCAACATAAAATGCATGAGTGTAGTACATTTACATTCATGAGTGTAGTACATTACATTCTTTTCAATGAAACTAGGTCTTTGTGAAAGACAATTCAAAAGTTGTCAGCTCTATAGAGAACTTGGACAGAGGTTGTTTCTCCTTACGCATGAATAGGTGTATACTATCCTGTCATCCTCTCAATTCCAGATTTTCAATTATCACCTTTCCCCTTAATTTTCTCCTTCTATAGTGGTAGCAACAATACACAATCATACAGCCCAGAACTTTTTAAAAAAGGAATATATTAGATAGTGGCTGCTTTTCTTTTTGGTTGCACACAAACCATTTCAGATAGACACAATGATGGCTGGTTCTCACAGTAAGTCAGCAGTTGCCTTGCACTGCACAGACTGTAGAAGTCTACTTGTGTGAGCAGAATGGTATGAGATTCCTGAATTGATGTGAGTTCCTTATTCCTCCTCTTCCATGGGAAACCCCCCAAACAGGTTTCCATCAGAGGTGGATTTTGGCCAGAGCTACTGGTACTGCTGCACTGGGAACTGACACTACAGGGTGCTGCAGGGATTTGCAACTATAACATACTGAATTAAGTAGAAAAGGTGAGAGGTGGCACCAAATTTTGGCCTTGCACAGGGCACCGTTGAAATTTTAAAGTCCACCACTGTTTCCAGGTAGACTAAGGCATGATGAAAGGCGTGTTGTCAGGGAACTGCCATCGGAGCCCAGGGTGGAGGTAAGGCTCCCCAATGACGCCGGAGAGGGAACCAGCAAGGAGAGAGGGAGAGCTTCCGCTGGGGAAGGAAATAAGCGTGACGCCAGGAAGAAAGGGGAGGCTGAGAGGGCTTCGGAGGGAGGGCTCTGAGACTCTTCCAGCGAGACCAGCGGGGAGAGCACAGGACCTCCGCTTGGGACGCCCACTCTGCGCAGAAAGCTTCCGCGCAGGGAGGCTAGGCGGAGACTTGGTGTCAAATAACTTTTATGTTGGAAGAAGTTCAGGAAACACCCACTGACGGATTCTGCCAGTGATTGAGACAGCCACAGTGTAAGGGCTGTCCAGCCAGGGGAAAGTTTTAGCCAGACAACCCAGCCTGGAACAGTTTGCGGCTTACGCATAAGCAACCCCAATCCCCATTACACGTGTGCTGATTTTTTCAACTTTTAAAGTACAAAAAATGATGGGTGCTAAAAATTTGAAACAAGACTTGGAAACTCAAAATATATTTTGGTTAAATTAATCTAATTTAGTTTTGCTTTGTAAAATTGCATAGAAATCATTGAAAACGATTTCAAGTACATGCAGGTATATTAATATTAATATTTATTTTTATTATTTAGCATTACCTGACATTTTCAGAAGGTAAAATTAAAATCCTTTGGTTTTCCAAAATCACTTTATGTGTTTCTTCATCCAACATAGACTTACCAAGCTAAATGTCTAATCACAAACATAATAGCAAATTTCAATGCCTCACATCCAAAACCATATTTTATTTTAAAGACCTCTCATTGAAGAAATTTGCAAAAAATTAGTTTCACAATTTAAAATGGCATACGGGACTTCAAAGCTCTAACATTACAGTAGTCCAACCTTATATTTAAAGCAACAAGGGACTGAATGCAAACGAGTGAACCGGCTGGCAGAGGAGAGATGTGTGACAGACACCCTCACTTAAGATGGGTGCTGGGTAATGTGACTGATATTCTGGATGTGTTAATAGATAATTTTAAAAATCCTGTATTACACAGCAGAGGTCTACAATTGACTATTTCAGATTTCACAACAGCAAGGTGTTGCATTTCAGCGAAGGCTGCCCAGTGTCCACTCATTCCACCCAGAGCGTCAAAGCATGAGGAGGAATGTCTGGAACAAAACTTTATGTTTATTTAATTAATTACACTGTAATTAATACTTAAAGACACGAACCCTTTTAGAGAAACTTTTAAACGGCACTGCTTAGCTATCCGTACAACATCCACTCAACCCATTCTAGGATTCCAAATCCTTAGGGAACCAAAACTAGGTTTCCCTCCCTGACCCCACTCAGATAGTTGAAAACCCCAACCGCCTACACTATCTGATTCCAGGTCTATCCCATTGGTTGCCAGGTCGCCAGGAAGTGGACAAGTGGTATCTACTCACTTTGAACTTGAGACAGGACTATGGCCCATTGCCTCTTGACCTCCCTCAGAAGGCTCAATCGTTTACATGCCCCAGGTGACTGGCAGGTCAAACAGGCCAGTGGGTACAAAAGGAAACAGGCAGCCTCAACACCTGGCCTATTAAAAGCTATTAGAAGGCGGGCTTTATAGCTTGAAAGTCAGGGGGCTTCTCAAGTGGTTTTTTGACCTATTGGAGAATGGCAAGGGTGGGGTGAGAAGCAGTCCAAAGTCACTCAATCTCAAGCCCTTCCATTGGAGAAATTGAGAATACGTCATGGGGGCAGATCATGCTAGTTTCAACCACATTTAGGGGACTAGCCTAGTCCCACTAGTTCACTGACCGCATGCCACTGAGGTGGACCCAGGGTCTGTCCATCACAAGATGTTCTATTCCATTCCTGCTCTATGCCCAGAATAAAAACACTATAGGCTGCTACAGGATGGGCACAGTTCTCCACCCCTCCACTTGCAGCCAGGAGAAGAATGGTCATTTTTATTTTTGCAGGCAAGTAACATTTGTGGATTGTTTTGCCAGGCTACAGTAGTCAGTGACCAAAGTATGGCTGGAATTATGACCATTCCTTAGCCTGAAATTGGCTTCCCTCAAAATTGTCTAAACAAAGCTTCACTTTCATTACATATTTCAACAAATCTGAAAAAATGAGCTTTTAATGAAAATATAATCCTGCTGTTCTATTGTTTTCCCTGCCATTAGTTATGGGAACTGTGTCAATGAATGTCTTTGCAATGTACAAACAGATTCCCAGTGATTCCCAGTGGATTTCCAGTGGACGGTGCTCATCCAAGCCCCACTGAATTTCCTGGGTGCATCTTCTGATGCAAATGGTGATATGGATTTGCTTGCAGGATCATCAGATGCTATATTTGACTAGGTGCCCCCAATTACACCTAGATATCTATAGCTATCATTGGAGTTTTTGGTGCATTTTTAAAGCTGATACTGGATAAACAAATGGAATAAGGAATAACAAAGTTATCATATAGAAAAGGTCATATACTGAAGAAATCTATAGTTACAGTAAAGTATAACAAAGGAATAAATATAATCTCTATTTTTTCACACCACTGAAACTGAGGGTTTCATCGGTCCTAAGCAATACATGCAAAATCCCACTGCTATCATTTCCTCCATTAGTCCTAATATTCATAACCCACATTTTTCTTCTTAGAAAATGTGTTTTCCTTTATGAATAGAAATGATCAGCTTATTATGGGACAAGAAATGTCCACCCTTCTCTTCCCTTGGAACTGTAGTATATATTAAGATCCGCCAAGTTATGGAAGCTAAAGCTGTTCTTTTATGCAAAGGTAGCGCTAAGGCGAGTGGTTTGCCATTATTCTGTCTTATGATAATCTCAAACCAGACCAAAATCTGGCTAGAAAGATGAAACCCTAGAAAAGATCTGGTGCACGAGCCTCGTGTTCTTTCTTGCCTCTCCACACACTTCATAGGCCTAACAGACACACATTCAAAACCATTCTAGGAGTATAGCATTGAGGTACCTTTTAGTGAATCATTATAAAAAATCTTTAAAATGTAAAGTGTAAAGAAGGAAACTATTGTTCTTTATGCACTGTAACAAAAAAGGAGATTGTTACAAGAAAAGAGATTGCAACCAAACATCAGGAAGAACTTTCTGACAGTAAGAGCTGTTTGACAGTGGGACTGTCTCCCTTGGGAGACGGTGGACTCTCCTTCCTTGGGGTTTTTAAAACAGAGGTTGGGTGGCCATCTGTCATGGGTGCTTTAGTTGAGATTTCTGCATTGCAGGGGGTTGGACTAGATGACCCTTGGGTTTCCCCTCCAACTCTACAAATCTATGATTCTATGAATAATCCTATGACACCCCCCTCTTCCATTTAAAGATGATTTAAACTGCAATCCTATAAAGTGTCTACTCACAAGGTCCATGCTTTAAAACACCATGTCCAAGCACACTTTCCTTTTGCTCCAGAGCTTTCCCCGTGTAAACCTGCTACTTAATGCTGAAGTGCAACAAACAGCAATTTGGTTTTTCACAGATTGCTGTTTGCTCCGATTCAGCTTTAAAGTGCAGCCCATGCCTGGAAAGAATGCAGGAAAGGTAAGTGTGGATAAGCCCCAAGTCCTGCTGACATGAATGGGGCTTACTCCCATGTTTGTGGGTTTAGGACTGCTAGCTGGGGCTGATGGAAGTTGGAGTCCAGTGACATCTGAAGATCCACAAGATCCTCACCCCTAATTCAATTTTCCATGGAAAGCCTGGAGGCATTAAACTGACAAAGGATGTTGTTGTGATGCCAGAAGAGATTAATGGATTAGCGATCAGAGACATTTAGAGACAACTGGAGATGGAACAGAGAAAGGGCCTAGTGCACAAACTGAGGTGACCAGAGAAGACAAAGCTTCTAAGCTCTTGGCAATTGATTTGGAAAAAGAACGGAAGACGTGGAAGAAAAAGGATTTCCCCCTATTTCCTCAAACCAGGATGAAGCATGATGGGACTGGAATATATAGAACCGAGTATGGTTTAATGAAGACACAACAAGCAAATAAGTACGGACTATTACACTATTAAGATTTGTTGGAACCCTTGGGGAGAAATTCATCGCACTGGATTGGAGAGGGGTTATTTTGGGCACTTAACGACAACAATAATTGAAGTACTTATGTACTTTTTGTGTGGAAAAGGTGAGCATGAAGATGCCTGGCATGAAGATTGAGAAAACAACACCTAGCAGATTGAGAAAAAACTGGACATTAATTAATAATCCTGGAGTGCATACTCTGAATAATTGTGATACACATAATTGACAGACAGAGAATCGGAGGACCCTCTTTTCCTCCCCCGCCTTTCTCTTATCTTGCTTTTCTCTTATCTTTAATTCTTGTTTTCTCTCTGTTAATTCTATCTATATTTATGCTTTGTTTTTTGAAGTTTCCTACCTTGGATTAATGAAGATATACACAGGAAGGTGATGAACGGAAGATGAAGGGCCCTGTGTGAGGGACAGGGAGAGAGGATCTCCCAGGGTGGGAGGCTGGGGGAAGAGGGGGAAGCTCCTCGGTGAGAGCTGGGAGGGTTCACTCTTCTACAGTATGTGTGGAATAAGGGTGAAGACAGGAGTCAGCAACCTAAGGCCCATGGGCTGGAAGCAGCCCACGGAGGTTGTTTGACCAGCCCCTGAACCGCCCCCAAACCGAGCTGCTTGCTTGCGTCCTGCGCTAAACCAGTACAGCGTGGGGACTCGCTTCTGCGGCACCGAAAATCACATCTACGCAGATGCCAGAAATCACAGGTGTGCACACGCAGATGCTGAAAATTGCAGGTGCACGCACAATCTGGCCCACACATGGATCTCTGCGGGACCGATCTGGCCCAGGCAAAATAAAACTTGCTGACCCCTGGGGGTTAAGACATCATTGTGAGGGAGGACTTTTTGTTTGTTTTCTCTTATTTCTCTTCTCTTTCTTCTTCTTTATTTCCTTCCTTTGCTTATTCTTGCTTGTTTCCTGTTTATGTTCTTTAGACCAAATTGGCTGTTATTGTATTTATGTGGAAACTCTTAATGAAACTTGATTTTAAAAAGATCTTCACACTTAATTTAGAGCATTTGATTAAATATCTGGAACTAAGGTTCTGAGTAGGGACGCAGGTGGCGCTGTGGGTTAAAGCCTCAGCGCCTAGGACTTGCCGATCGAAAGGTCGGCGGTTCGAATCCCTGCGGCGGGGTGCGCTCCCGCTGCTCGGTCCCAGCGCCTGCCAACCTAGCAGTTCGAAAGCACCTCCGGGTGCAAGTAGATAAATAGGGACCGCTTTCTAGCGGGAAGGTAAACGGCGTTTCCGTGTGCGGCTCTGGCTCGCCAGAGCAGCGATGTCACGCTGGCCACGTGACCCGGAAGTGTCTCCGGACAGCGCTGACCCCTGGCCTCTTAAGTGAGATGGGCGCACAACCCCAGAGTCTGTCAAGACTGGCCCGTACGGGCAGGGGTACCTTTACCTTTACCTTTAAGGTTCTGAGTACCCTTCTAGGATCTTCTCTGTGATTTTTTTTTAAAAATAAATATGGCTCATACAACTTTTTATTTTACTTTATACTTTTATTTTACTTTCACTTGATTAAATAAAAGAAGTAAAATTTAAGCAGATGTCTGGCAAACATTCCCTCACATATTTCTGGAACGTTAATCTACTTAATGTATCTAAACGGCCATGCATTTCACTAAAGAAACAAAAGTATTCATGACAAAGCACCGTATTCTGACAGATTTCCTTTCCAAAAGAGAACAAATTTCTTTCAGTACTCTGCATCCCATATAAACCGAATGTTGTTAATGCTGTGACAGAAAAGGTTTTGCTACACACAAGGCTCCAGGGAGAAGAACTGAATGGCAAAAAAAATTGTTTACAGCCTAATTAACCTTATGTTAAAATGTATGAACAACTTTTACAGGTCAAATACAAAAGGACTGAATTTCTGCTAGCTCTTGGATGCTGCTTTATGTACCGAATGTCTGCCTCTCTGCTGTAAAGTAACCATTGGAATAATTTTCCTACAGAATGATAGTTGCTATGACAACCATAGCAAATTTTCCTTTTCTGAAACAGATGTCTCATTTAGTTGAAAATTAGAATGTGAAAAACCCATGGGAAAAATTAATTCAAACTTTAACAGAACACTGACTACAATATAATCTCTTATGGGTTAACCCCTTAACATCTCTTTGTACTCCTATGTAACCTTCAAATAAATTCTAATTAAACCAATTTAACCTCTTATAAATGACCTCTTTAGCTATAATTAGCACTTTAGTTTTCTCTGAAGTATTCATTTCTGCTACCATAATAACAGAAATAAGCGAGACTAAAAAAAAGTGGACAAGCGAATTTGAGACTAATTATTTATCAGTTTCTGGTTTTATTCAACTTCTGTTTTAAAAAGGGCCGGTGTCATTCAAATGGTGCTATTTAAATGGGATGCACCACATTTATACATGTAATTTACATGGCTATAGTGCTTTCGGTAGATTTGATCTTTAACTGACATGGAAATTGAGGGTTTACGCCCCTCAAATGACTTTAACAGTTGCAGAAATGAACAGGGCATGAACACAGGAAAAAAGGTCCAGATGCAATCTGGTTGTGGTCTCATTTCTCAGAAAAGTACAATCAAGAATTGCACTATTTTGTTTCCATAAACTGGCCCAAGAACATGAAGTATTATTTTTTCTAGTTTAAATGCAGATAACTATAAGTGTAATAAAGAATCTATACCTGCCTTCATTCATGTAAGTTAAACAAGCCACTGACAGTAATGTAAGAATGCTCCCTTACATAAATTGGTGAGCAAAATAAAAACAACAAAACACCCTTAGAGTTCAGTCTGGCGCATATACATGCAAAAGCAACCCCTGCTAAGGATAATCTCAGAAAAGCATGCATAGGATTGCAACTTTAGATTTCTACTTCCCACATTACTCGTAGAATGTAGATATTTTGTAATCAGGACAAATGCACTATCTATTCTATATAAGAGGAAGACACTGCTGCAATTGTCCCAAAATTGGAAAAAATGCCTTATAAAGACTGTTCTGGTGAATTCCTCATTTCAGTTTATCAAACAATGTATTCTTGCAGTGGTCTATAGCTCATCAATAAATTGCACATTAAACTAAGGCTTTCACATTAAACTAAGACACATTTATTGTTGTCATCTTCCTATTATGCGGATGAAATAAAATTGTTTCAATCCTGCACACTCCATCATATTATTTCCAGTTACCCTGGTTCTAAATATATTGGTCATGATTCTCTGCATCTCACTGAAAGAAACGAGTTATAAACCAGCCTTTTGCACAGCTCCTATTCATCTAATGGGGCTTGCATGGAAGAACTTCCTTAACAATCTACTCAACCAAGTTCAATAACATCAGAGTAACATTTGGCTACAGATAGCTGCGGAATACTGTTATTTGTCCTGAAAGTGTCAACAAGCAATAATTCAAAAGGAAGCCCTAAAATGATTCAGAAACTTAGTGAACAAACAATATTAATCAGGGACGCCAAGACATTTTGGCGCCTCCCTCTGCCCCGCCATAGCCAAGGAGGAAGGGTTGAGTGAAAATCTACATCAGGAACAAGGGAATTTGGGGGGAGGAGAGGGGGGGACATCAGGATCTGCTGCCCCTGTGGATCCTGCCGTCTGAGGCGGTCACCTCTCGTTGTTTGATGGGTGGGCCAGTACTGATAATAGTACATTTTCACAAACATGCCTTATAGCAAGTCAGACCCTTGGATTCATCTAGCTCAGAACCTCCCACATTGACTGGAAGCAGCCCTTCAGAGATTAGGCAAGAGTGTCTCCCAGCCCTACCTGTCTCCACTGGGGGATTAAGCTTCTGTTCTTCATTATGCAAAGAGTGCTCTACTACTGAGCACCAGGGAAAGTTGAAACCTTATACACTATTTGGTGACACGTTGGTTGGCCTAATAAAAGTCATTGCCCTAATGTAGTTTTAAACTCCACAAAGGAGAAAGAGAAAGCAGGAGGAGGAGAAAGCCCCCCTCCCATCTCCAGGTGTTGATGCCTTCAGGTCAAGTGCAGAGTGACTGCAGAAAAAGTTAACCGTGTTGGCCAGCAGTCCTAGCTCCTTTTCTCAAGAGAAGATATTCTGCTGGGGTCTCTGGGGTATCTAGCAAGTGACTTAAAGGTAAAGGTAAAGGACCCCTGACAGTTAAGTCCAGTCGCAGACGACTCTGGGGTTGCGGAGCTCATCTCCCTTTACAGGCCGAGGGAACTGGCATTTGTCTGCACAGTTTTTCCGGGTCATGTGGTCAGCATGACTAAACCGCTTCCGGCGAACCAGAGCAGTGCACGGAAACACTGTTTACCTTCCCCGGCGGAACGGTACCTATTTATCTACTTGCACTTTTGGGTTGGCAGGAGCTGGGTCAGAGAAACGAGAGCACACCCCATCACAGGGACTTGAACCGCCGACCTTCTGATCGGTAAGCCCAAGAGGCTCAGTGGTTTAGACCACAGCGCCACCCACGTCCCTACTCACTCGCATCCCTACAGCAAGTGACTTACTCTGTTCCAAATTAAGCAAATGGGTCCCTGGGCCAGGAAAAGTATGAAGTGGCAGCAGAGGCTGACAGGGTTAATGTGAACAGGCACCTACTCTCTTCAATTTCATTTGTAAGTATTCTAATAGCAGTACTCACTGTTTTACTCGAATATTCACAACATTCTTAACCATCTTTGTTTGCCCCAAAGGGTATGGCAGAACTCCATGTCACATTTAAATTTCAATGAGGCACAGGTGAAGTTTCCAAGGGATTCTGTCTTAAATTAACATTTTTAAAATGAAAGCGAAAATGAGACACAGAGATCAAAATTTGCTGGTACTTTTTTCTTTTCTTTTTTGCATTTCTGGTATTAACTATTGTTTTTTTCTCCTTTTTCAAATTACACATGGAATCATTCACCTTTTGTTTAACAAGAGAATTCATGCATCTCTGACTGGAAAGAAGAAAGACTCGAGCTGTGACTAATGTGAAATGATTGTTTCTAAAAATTAATTTGTTATAAAACAATGGAAAATAAAACTAAGTAAGTCTTATCTCCATAACTAAGACAGACAAGATAGGAACACATAGAAAATAGTGTTAACAGAATGCTGAATATATACAATTGTGTTACCTCCCCACCTACCCCCATTCTGCCAAAAATTAGTCTGATATGCAGGGAACAGCTGGCAGGGCCTGGGAGGTTATCAATGCCTCTTTATGAAAGGGGGTGGTCCCTGCCTGTTTGAAGGAGCCAGTGGTAAAGCCACTCCTTAAGAAACCTTCCCTGGATTTGGAAAACCTAACTAACCACCAGCCAGCTGCTAATCTCCCTTTCCTGGGCAAGGTTCTGGAGCCAGTGGTCCCAGACCAGATCCAAGTACTTTTGGAATAAACTGTTTTTCTGAATCCATTTCAATCGGGGTTTAGGCCTGGTTTTGGCACAGAAGCTGCTTGGGTCGCCCTGTATGATGACCTCTGTCGAGAGACAGACAAAGGAAACATGTCCTTGTTAATTCTTCTTGACCTCTCAGCAGCTTTCAGTACCATCAACCATGATATTCTTCTGGAGCTACTCTCTGAACTAGGGCTGGGTGGCACCGCTTTGCGGTAGTTCCAGTCCCACTTGGATGGTTGTTCCCAGAGGGTATTACTTGGGGAATGCTTTTCAGCCCTGTGGAACCTTCAATTTGGGGTTCCGCAGGGCTCAATCCTATCCCCCCACATTGTTTAACATCTACATGAAACCACTGGGTGGGGTTATCCGAAGGTTTGGAGTACGTTGTCAGCAGTATGCTGATGACATTCAGTTCAATTTCTCCTTTACATCTGCAGGTGAGACAGTAGAAGTGCTGGACCAGTGTCTTGCCTCAGTAATGAAATGGATGAGAGCCAACAAACTGAAACTCAATCCAGATAAGACTAAGGCACAGTTAGTGGGTGGTTCCCTAGACCAGATGGGTGGGAGATCACTTGCTCTTGATGGGGTTACACTTCCTCTGAAGACCCCTGGGTATATAAATTCAAAAGATGATGATGATGATGATGATGATGATGATGATGGAAGGAAACATTCAAGTAGGTAGGTGGGAATAAAAAGTCATATATTTAACATTAAGATACACACAGCAAAAAAACCAACAACTCATTGATAGTTCAGCTTCAGCCAAATGTAAGGAACACCATGCGGCTATTACCTTTTGGTTCTCCAATTTGAGGTGAACTCGCTATTTTTCACCTCTGCAGATTTACACCCATAATTAAAATTGGTTTAAATGCAATAAAAAGCAGTATTTTATTAGGGTCTTACCTAAGCACCGTATAGCCTGGCCTAGTAAATTACCTCGAATTATGTATGATCAGGTCTCAGGACATTCTTCAAGCACATTAAAGAATAAGAGCATGCAATTGCAAGACGGTGTTGAGTCTCTGCTTCACCAAGTTTGACATACTAACAGTAAGGCCTTCTGTTCTTGCCTCATCAGAGCTTGCTACATCTTAGGCTCCAGAAAACAGAACCCAGTACTTTGAAAAAGAGAGCACACCCTCCTGCTTTAGATTTGTATACAGATTGAGAAAAGCTAAGAAGCTAAGGAACCTCTGATTCTTTGTCCATTACAGTCGTACCTTGGTTCTCAAATGCATTGATACTCATACGTTTTGGCTCCCAAATGCCAAAAACCCAGAAGTAAGTGTTCCAGTTTTCCAACGTTTTTCGGAAACCGAATGTCCGACGCAGCTTCCGCTTGAGTGCAGGAAGCTCCTGCAGCCAATCAGAAGCTGTGCCTTGGTTTTTGAACATTTCGAAAGTCAAACGGATTTCCGGAACAAATTATGTTCGACAACCAAGGTACGACTGTATATATAAAATTCTCCCGCTCTCTCACACACATTCTCTCTCTTTTCCCCCCTTCCTTTTTCCTCTTCTCTTTCTCTTTTTAGTCTCTGAATTCATGTTTTAGTTTGGACAAAAAAAGAGATCTTTGACAATAATCTTTGTATTGTTCTTCATAAACCCTAATAAAATTCATTTTTAAAAAATAATACACAGATCACCTGGCCTGACTAAACTGACTAGGTTTGCTGCTAAACTCTACTGTAGCATCCAGTGGCATCTTAGAAAGAGCTGTTGCAATTTGTTCCAGAGTACAGATGGTCTCTACCAACAGGTTTTGTTGTAGGAAACCAGTGTCTGTCCAGACATGAGACATAAGAAATACTGCCTCCTTCAGCTTGCTACTGGAATAGTAGTCTGGGATGCCTCTGTACAAGTCAATCGAATTGGAAGCAAGTTCCACATTACTCTGAATAATGCAGGAGCATACAGCTGAATTCAGAAAGAGCAACAGGCAGATTAAGCTGCTAAATATAGTATCCACATTAAAGGCTGTCCCAACATATGTGGGATATTGTGCATCTATATCACGTCCAGCTGCCCTTGTAAATGTGCATTTCATTTACTCTAAAGGAACCACCCTGCTGTGTAGTCTGGCATCATTCATCCACTCAGTTTTTATGGAGAATCCAGATGACGCTGTTGACTACCTGTTCCAGTTTTCTTCATTTAGTCTTCACCTCTTTGTCAAATCTTGTTGTGTATTTAAATATATAATTTAAATACAATTGCAACATCAGACTATTAGGGGAAAGAGGTAAAGAGCTATTAAAGCTTTAGACGCAGTCATATAAGACGGATGGGAAACTTTTTGCCCTGAGAGTCATGTACAGCAAGTGGATGAGTATTTGGGAGCCACAAACCAATGGGCATGGCTAGAGGTAGCGGTGTCTGGTGCCTGGGCTATGTGGGAAGCTTGAATGTGGGGAGGGGAGGTTGCTAGAGGTACCAAAATATGTGGTGCCAGATATTTGATGTATACCTGAAGGAGCATCTTCACCCCCATCGTCCAGTCTGGACACTGAGGTCCACCTCCAAGGGCCTTCTGGCAGTTCCCTCACTATGAGGTTACAGGGAAGCAGGCAGAGGGCCTTCTCAATGGTGCTGCCCACCCTGCAGAACGGTATTCCATCAGATGTCAAGGAGATAAGTAACTATACACCCTTTAGAAGATATCTGAAGGCAGGGAGGTTTTTAATGTTTAATGTTTTATTTATGTTTTTGTATATGCTGGAAGCCACCCATGGTGCCTGGGGCAACCAAGTCAGATGGGCATAGTACAAATAATAACATTGCTATTATATTATTATTATTATTATTATTATTATTATTATTATTATTATGTCACAGAGGAGCCCCACGAGGTCTACATGCAGGTTGTGGGCTGACCATGTGGCCCACAGTGTCTATCCCCCATTTAAATACAACCATTTTTAAAAGCAGGAAGATTATAACTCCTCTTTGAGTGACAGCAAAGCACTCATTTGTCATAGAAGCTCAGAGGGGGAGGAAATGGAAGAGGAAAGTAGTTGGAGAAACTACCATTATGAGCCTGGAAACAAAGGAAGATTTTACCTTGCAATAAAACTCTCAATGCCTGAGGAATGAAGTTATCACCCCTCTTTCATTGTCCATTCCAGGTCGCCCCACCACTGCCACAGTGTCCTTTCTCTTGGCAGATCAAACTGAGCAGGTGACAGCAAAGGTTGCAAGGTTTTTAGCTGGGGCAATTCGAATAAGATCCACTATTTGACTATTGGTTCAAAACCCTAAAGTGTATTTTACATAATTGACTTCTTATTTCTATTCTTTGTATATCATATTGTTGTTTTATTGCTATGGCCGGTGGCTGACGCAAATAAAGATCCATTCATTCTCACAGCAAAAACAGCATGAGCAGAAGCAAGCACCATTTCCCCTCAGCTGCCACAAGCTAGCCAGCTCTGAATAGTAGATGGGTGAAGCCTTGGCTGGAACACAGGCGGCTGAGACCCCTATTGCTTGGACTTGCATGCTATTTTTTTCTTCTTTTAAAAATGGGTTTGCTAATGCGCAAATAAATACATTTTTAATATGGATGAAATTGCAGTGCTCTCCCTATTTATAATGTTGGTTAGTAGACAGGGTATAAATACTCCTAAATAAATAAATATTTCCCAGAAAAAGGGACCATTGGTTCTGGTGGTGGGGGTGGGAATCCCATCTCTGCAGCTCCGTTTATTAATGAGTGTATGTACCAACACACACTCATGGCATCTCTCCATGAGTCACTGCTTTTTTTAGGTATACCCATGAAGAACAAAGGTTGGACTCCTCTAATGATGGCTTATTCGCACTGTCTTATACTTTTGTGGTGTAAAAGAGTAAAGTGTGCCTTCAGCTGTAATTCAGAAAAGAACTGTGTCTGAACACAGTCCAGTCTGAAACAAACAAAGCCAAGAACAAGCTATGTGTGAGACTCTTTGTAGAATGGGAATTTCCCTGTGTGAACAGGAATCCTGAAGATTAACCTCTGTGGCTTACATAATTTGATAAATTTCCACGAACCCCTGCTGGTGGGGGATAAATTTGAGAAGGACAAAAGACTAAAGAAAGTAGGATATATGTGTAATAAACATATTTTAAAAATTTACAAGGAATGCCTAAATAAGATCCACTTTTCAATTTAATTTCTCACATAAGGCTTTCATTTTTCCCCTTCCAAAATACCAAAAGTAATTAGACCATATGGACTAGCTGCTTGCCAACTTTTTTTTCTAATTCAAAGCAGGCTTCAGTTAAATAAGCAGAAAATAATAAACTGAAACGTGTGTGTGTGTGTGTGTGTGTGTCTATACGTGCATGCATATTATATGTCTAACATGTAGGCAAAAATTATTAAAAGCTGAAACTATCTCAGTAAAATAAAGATGACAAAAAGCACCTCTTCTGACTTTCTACCTTCTGTTTATCTGGTTAACGACAAATTAAGTGCACTAAAACAATGGCACAAACATGATATTTCAGAAAAAGCTCTCCCATGCACCTTCTAATTTGTACACAATTTGTATATATGGGTGATATAGTAGTGAGCTGCTGGTTATTTCTACAGAGACAACCAAAATCTGGCCGTTTGGATTAGTTAAGTAAATGGGCAGTCTGCCTCACCCCATTGGACCAGAACTGTGGCCAGAAGAGAAGGGAGAATTCTACTCAGATTAAAAATTATTGGCTGGAGGGAAGCATTGTTGGAGTATCAAAGGCAGCTTTCTATCCTATACACATTTACCTGGGAGTAAGTCTCATTCTACACACATATTGGGATTTGAATCTGAGTAAACATGTGCAGAATTATACTGCACATCTGGAGCTAACCCATTAGTTTAAATGGCTCCAACCCAGCTGCATATGTCTATATACCACAGAAATGAATGGAACTTAAATATAAGTAATTGTACAGTGACTTTTGCCTTTATGGCAAGTAAATGGGGTTTATCCATGGATGCACAATGGCAAGATTGCCCCTTAAGAATGGACACCCTATTAAATTAAGAACAATTAGTAGCAGAAGTTTTTATTTTATAGCATAAACAAACAAAAAAACCTAAAACGTAAAAAAAATCCCAGATGTTCCTCATAAAATTAAACTTTTAAGGAAACGAGGAAAAAGAAAAAGAAAAAGAAATGCTTTCGGGGATTGGTTTTTTTAAAATTCCTGTGCTTTATGAACTGCTTGAAAATGAAGCAATTCCCCATAGTGAAATTATAGGTCTCTTATTTTGCAGGCCTTAAATTAAAAGACAGCTGAATGGAGTACACTTTTTAACTTACTCTGAAAATTCAATTATTTTCTCTTAAGTAACTGAAAACTGAACTACGTGTTATAATACATGCATGCAAGGATTAACACCCTTCAAAAATAAGCAAAGATTTTTGACTATGATTACAGTATAGCAAATAAAGATTTAAAAACATTGTGCTGAAGTAAGAAAATTCATACCACAATCATACAGGTAAGAGTCTGGTATACTTATGAAATTCTCCTTCATATATGACCATTATAATAAGCAAGGAAACAAACAATTAAATTTAACTGGATGCTCATCCCTGGTTGTGACTGAGGAGGAGCTTTTCATCCCATTTTTTGTACCTGCTGAGGAGACACATGCTATATCACATACTATAATCTGTCACTGTTTGTATTCCACTTCACGGCTGTTTTTTACACAAAGCCCCATACAGCATTAAAATGGTGCAAGAGCTTCATGCAGGTTTGGGTTCACCCACTGACCTACCTCCTTGTCACTGCCCCAGCCTCCTTGAGTATTATTGCATTCGCATTTTTGCATTGAATTTGTTCCATTTTTGCCAACAACAACAAAATGTACCTGTTCAGCCATACAGTGATCATTCTGTCTGCTAGTACAAGCTAAAATGCTGGATACTTTCCAGAAACATATTGGGGTACTTCACATTCCTAGAAACTAGATGCCATTTAATCCCATGCAAGCAAATACAACATATGGAAAACCTGAGAATGTGCAGGAAGCATACATTAATTATTTCTGAGACAAAGGGCACACATATGCATGTCAGGAGCTCAGCCTACAATCGAGTAGGACCCTGGCAGAGACACATGCCTGACTGGCATGTTCTCTCCCTCCTGGCCGATCATTCAGGAGCTTCAAAAGCTTTCTTCTGCTGGAACATCACAGCGACCGATGCCAACAGACACTGGCACACTTCGGAATCTGCAGAGTTTGCGCAGTTGCATAACAGACCTCAGCAACTCAGCATTTTGGCTAATCTACTTTATTTACATATAAACACACACGGAGCACTGCAACATGGCTCTCTCTCTCTCTCTAGCATTAGACAGCAAAGAGAAAAAACAAAGGACACTAGTCCCACTTTATGGAACACAGTAACACAAACATCCTGTCTCCATCACTTCCCACTCTGTGGAGTCAAAATATACACTGTCATGTGATAGACAAAAATCCCATAACTGCAATCATGCAGCAGGAATTCTAACAATGCATGTACATCATCTGACGACTGAAGCCTCAAATGATGACCACTGTATTCCATGGACTGAGCTTTCATATCACATTCACAGTGCTTTTCAGTGGAATTGCCTCTAACATTCAGCTACTAGGCACAGTGTGTATAATATGTGTGAATAGAGCCCTTAAAGGAGAAGTGAAAAGCATAAAGGTCCAGAAGACACACCTCAGGACATCAGTTATTTTCCTTTCCATTTCCAAAATAGCCAAGTATTAAATAAATTATTGTAAGGCCCACGCGGTTGAAAAAAGTTATATGAAGTCCATACTTTTGCATTATATTGTTTAAAAGAGTGTGAAATGATAGCATTCACATTGAATGAAGTTTTAACTGTATGCTGCTTGAGTATAACACAATTACACAAACTGTGCATGGCACAGAACTGTTAGGTTGCTTCCACACTAGTTCCTTTCTCTGGAATTGTAATTCTTCATTCACTTATTAATTTATGGAGAATCTATATGACATTGTTGCAAAAGCACTGCATGCTTGTTTTGTCTGCGATAGTCACCCATGTTTTCCCCCCAGACCTAGCCTGGCCTATACACAAACTAGTGCTGGGTAAATATTTGCAGTATACAGCTAGGCAGTGAAAAGCCTTCAGTAATCTATAGCCATTATTAAGGATGTGGTGTTCACAAAGTAGCAAATGCTGTGAAAACAGGGATGGTGCAAGCACGTATCTGTTTTCATCTGCGATTTGCTGGGAGTATGTTTGAGTCAGAGTTGAGAACGATACCTGAAAGGGTAATGAAGAGTTTTGAAGAGAAATGGTGGCTTCTAGAATGGAGAACCCGAGTAAGTACAACATTGGGAATAAAATGTCAATTCAATCGTAAAATTAGCAAAGATATATCATAATTGTGACAATATATGTTGGAAATGTAAAGAAAAGGAAGGAACCTTTTATCATATGTGGTGGACCTGTCCCAAGGTGAAAGACGTCTGGGAAAAGATTTATAATGAATTGAAAAAAAAATGTTGAAATATACATTTATAAAGAAACCAGAGGCCTTTCTTCTTGGAATAACAGGTTTGGAATTGCCCAAGAAAGATGTTAAATTATTTTTGTATGCCACAACTGCTGCTCGTATTTTGTTAGCTAAAAAGTGGAAAACCCAAGAATTACCAGCAATAGAAGAATAGCAGATGAAGATGATGGATTTTTCGGTGCTAGCTGACCTAACCGGAAGAGTCCGCGACCCGAAGGAGGAGGAGTATCAGGAAGAGTGGATTAAATTTAATGATTATTTAGTTACATTTGTTAAGTTAAACTAACTGAAAATACTTAATGGGCTTAGGATTTTATTTATGTTAAGTGATGAATTAATACTGTATGTTTAATTCCATAAGGTGAAGATCTAAGGATGTTAATGTTTAAGTTAAATTTCATAAAAATTGGGATTTGGAAAACCTTTAAAAGGAAATGCAATGAAATTCAACCAAGGGGAAGCGAGGAAGTCACTTAACAAAGTTAATAACTGTAATTTCCAATAAGGCTATGATTTATGTTTGTTTGTCGTGTGTGTGTGTTTGTTTGTTTATAATATTGTGAAAACTAATAAAAATTTTGGAAAAAAAAAATAAAATGTCAGTTCAATGCTCTAATAAAAACGGTGCCTGTTGAATGCTAAAATAATTTTTTTTAACATGCTGATCAATTCTGTATTTTTAAGAAAAGATTAAGCATCTGTCACGTTTAACTTTAATTTACTGAACATCTGAAATAAAGTATATTCTCTATGCTCCAAAGAAAACTAAACCTTATCAAATTTAAGACATCAACCTCCCATCATATAGCAATATAGTGGTACCTCAGTTTTCAAACGCCTCCGTAGTCAAACGTTTCGGATCTCGAATGCCCAAAACCCAGAAGTAAATGCCTTGTTTTTTTAACATGCCTCGGAAGTCAAACAGGAAACATGGCTTCTGCTTTGAGTTTTACGTATTAAGGCTTCCGTTTTGAGGCTTCAGCTTTCAGTTTTCAAACATTTCAGAACTTTAGCGGACTTTTTAGGCATGTAAGTTTAAAAGCTATATTCAGATTAATTCAACATTAATTTGAAGACAGAAATGCAATCCTGAATTTCTCAACATAGGAGTGGACACTAATATTTAAATAAGTTACATTGAATTAAATAAGTATTTTATTTCAATTGATATGCACTTTGACAATAGTTAAAATCTGCACAGTGTCTGAGAAACGACAGTGGTACCTCGGGTTAAGTACTTAATTCGTTCTGGAGGTCTGTTCTTAACCTGTTCTTAACCTGAAGCACCACTTTAGCTAATGGGGCTTCCTGCTGCTGCCGCGCCGCTGGAGCACGATTTCTGTTCTCATCCTGAAGCAAAGTTCTTAACCTGAGGCACTATTTCTGGGTTAGTGGAGTCTGTAGCCTGAAGCGTATGTAACCTGAAGCATATGTAACCCGAGGTACCACTGTAAACCTATCAATCTTGATGTTGAATAGTATTTTACTTATGCATTGTATTTTACTTATGGAGAAAAGTGAAAGAGAAACAATGAAAGAAGCTCTGAGAAGTATCATCAGTAGGAGAGGAATGAATGAAATAACTGGAATATGAGGTGACACTGTGGATTGGTAGTTGCTGTAAGTAATATATATTTTTTTTTATAATAATTTTTATTAAGGTTTTCCAAATTAAAACAAATCGAAACAAATTAAATCCAATCTATAAACTTTTTGCCAATAACTAGGACTTCCCCTCCCTACCCCCTCTTGTGTTCCAAATCTTCCAAATAAGCAATTAAATTCAACAAGTTCTTATCCCCAAATTACACTCTTCATCAATAACCCAATTTATCCAAATTCTCATCCCCTAAGGTCGATCTATACCCTTCCACGAGTTTCCCCCTTTCAAACATAGTACAGATGGAAGTAAGATAAATATGAATAGTAATTTTACAGCCTTTGGATTCCAATTTTCCCTCCCCTCTTTCCCCTTTGCGTTTCACCTATCCCTCCACTTCTAATATCTTCCTGGAGTTCCCACATTACACTATGTCCCTCAGGTTCTTTGCCAGTCTTTAATTACGGATGTCCAATCGTAGAAGGAGTCTATCAAATAAGGGCCCATTTCTTCTATCCAGGTTTTTATATCCAGGAGTAAAAACTCCAATTTTGTATCCATAAGCTTGTCAAACCTGAATATCCCAAATGTTCCCCCAGTTCTGTCCAGTTCTTGTTATTTCCTTGTTCTTGTCAATCATTCTCCTCCTTTTTATTTCTCTGTTCTCCCACAGAAATGTTCTTTTTCCAAAAGTTTCTAGTGTCTCTGCAGAGGCTTGTTATTCATGGAGCAAAGCATTGCATCATGTTCCTTTCATTTTCCAACAAATAGTTCCATTGTTTCCTGTAGTGTGTAGACCTCTGTAGACAAAATAATGTTCCATTCCTGCAGTTTCCCAGGAGATTAAAAGTTCCATTCAACTGTTCAGATTTCCTGTGAAAAACACATGCAATATCCCTCGGCTCCTCTAGGTGGATTACAGTAACAAAGTTCCCTTCCAGAATCACATCCACCAGACCAAGTAGCTTGTTGACCGATATTTAAAACAGTTTGTATTCAATTTATAACAAATATAACCGGCAAAGTCCTCATAACAAAGTCTCTATTTAATCTTCCTTTTTGACAGCTCTTTGACAGCTGTCAAAACCTCTGTCACTTTTCTCCAGGCAGTTTCACGAATCGCTCCAGGGATTCTGGGGGGGTTGCTTTTTTAAAAACAATTCCACTTTTCTCCTCCAGCTCAATCTTATAATTTTCCCTCGCGAAGTTGCTAATTCGGCAAGATAAGGTTACACTCGATCTTAGTTGTCCAGTCCTTTGTTTTGGCTCTTCTACAATTTAGGGGTGGGTTGACTTCCTTTTTTCCGCCTCCCCCATTCGCTCCGAATTTTAAAAATTTATCCCCTTTTTTTTAGTCCATATTCCAATTACTCACGGGTTCTTCTTTAGAGCCGAATTTTCAATAGAAGAAGTCAGCGTTCTCCGCCGGATGGCATGCGGCTGCGCTCGGCAGGGATAGCAGAGAACTCAAAGCACCACGCTTCTCCCCGGCACCCGATCCGTAGCCTTTAAAAAGGCTCCTTCACGAGTCGGGAGAGCGCTAACGGTGCCAGCCGAGTCTCCATGTCCACGGCCTCACTCTGGCCGTGGTTTTTAAGGGTCCCCGCATCGCCGGTGCGGTAGGACCCAGCCCCTGCCAAGCCGGCTCCCTCCGGAGCTCGGAGGGAGCCCGCCATTCGGCGATGGCGCCGACCCGGAAGTCCCTGTTGCTGTAAGTAATATAGAGACTGCAGTGGTCAGATTATCCTAACACAACTCAGGTTCAAACATTGTGTTTATGATCATGTGACTCATTCCAGCCAATCTGGAGTTCTAGATTCCATGAGCAATCCTGGTTCACAACCTGGTGATCAGTTATTGGATGTCAATTTCAGTGATCACAGGAACACTTTTTCAAATTCTGAGGCTGTGCTGCTGGTCGATAAATGTGATTAGCAAGCTCGCTAATTATACGGTATATGTGAAAGAGCACAGTAACAGCTGGGAAAACATAGGCAAAAGACCAGATGCCTTATCCAGATGTGCTCTTGTGCAACTGTTGGGATGATGTTTGTGCAACCCAATTAGAAAAGGATATATCACATATATCAACTGGTAGGAGGAGTAAAGATCTGAATCCAGTTTTCTTTGACAGCTTATTTAAACCTCACTTGTGCAATGGAATAATTGCACACTTTCCCTCATCAAATACCCTGTTCAGTCAGCAAATTTAGAAGAAACTCTACATCAATCTTATCAAGGAAGAGAGTGTTCAATTGTTTTCTCACCTCTTAAAATATTTTATTTCGTGAAAGCTCGTTTCCTTCTGAGAAGAATGGATAGCACATAAGAGAAATGCAGGGTATATCTTTGCATCAACCCACCACATTATAATTCTGATCTTTTGAGGCTTTATGAGGATGACTAACTTCCAGAATCACTTTTGGAAAGCAACAATGAAACCATAGTTATATGGTGGAAAGCTACAATCCTATATATGAAAACCTACAAGGGAACAATTTACTACTCCTTAACACATTGCCTAGGTGGTGCTATGGGTTAAACCACAGAGCCTAGGACTTGCCGACCAGAAGGTCGGCGGTTCGAATCCCCGTGACGGGGTGAGCTCCCGTTGCTTAGTCCCTGCTCCTGCCAACCTAGCAGTTCGAAAGCACGTCACAGTGCAAATAGATAAATACCGGTAGGTACCACTCTGGCGGGAAGGTAAATGGTGTTTCCGTGCGCTGCTCTGGTTCGCTAGAAGTGGCTTAGTCATGCTTGCCACATGTACGCCGGCTCCCTCGGCCAATGAAGCGAGATGAGCGTCGCAACCCCAGAATCGGCCACGACTGGACCTAATGGTCAGGGGTCCCTTTACCTTTAACACATTGCCTAATGACTCATCCAAAACAGCATCTGGAAAGAGGCAGCAATCTCCTTCATGCAGTAAGAAGAGGCAGGTGTTTGAAAACCTCTTCCTAGCACTTGCCCTTTGCCTGGTAGTCCAGATAAATCAAGAGGGGTGAGGAGCTTCCAGAAAACAATGACCTGAGTCTCGCATCTTACCACATTCTTATTCCAAAGATTAAGTATTACTGATTAAGCAAATATCTATTTGTTTGGGCAATGACAGCAATACACTGAACAGAACCTGTCAGGAGGAGGGAAGTCCAGTTCATTTAGCTATTTGGGCACAGCAGCTGCCACTAAAAAGAGCAAGGTTCTGCTTCAGCAGGATCTCTCTGCAATTTGTGGAAGTGTTTGCTATTGTATAACATCATCTACTGTTTCCGCAGTGCAGAATATATTATTTAAGAACACCACTACTTTTCCTTCCTTGTACCTGCAATGCAGGTCTTTTTTGTATCTACACCCATGATTCTATGTTTCGACTGTGAAGATACCAAGAAAGAGTCCAGAAATATTGTCAAAGGATAATTACTATGTTTACATTAGATTTACAAATTAGTAATAGATGCCAAAAGTGGTATGCCACAGAAAAAAATACTATTGGGAATGGTAGTTATTTACTTCGTAATTGTAGAAGCCAATCTTAGTTTTGTATTGGCTGTATGTATAACAGATACAAAATTAACTTGGAAGATCAAACTGAAAACAGCAGGTGGATAGGCAGAAAATACAAAACCATTTGGATATTGGAGATAAATGGGTGCATTTCAAGTGAAATGTGGTTTTAAATTTAGATAAATGCACAACAATCAGCAGGTGGGGAGGATTAACACCAATACAAGCATCAAGCTGGTGAATGCCAATTTTCATTATAAAAAAATTGCAATATATTTCACAGTTTACTCACACTGTGAAAATTCACACTGAGGTATGTGCATTAGGTCTGACAACTTGCTTCCTATATACCAGACTTATGTGACTTGTAAAGAACAACAATATAGAACCGTAAACCAGACACCTCAGTATATATATTTTTTAAAGGTTAAAATTGTAACAAAGTTTACTGTGGGTTTATTGAACTTCCAAGTATACACCTTGATTATGCACACCCAGTATTCCCTGTATACTGTACTAAAACTACCAAAATGGCAAAGAAAAAGCTGCATTCTGCAACCTGTATAAATAAAACAAATTTTCCTGATTTCACCAGGGATGAGATAAGAAGTTTGGCAAGGCACCAAAGTACTACCTGAAGACCAACGGAAAATGTTATGTAACCACAATACTGGCTTCTGATATTTTACCAGATGTTTTGCAAATGCTTTCACTTCTATTTTAGCAGCCATATATTGCAGTACTAGAAATCTTATTGTTTTAAAACAGAAGTTGACCCCCCCCACACACACAAAGCACATAACAGTCTTCACACACAGTATTATCATATTCTGTACTTTTTTGCATTTCAATGCAACTGTGGAATACACATCTTCTTTATGAAAAATTGGGACATTCCAATCCTACAGAACACATAGAAACAAAATCACAAAAAACAAAATCCACTTTGGTGAGGTTATCACCCAGTGGTTGTGAAAAACAATTAGGCTATGTAAACTGTATGAGCTGAAGAGCACTGTGATGTGCTCCTTACCAGAACTATGCCAAGTGCCAACGACTGCTGGACAGATCACCAATTCCACGATGGCTATGAAGATTATACCTCAGGACTGGTCTGACGAGAAAGACAGTGAGACTGAATGCATGACTGACAAGAAAAGGAAGGCCTTTCAGATCTGGCAAAGAGATAGAAATTGTGCCACTAAGAAAAAACTTTGTGCCAACGCTAAGGCTAAGGTTCAAAGAAGAACCAGAGAATGGAAAAACACCTGGTGGGTAAAAAAAGCTCAAGAGATCCAACACTTAGCCGACACTCATAATGCACAGAGTTTCTTTAAAGTCACAAAGACTATCTATGGGCCAACAAATCATGGCTAAACAGACAGTACCACACTTCTAAAAGATAAAGAAGCTATTGCACTGCACTGGAAAGAACATTGTCAGCATCTCCTTAACCACAACTCCCCCATAGCTGCTGAGGTCTTCTCACAAATCCCACAAAAACAAATTAGAAATGAGCCTGCAGTATCTCCAAAACTGGGAGATCTATTAAGCAAATGAAAAACAACAAAGCCAGCGAACCTGATAAGATACCTGCCGAAGTCTTCAACGTGGGTGGAATTGAACTTACACAACTTCACAAGCTGATCGAAAAAATCTGGGAGAGAGATATCCCAGAGATCTTTTTAGGGATGCCAAAATTATCTTTTTTAAAAAAAGGTGAAAGAATGGATTGCAGAAGCTATCAAGGTATCTCTTTATTAGCTGCAGCCAGCAAAATTCTTGCAAGGATCTTAGCAAACCGTCACCTCACAATATCTGAGACTACCCTTCCTGAATTTCCAAATGGTTTTAGACCTTCTAGGGGGACAGTGGACATGATTTTCACCGCTTGAATGTTTCAAGTAAAATGCAGAGAGCAAAACCAACTCCTGTATATGGTGTTTACTGACCTAAGTCCTTAGTAAATCGTAATGCCCTGTGGACTGTCTTTATGAAAATTGGTGCCCAGATAAATTTGTAAACATCCTTCAGCTCCTCCATGATAATATGACAGCAACAATCACAGATAACAATGGCTCTCAGTGAACCATTCACAGTGGATCAGGTGATAAACAGGGTTGTGTTATCATCCCAATTCTATTTATTATTTTCATCTCCATGATCCTACACATTGTTGAAGGAAACTCCCCACCGGAGTAGAAATCATATATTGAAGAGATGGAAAGCTCTTTAATCTGAGTAGGCTGAAAGCAAAGAGTAACGTTACCATAACTTCCGTCATAGAGCATAAGTATGCTGATGACAACGTGTGTGCACACTCGGAGGATGACCTTCAAACCACCCAAAATATCTTTGCAGAAAAGCTTGGCCTTCACTCAACATCCAAAAAACCAAAGTGCTGCACCAACAAGCACAAAACAACCTCTCTGCAGCACCACAAAACCAACTCAATGGTGTAACGTTGGAAAGTGTCAATCACTTTTGCTACCTGGGCAGCTATCTTTCCACAAGGGCCAACATTGATGCCAAAATCCAGCATCACCTGAGCACTGCGAGTGCAGCTTTCTCCCGACTGAAGGGCAGAGTGTTTGAGCACCAGGACATTTGCAGGGAAACCAAAATACTTGATTGCAAAGCTATTGTACTACCAACCTTACTGTGTGCTTGTGAAACATGGACCACCTATAAATGCCATCTCCAACTCCTTGAAAGATTCCATCAATAGTGTCTCTGAAAAATTTTACATATCACTTGGGAAGATAGGCGAACTAGTGTACTGGAAGAAGCAAAGATCACTAGTGTTGAAGCAATGATTCTTCAACATCAGTTTTGTTGTACTGCTCATGTTGTTCGGATGCCCAATTATCGTCTTCCAAAGCAACTACTCTATTCCCAACTTAAAAATGGAAAGTGTAATGCTGATGGTCAACAAAAGAGGTTTAAAGACTCTCTCAATGCAAATCTTTAAAATTGTAGCACAAACACAGACAATTGCGAAATACTGGCCTACAAGTGCTCCAACTGGAGAACAGCCTTTACCAAAGGTGTCATGAACTTTGAAGACGCTCAAACTCAGGACAAAAGGGAGAAACGTGCTAAGAGGAAGGCATGCTTGGCAAACCCTCACCATGATCAACTCCCCGCTGAAAACCTATGTCCCCATTGTGGAAGGATTTGTGGATCCAGAATTGGCCTCAACAGTCACTTACGGACTCACTGTTAAGACCGTGTTCATGGAAGTCAATCTTACTTGGCTACGAGTATCTTTGCTATTTCGGCAAAGAAGAAGAAGAGTTCCTGCATCACCGTGGCTGGATACATCTTATACAATTGTAGAGTTGGAAGGGACATTGAGGGTCATTTGGTAAAACCCCCTGCAATGCAGGAATCTCAGCTAAAACATCCATGAGAAATGGCCATTCAACCTCTGCTCAAAAACCTTCAAGGAAAGAGGGTCCATAACCTCCCAAGAGAGACCATTCCACTGCCGAACAGCTCTTACTGTCAGAAATTTTGCCATGGGTTCGAGTTCTACCCTCCAAAGCAGGAGAAAACAGACTTCTCCATCTTCCATGTGATACCCCTTAAGATATTTGAAAATGGCTATCATATCTCCTCTTTTCCTCTTTTCCAGGTTAAACATACCCAGCTCCTTCAACCATTCTTCATAAGGCTTGGTTTCCAAACCTTTGGTTTCCAGACCCTAGATCATCCAGACCCTTGATCCAACTACTCTGCACACATTCCAGTTTGTCAACATCCTTCCTAAATTGTGGTGCCCAGAACTGGACGTAGGACTCCAGGTGTGGTCTGGAGTCTATTACTTCCCTTGATCTGGACACTATACTTCTCTTGATGCTTCATCAAGTGAAACCACTCCATTGAAATCCCCCATCACTATGTTCTATTGTCACATATATCAAACAATTTCTCTTCCAATGGTTTTTTAAAAACATTGGCCCTCAATAAGCTTAATTCCTTAATTCACACCCTCCATCAAGACTGGGGGGAAAAAACATAGGGAAATACATTTTCTGCATGTTTTCCATTCCACAACTAATACTGGCTTTGGAATGGGGATTTGCATCAGGGTGTCAACATAAAGGGAAGAGTTGGATATCCCTCCCTTTTCCACATTGGCTCTCCATAACCTGCAGCTGCTTTTAATCAAAAGAGTAAGACAAAAGTGATGATTTGGGGAGATGTCTTTCACATACATCTCTGGCATCATGCCAACTTTTGCTCCAAGAATAATATTTCACATTTCTGATGACATGGGCTGTAGCCTATAAAGGCTTATGCTATAATAAATCTTTTGGTCTTAAAGGTGTCTGAAGACTCTTATTTGTTCATTGTAACTATCAGGGCTACCCGTCTCAAATTTCTTATGTAGCCATTGACTCACACCATGAAATGTTGGAATCAAACACAACTCTGCAGAATTTCATACAGGAGTTCTCCTCAGACCCATGAGCAAGCAATCATATTTTTTTTTATGTCGCCTTTTGAAAGTTAAAACCATGCTCAAGGCAGCTTGCTCTCTCTCTATATATACATACTGAACAATTTCCATATAAATAAGAAAGCTAAAATAGCAATACAAAAATTTGCTATCAATAACAGAAACAGCCTCCCACCACCATTGCAACAAAACATCCTAAACAACACCCCAGTCCAAGAGTTTGTTCAGCAGCCTCAACTTTTGTAGCTGGAATTAGTCAGGGCCCCGCCCTCCCAGGTCAGGTGGGAAAAGGCCTGCAATGAAGGGAGTTGGTCTTCCAGGACTTATAGCCAATAGGATGAGTTCCACATCCTCCAAAGTAGCTCAACACCGCCACCCGGAGCGTCCAGGATTTCTCACCTCCACTGTGAACCTGGATTAGTAGTTACAGTGGAATCTTGGTTCTCAAAGGGCTTAGTTGACGAACAAATTGGCTCCTGAACGGCAAAAATCCGGTGGTAAGTAAGTATTCCCATTTTCAAACGTTTTTCGCAAACTGAACATCTGATGTGGCTGTTGGCTATTGATTCAGGGCGCCTGTGCCAATCGGAAGCCGCACCTTGGCTTTCGAACATTTTGGGAGTCAAACTAACTTCCATAACAGATTAAGTTCGAGAACCAAGGTTCCACTGTATTTCTGAACATACACCCTCAAGTTAAGCCTCTTTTCACAAAGATTAACTGGCCAGAACTGATTAGCTTTTTTTTACTTGTAGGTGCCTATTAGTTAGAAGGGTCGTGGGTGTCGCTGTGGTCTAAACCACTGAGCCTAAGGCTTGCCGATCAGAAGGTCGGTGGTTCGAATCCCTGCGACAGGGTGAGCGCCCGTGGCTCGGTCCCTGCTCCTGCCAACCTAGCAGTTGGAAAGCACATCAAAGTGCAAGTAAATAAATAGGTACCACTCTGGCGGGAAGGTAAACGGCGTTTCCATGCACTGCTCTGGTTTGCCAGAAGCGGCTTAGTCATGCTGGCCACATGACCCGGAAGCTGTACCCCAGCTCCCTCGGCCAATAAAGCGAGATGAGTGCCGCAACCCCAGAGTCATCTGCGACTAGACCTAATGGTCAGGGGTCCCTTTACCTTTACCTATTAGTTTTCATTATTATTTATTCAATTCATATCCTTCCTGAAGGCACCCAGGGTGGCACCCATAATAACTAGGCTCAAAGTAAATTCCTGATTGGCCACAGAGACCGGTGCCATTACAGATAAAGCACATCTCATGGCTGGACAAAACATCAATCTTTTCCTGCTTCTTTTGCTCTCAGGTTCCCATAGACTTCAAACTGGGTTGAAGGGAGGAACCCTTGGCAGCAGGGTATAGAAGCTTCTCTGGCAACTGATCAGTCGTTGGATATGGCAGGAGATTGACTGTGTCTGGTGGCAACCTATCATCATTCTTTTGTTTTTATAGGAGATCTTATATAAGATGGGGTCTGCCAGTAAGGAAAAGGCTTCCCTGCCTCCGATCAAAGCCCTATCTGAAAATGCCAGGAATTATTCTGGGTTTCAACACATCTACCATGCCTCCTCTTGTGTATGAGGGAAGGCAGAATATGTATAACCTTCCATGCTATACAGAGTTTTTATAAGGACCTGTATTCAAATATTTATAATCTGCTCCCTGATAAATTGAAGACACTTTTTAGTTGATCAAAAGTTCTTAATTCATCTAATTTATAAATCATTTAACTGTTGAAACCTTATTATAAAATATATGGAATGGTTTCTACAGTGCTTTTTTCCTAGAAAATGAGGTTCAGGAACTCCCAAGAAAAAGAGTTGCACTGCTGCCCAGATCGCAGCAACCTACTGCATGCCGCTATGAGATGTCTCCAGCATGCAGCTATGAGAGCCATTCCTGCAGCAACACTAAAAAGGTGTCGGAACGCAACAAAGGGGTGCCGGAATTCACCACACAGTAAGTTCTGGGTGTAAAAAAACCCCGGGTTTCCATTTTTTCCTGTTGTATAACCATCAAAATGAGCACAATTTTTAGAATGAATCAATTCTGTTAAGTTTTTAAATACTTACCAAGGGGAGCCATATATCCTGAAGCCCCTTACTGTCACTTCTGAATCTTGAAGGTATATGCAATTTGTTAAGAGAGACTGCACATTTTCGTAGCTTTCTGGCTTCAGCTTGGATACAGAGGGAAAGTAGTAAAAGTCCTGCTTGATTAAGTCCGCCATGAACTCTTGGTCAAACGTCAGTTCATGATTGCCTGCTATCACAATCTTGTATTCATATGGTAGGCTGCCTAAATGGTAGGGAGAAAACACAATAAACCCTTTATTGTTACACTTATTTTTAGAAACCTCAAAATGAAGTATGCATATTCAAATTATGCCACCGATGTTGCCAATCATTCTAAAGGAAGTCCAAAGATGAAACTCATAGTGGTTATACCTAGGAAACCAATACGGGTTGCACTTCTTCAAGTGCTTGGCAAGTCAAACCCTTTAAATATTTGCTTCTTTATTTTTTATATATTTACTGCACATCAGGATTTTCTGCCCTTATGATATAACCAAAGTGAAGAATTGTTCAGTGATTTTTGCACATTTGTAGAAATTTTATTTACCATAATTAAAAGTTATAATTCATTGCAAATTAAAAGTTAATTACTCAGGTACATATTTTGCTACTGAAATACCTGCTCCTAGTGTGTTTATGACATTTCATTACTTAAACACACAAAACTCATCTATCACATCTCACGTGGCCCTAACTGTCAATATACATTAGTATAGTACTTCGGTAAATATCCATTCTTACCCATTCCCCTCCCCCCCCAGACACCTATTTTTCCATCCAAGCTAAAATGGATCCCCCTACCCTGAAATCCTATCAAAATTACTCATCTACATGAATATTTATTTTGAAATGATAGCTAATAAATCTATCTTTAATATAACCTGGACATATGTACTTTTTAAAAATAAAAAAGCCCACTCTCTTTCATCTCTATTCTTTACTGCACATCAGGATTTTCTGCCCTTATGATATAATTAGATTTATTCAAAACTCTTCTTGAAATTTATATATAATTTCAATTGCAGTTTGAAAAGACTTGTCTCCTTTTCATATATATGTTGACACCAACATGAGCTGCTAATATCACACAAGTGCTATAGCTGTTAACAAGCTTCAAACTAGTATCCTTATAAAATATAGAAGAAAATTCAATACAGTAGTACCTCAGGTTACATATGCTTCAGGTTACAGACTCCACTAACCCAGAAATATTACTTCAGGTTAAGAACTTTGCTTCAGGATGAGAACAGAAATCGTGCAGCAGCGGCGCAGCAGCAGTAGGTGGCCCCATTAGCTAAAGTGGTGCTTCAGATTAAGAACAGTTTCAGGTTAAGAACGGACCTCCAGAATGAATTAAGTACGTAAACAGAGGTACCACTGTACTAAACTTGCATGAACAATTCCATTTCCACTGTGATTTCTAAATTATTTCCAGCTCATCTAAACCTACTAAATCTACTAAACTAAAACCTGTAAGCTGGATATAGTTGTTGCTTCAAATAATGTATTTATGTCATGCTGCTGTCTATGGATGTTACTTAAGCAAATTATCAAATGACTTTAAATGTACAGCAACATTTATCATAGAGGTAGCTGCATCGTTGTGGTTATAGGTCCATCAGCTGTTCAATTAACAACTCTATTTTTGATGAGTTTGCAGCACAGCTTTTTTCAAGCTTCTCCATACCTATTGGCAAGTCAGTAAGCCTTACATTATAGAAAATGACCTGATTATTTTCCCCAAACTAAATATTAGGCCATAATATTATAAATATTTATGCTTGCTCAACCACAGAAGAACTTGCTGTTCAGTAGTTCTCATTCACAGATGTTCAGATGCACAAATAGTTTCTTGCTTGGAGCCCTGGTCCCCAGTATTTGACATCTTGGGAGGCACTGGTCTATGGAAACAGTAATGAGTTGGAAGAGGGCCAATAAACTGAAGCCATATCCTCACAAGACAGAGGCACGGGTGGTTTCCCTGCCTCTGGGTGAATGGTAAAGCTAAAGGTAAAGAACCCCTGGACAGTTAAGTCCAGTCAACGGTGACTATGGGGTTGTAGTGCTCATCTCACTTCAGGCTGAGGGAGCCAGCATTTGTCCACAGACATGGCCAACATGACTAAACCTCTTCCGGTGCAACGGAACACCATTACAGAAGCCAGAGGACAGAAACACTGTTTACCTTCCCACCGCAGCGGTACCTATTTATCTACTTGCACTGGTATGCTTTCAAACTGCTAGGTTAGAAGCAGCTGAGAAAGAGCAATGACAGCTCACCCAATCATGCGGATTTGA
Organism: Podarcis gaigeae; assembly: GCF_964106915.1. Lineage (NCBI taxonomy): Eukaryota > Metazoa > Chordata > Lepidosauria > Squamata > Lacertidae > Podarcis > Podarcis gaigeae. The sequence goes on from NC_139681.1 coordinate 4,508,838, forward strand.
ACTGCCAACCTTCTGATCAGAAAGCCCAAGAGGCTCAAGTCACACTTACCCTCAAGTGTCAGATTCAGTGCTGAACTTGAGGCTCTGAACTTGCAATGAGTGACTATTTCCACTGTGTATTAGCTGTGGTTGTTCCCAGACCAAGATAGCCTGGCCACACCTCTTCCTATATCAGCCAATTTGGACTCTGAGGTTGGCAGAGGTCACCCATTTTGTTGTCAGCTGTTGCACGGCAAGTGGCAATACGGGATCAGTCCTTATCCATAATAAAACCCCCAACTAGAACTCTCTCCCTCAGTAGGCATAGAATGACCCAGCTTTGATGGAATTCAGGCATCAGGTTAAAATAAGGTTACCAGATTTTTTTCAGTGAATTCGGGGAGACTTTTCAACTTCAATGGATTTTGTATGGGGACTGATTTGTAAATCCGGAGACTGTCCCCAGGAAACGGGGATGTCTGGTAACCTTAGGTTAAAATCCATCTGTTCTCCCAGGAATTTAGTGAATGAAATCTAGACAATTTGAGGTCTTGAGATGTGTCAAACCACTGCTGTCATCGTTGATGGTTTTAAAATTAACAGTTTTATATGTTTGTTGTTTCTTTGTATAACGTATTGTTTTATAGTCCATTGGAAATGGCTCTGATTCTTTTGAAATGAAGTACAGCCTACAAGGTTAATGAATAAATAAAAACACAGCAGCAGAGCTTTGCATCCCACATTCAGAAGATCCTATGTTCAGTCTTTGGCATCTCTAGCTAAAAGGAACTAGTAACAGCTGATATGAAATACCTTTTCCTAAGTAGAAAATATTTATCTAAATGGACAAGTACATTCTGTCCTGGTATAAGGCAGCAGCTTCTTAGGCTCCTAATCAAATGCATGGAGAAGCCATTCAAAGTGAGTAAGCTACTCTATCTGAAGTAAATCACTGGACTGGAGTAAGCAGGATGGGATATTCCAATCAAATAAGTCAGTAGAATGTGGTTGCCCTAAAATCCTACTAACACGAATCCATAGCTACTCCAGTATAGACTGGTTGGTGGAGTGCAGTCTTAGGATCTAAAGTTAAATTATGCAGAATACTTTTGCCGTTTCAGAGTACTCTGAAAGCATTCTTTTGCAAGGTAAATTGCTTTTGCATTTGGGCTTCTTTTATGAATTAGAAAGATAACATACAATTTCCCATCACTTAAGCATAACATAACAGACATGGCATGGCAATTACTACAAATATTGAAAATCCTTCTGTACTAGAAAGTCTTGTGTATTATTTCCAATGATTTTGAATTAATTTCCAAGACCAGGATGTAAAGAAATACGCAACTGTTTCTCTGCCTAACAGGCAAGTTTTTCTTGAGCAGCAGAAGTACTTTACTGCATGACAAACCAGTTTTGAAACTTACAGGAGTTTGGAAACCAGTTCTTAACATAGAAAAAGAGCCTGCCTTTCAAAGAAAATTGACTGGGTGCCCATTTAGGCATGTCTAAATTAGCTTTTCAGATGCTAAATCAAATAGTGCAAATTATTAATAAATAACAGGGCACAGTGATTAGCCTAATATATAAAATTTGAAAGCTCTTACCCTTTGATATATTTCCTAATATGATCAGGTTAAAAGAAGCCCTCAATGCCCTAGTAAACCGTTTCTGACTCTCTTTATGGTGTTCTGCCTATGTTTTTGGTGTAATAAGAGAGAGAAGAATACTTGTAATATAGGATCCAAAGAAGAATGTGGGTTGGGGAAACTGTAGATTGTTAGCCAGCTCAGAAAGTGGTAGTGGGAAATCGCAGTTTGGCTCCTTGGTGTTTATGCTGTTGGATCCCAAAGGTTCCATCTTGTCTCCCATAGCATCTATTTGATGCTGCTGAGTAAGATTGTATGAAGATTTGGAGTGAGGAACCATCAGTATGCTGATGGCACCCAGCTCCTTTTTGTTGTGACTCAAGTGAGATAGAGGACATGCTGAAACAACATCTGAAAGCAGTAATGGATTTGATGAGGGCCAATAAAATGAAGTTTAGTGCAGGTGAGACATTGAACATCAGCTCCCTGGTTAGGTGAAACATCTACAATCTATTCTGAATGAAGTTGCAAACCTTCTAAAATATTAGGTTCAATGCTTGGTGGTTCACGTAAGGATGATACATAAGTTGCAACCCCTTTATGAGCTACCATGGTCACAGTGGCCCATGACCTGTTAACCTCCCAACTTGATTACTACAAAGTGTTATACATGGGGTTGCATTTGAAGAGTTACCAGAGTCCAGTTAGGCTGGGAATGAGTAGAGAATATAGTCAAGGGACCCAAGGGACTGCCATTTTCACAGATACCTGCCTGAGTCCCTCATTTATCATCAGAAGTCTACATTCAGGTCCACGCACCATCTGATGGCAGAGGAATAGTGACTGGGAACAGGGTTTTCTCATTTGTAAAAGCTCATATATAGAATTCCTTCTCCAAAGAAGCTCACCTGACACCAGCTCTGAGTCTTCTCAGCTCCACTGCCCATACATCCAACATGTTTTAGTATTATCTTTATAAATCTGCTGTATTTCTTGTTTTTATTGTAGCATAAGCTTTTGGGGACTAAAATCCAATTCACCAGATGCTTGAAATTTAATCCTCAGTTGGCAGGTGTATATACATCTATAACTAGAGCAAAATATAATTAGCCATTTTTCTGATTTTTTTGTGTAACTGCATCTTCTTTATATCCCTAACTTCTTCACCAGTAACTTTGTGAGTGTGAGTTCTGTTTTTCATTTTTCACTTCATTCTTTAATTTGATGGTTTCAGTCTAATGGGCATGTGTCTGTCTATAGCTTATAGCTGATAATTGCTTTGTTTATTCATTTTGAACATTTATTTTACAAATTAAGGAATATGAAATGGATTAGGAGGAAATTTTATGTGCCAGCTAAAACATAGTATTCCAATTTTCAAACTAGTGTGCACTTTATAGTGAGGATTTCAGCATTGTGAGATACTGTGGTCCATATTAGTGGAGCAACAAAAGTAGGATATTACCACATTTCAAGGGCCCCATTCAGCTTATTGTTCATCATGTTTTTCAAGAATAAACAAAATGCTGCCAAGGTTCTGAAAACCCAAATTTTAGTACTTATTTTACTCAAAATGATTCCCAGCTTTGATTTATTACACCTACACCAGAAAGGTCGCCTTAGCACTTAGGCACCCTATCTTTCCTGATCACAGCCTTCCCAGCAGCCCTACGTTTTATAAAAAGCAGGAAGAGGTTAATTGCAAGCTCTTGGGCAGAGGACGGAGGGTGACAGGAGAAGCAGGGGCAGCTGCAGTTGTATATTAAAATTTACAACTTTTGAATGGTCAGCAGCGCACAACATGGGCAAAGGACATCATTCCAAAATCTATTACTGCTTTGTTGGATGCAAAGTACTGATGGGTGAGCTCTCCCAAACTAGCTGTAGATCAACTAGGAGTTTTGTTATAATCTTATAATGATCTATGGTGATCATTGCTTTTAGTTTGTTATTGATGATTTGAATGTTTTATTTCCTTGAGCTGTGTTGTATGGATTCTTCTACTTTGTGTGTTGCTTTGAGATTATTTTTGTAAGATGATCAATAAATAAAATAAGTAATAATAACAACAACCCGTAATGAGCCAAGTTCCCCCCAAAAAAAAAAATTTGAAGAAAAATTATTTTAAGTCAATGTAATCCATGGTTTGACAAAATGAACTTCCCCATCGCCACCAGCCCTCCCCATTCCTGAAAGATCTCACTGTCCACCTGCCCAAGCAGCAGGATAACACAGGGAGAAGAGATTGAGAAGGCTTGTTGCTTCCCCTTTATCTTCATCTCCCAGGCAAGCTGTGCAGCCAATGGGCCAAAGGTCCTTTGATTTTGTAGTGCAGCATTCTTCTGGTCAGTGCCCCGCGCACATGAAGTGGGGAGGACAGAGTCAAACCTATCTCCTCTCTTCTGTCAATCCCAGCTATTTTCCAGAGAAAGGGAGAGGGTGTTTTGGGAAGTAGTAAGGATTTTAGAGAGACAGCACAGATAGCAGAGGGAAGCTGGGAATTCTTCTATGGCTTGGATTTTCTATTCTTTTAGCAATGGATAGAAGAGATGACAACTATTGCAATATATGAACGGTTTACTTTTAGACACAGATTGTGCACAGATAAATACAATTCTATTTGGAATGCATTTTAAAAAATGATCAGGTCATGTAAGTAATTTCACATTAGTTGGAATAACTGCATTACCTGTATACCTATAATTTGTATTGTATCATTGTTTCAAATATTTTTTTCTTTCCTTTCACTTCATTTTCTCACTGAAAACTTTCTCTCCCTCTCCCTCTCTCTCTCTCTCTCTCTCTCACACACACACACACACACCCCAGCCTGGTTTACCAGTGTTTACTCTTACCCTTTCTGATCTGCTCTAGATTCCACATAGACTTGTTCCTTCTTTTGTTGGCTTTAATTGCTGCAAGGAGCATCAGTTCTAGAACTGAGCCTAATCATTTTACATGGCTATGCTTTTGTATCCTTTCCTATGCTGTGTGTGAAAATAAATAGTACAAATGATAAACTAACCTCAGTGAGACATATACACAAGCTCCTAACAGCAGTTTGTGCTCTGTTTTTCTGCAGATATTTTATTGAACAGATTTTAGTATTCTGCAAGAGCACTGGCAACCATATAAATGCTCACTTAACGCTTTCTCTTTCTCATTTCAACCTTTTAGAACACTGAAGTGAGTGATACAGAAAAGACAGTGTAACTGTCTTAGATTGCATTTTAAGCATCTCATTGACAGTTCTGTGTTTAAACACTCGGCTGATGTCTGGGAAATTTACATTAACATTGAAAATGAATACACCTTATTAAATAACCTATAAACTGTTATATCTAACCATCATTGAATAATAAAAGCTAGCAATTAAATTAAACATTAAAATATCAAATAAATACTACAACCCAGCACCAATATTAATAGGAAGGGAAAAGGTGGGTGTGGGTGTATACGCACACACACGGGAGAAAAATTGTTTTGGCTCAAAAATATACCTCCATTTTGAAACTAGACCAATTTACTTAAAAGAAGGTGTCACTGATTTCACTACAAGTTACTTCCAAGTACATGTGATGAGGATAACAGCTTTCCATATCCAATATTACATTTATAGTGGTCTGACAATTCATTTTCTAAGAAAATTGACTAGAGTATACAACCTTACTTGGTATACCCTCCACTGAACTCAATGGGACTTGCTTCTGACCAGTGATGTGGGTTTTCTAGAAAAAAATCAATTGGGATATTTTCTGGGGGGAAATCCCTGGGCAAATTCAGGCAGAGCTAAAAACATTGAAACTGCCATACTTGTTTAGTACTGCATTTGCAATCTGCACCCATTCATTGTTACTAATGGACTTTTGAAACAGATTTTTTTTCAACAACAAAATAAAGCACTGGATAATTTACCTCTCCACATCACTGCTTCTGACTATAGACATGTAGGGGATTTTTAAGAGAGTAACTATGGGATGTACTACATGAGAAATCTTCTCTACAATCCTTATATGGAGGCCATTTACTGGTGCTGTTTCTGAAGTACATAGCTAACCTACAGTTAATTACTATTAAAATAAATGCCATTTTATTATTATGGTATGGAAATGAGTACCTAAAGAAATGGTACTATCCAAAAAAGTTGAGAGGGGGACTTAGTAAAAAAATGAGAATAGGATGAGTATAGGTAGAGAGATACTTCCGAGAAGTTGTGCATATTGCCTTTAAAAACAAACAATACTTAGATTTTGAAATGCGGTAGATGGCAGGAGACAAGGCATGAAAGCCTGATTAAGAGAGTTGTGGTGGGGCAGCTGCAGGGACTCTTGCTTATTTCAACCCCCAACATCATGGGTTCAGGCCTGATTATGGGACTGAATTGGCTTTGGCTGACCTGATGGATGGCCTTTATTGGGAGAAGGAAAGGAGGAACGTGACCCTGTTGTCTTTACTCGATCTCCCAATGGTCTTTGATCTTGGTGAGATGGTTATTGGAGGCAAGGTTTTACAGTTTAGATTTTATATCAGTTTCAGAGAATAGTATTAGATGATTGTTGCTCAATCTCCTGGCAGTTGTGCTGTGGGGTGCCATGGTCTGCCATCTTGTCAGCAATATGAAGCCATTAGGGATTTGGGAGCAAAGAGTCATCAGTAGAGTGATGCTATCTACCTCTAAGATGTGAATCAGGAGAGGTCCTGCTCGCAAGCCATGTAGCTGCTGCCTGGACTCAGTTGGTGGGTTGGATGAGGAAGAACAAACTACCTCTGAATGCTGACAAGACAGAGATGTGCAGGTGGGTGGTTCCCAAGTCTGGGTTATTGCTCAGTTGTTCATAGTTTGCAGGTCCTCCATCTCTGTCCCTAGAGGCCCAGGTGACCTCAGTGGCTAGGAGTGCCTTTGACCAGCTTCAGCTGGTGAGACAGCTACGGCCATTTCTGGACCTGGATAATCCGACCGCTGCTGGTAACTAGATTACCTCAATGTGCTCTGTGTAGGTTTGCCCTTCAGTTTGGTTGAGAAGCAGCAGCTAGTGCAGAATTCAGCAGCTGAATTTCTCACTGGGGCAGACTAGTATCACCATGCTACTCAAGTGCTGAAAGAATTGGACTTGATGCCAGTTCAACTGAGCTAAGTTCAATATTTTGTTTCTGGTGTACAAAGTCATACACAGCTTGGGACCAGGATACCTAAAGGACTTTCTCACCCCTTATATACCCAATCTATATGATCTTATCAGGAGGTCAATACAGGAATCAGGCCTTTAGGGTGATGGCACCCACTCTTTGAAACTCTCTCCCATTAACTAACAGGCATGTACCACCTCTGTTGCCTTTTGGTTCCTACCTAGGACCTTCCTTTTAAAACAATCCGTTTTAGTGTAGATATTCATCCCAGTCTGCATCTGTGTTGGATTTGAAATTGTTTTTAATATTTTGAATTGTATTTAATTTTCGGTATATATGGAATTGTTTTTAACTGCTGATGTTTTTACTGTGAAATTACTTTGAGCTATTTTATGGGAAGCCATTTATAAAAAGAATAAAATAAAATAAATAAAGTTGGGCAACACTTGGAAGAATGCTTGGAAACTTCTGGAAGAATGTAATAAGCAAACACAAAGAAAAGGGACACAACTATGAAAGAAGGACAGTTTGATAGGCATTAAAATATGAGAAAAGGATTTCTGAGGCTGGAGAAAATGGCAGTATATATTTGAATATGAGAGGAACCAAATCTAAGAAAGTAATAAAAAAAAGTTGTAAGGGGAGGGTTAAATAATGCAATCTGGGATGCAGCAAGAATATGTGGGAATGGGTGAAAGCTCTTGCCATATGGTGTCAATTATTCCTTCAAACAAATTAGCAAGATCACAGACATAAAGAGAGCAGAAGAAGGAGGGAGGAAGAGGCACATGGGGTGGTTTATTGAAAACAAGAAATTCTTTCAAGGAATCTGGGTAAGTTTTTATATGCTTAGTGTAAATAAATTGTATACTAATTAAAACCCCGAGAACTATTTGTCTGATATTTAAAACCGTATCCCACTAAAAGAGCATGCACTCTCCAAAGAGGATACTACCAACAAGAAGGAAACAGCAAAAGCAAAGAGAAAAATTCTCTACTATAGAACCAGTATGAAGTAAATCAACATGTTGTCGCAAATGGCATTCCAGCTAAAACCACAGAATTCATATATTGTACCACATACAACTTTTCAAGTATTTGAAGGGAAAGGACTCTTTATGAGTTTCTGCCAGGAACAGGAGAATCAAATGAGTAACTGAAAAGCTAACTTTAGGACTACGGTACTAAACAAGAAAGCTGGGGAACTGTTCTAAAGTAACCTTTCGCACTAACAGAATCATTATGCATGCAAGAGAGGGCCAACAAGCAAATGGAAACAGGGCAAAGGAAGAAAAAAAACATTTCCTCCGCCATTTCCCCCTGCTGCCAATACACTACCTTCCTTCAACTTCTTTCCTCACCACTGGCTAAGAGAGAAGAGAAAGTGACTGACCTCAAAGGTAGCCAGCTAGATGTGCTCTTTCCCTGTGGAGGACTCCCTGGTACTGAATGGAGTAACTGTGCCCCAGAAGGACCAGGTGCGCAGCCTGGGAGTCTAATTCTGGACTCCCAGCTGTCCATGGGGCCACAGGTCAATTGTGTGTCCAGGACAGCTGTTTATCAGCTCCATCTTGTATGCAGGCTAAGACACTCCCTGCCCGCGGACTGTCTCTCCAGAGTGGTGCATGCTCTGGTTATCTCTCGCTTGGAATACTGCAATGCGCTCTATGTGGGGCTACCTTTGAAGGTGACCCGGAAACTATAACTAATCCATAATGCGGCAGCTAGACTGGTGACTGGGAGCAGTCACCGAGATCACATAATACTGGTCTTGAAAGACCTACATTGGCTCCCAGGACGTTTCCATTCACAATTCAAAGTGTTGGTGCTGACCTTGAAAGCTCTAAATGGCCTTGGTCCAGTATATCTGAAGGAGCGTCTCCACCCCCATTGTTCTGCCCAGACACTGAGGTCCAGTGCCGAGGGCCTTCTGGTGGTTCCCTCACTGCGAGAAGCCAAGTTACAAGGAACCAGGCAGAGGGCCTTCTTGGTAGTGGCGACCGCCCTGTGGAACGCCCCCCCACCAGATGTCAAAGAGAAAAATAACTACTTGACTCTTAGACGACATCTGAAGGCAGCCCTGTTTAGGGAAGCTTTTAATGTTTAATAGACTATTGTATTTCAATATTCTGTTGGAAGCTGCCCAGAGTGGCTGGGGAAACCCAGCCAGATGGGCAGGGTATAAATAATACATTATTATTATTATTATTATTATTATTATTATTATTATTATTATTACCACATCCATCTGACTGGGTTGCCCCAGCCACTCTAGGTGGCTTCCAGCAAATATAAAAACATAGTAGAACATTAAACCTTAAAAAGCTTCCCTCTACAGGGCTGCCTTCAGATGTTTCCTAAATTTTATATAATTACTCTTCTCCTTAACATCTGAACTTGGCTAAGAGCTCTGAGTAGATGACTGGCCTCCCATAGAGTCCTTCTGGCTCACAGTTCTTGTACTGCAATAGAATTAAAGCCACACCTTGGGTAGCACATACTGCTAGAGATGCTTCTTCATAACAATTGGATTGGAAAATGGCCATTATGATACTAATTTCACTCACCAGCCATGATCTTTTAAGCAGTTGGGGCTGTACTCCCATTAACTTGGATCAGTGAAAATGATTTCCCATCTGATTCCAATTAAATCACCCCCAAAGGACTGCAATTGGGGGGGGGGGGGGATAATGGGGAGGAGAACCAAAATGGGGTTGAGCTATGGATAACAGATGCTCCCCCAATCCTAATTTCTCTCTTAAACTCTGAGTTTAGGTGGTTACATGGGTGGCTCTGCTTATCCTCTTGTCTACTTACTTACTCACTTCTTTCCCCCCACATTTTCCCTGACGAGGACTCAAGGGGCAGTCCTCAGTTTTCACAAAGAGGACTCCTTTATTTCTTTAACAAACTAGTATTTTTCTGCTTCCCTCATCTGTGAGCCGCTCTATTCTGCACAGTCCCACCATACTATATTATTTGTTTATGTTAAAAAATTATATACCACCATCGCATGTATAATATCAAGGTGGTGTTCAATGATTGAACTAAAACATAAAACAATAGAAGACCAGTACAAAGTAACTCTGACAACAACTGTCTGGTAAAGAAAATTTAAAAAGCTGCATAAACCTGTCAGCCTAAAAAGGATCTTCAAGAGACACCTGAAAGTCCATAGCAAGGATGCCTGTCAAATCTCTGCTAGAAGAGATGGGACTAGTGACTCTAAATACTATGGGGGAGAGAGAGAGAGAGAGAGAGAGAGTGTGTGTGTGTGTGTGTGTGTGTGTGTTTAAAAGTAAACATTCTTGCTTGAATGGCTAGCTGAAACAACTTTCAAGAAAAGAATACTAGAAAACATAATTGTCCTGGTCAGCTCATAGAACTGTCTTGCACAGGGCTGGATTAAATGGCCACAGAACAACGGATCTGTGGCTGGAAACTGAACATCGGTAGGCTAAATTTTGATAGGGAGCAAGGAAATGGCCGGAGCCTTCCTCTCAATCAGGCTTCCTCAAACTCAGCTGTCCAGATGTTTTTGACCTACAACTCCCATCATCCCTAGCTAGCAGGACCAGTGGTCAGGGATGATGGGAATTGTAGTCTCAAAACATCTGGAGGGCCGAGGTTGAGGAAACCTGCTCTCAATGGTTGCGCAACCCCACCCTGGTGATGTGATGAGGGGCCTAGCCACCCTCCCAGACAGTGGGACAAACTCCCTCCACTCGCAATAAGTGGTGAAACAGCATTTCCCGCTAGAGAATGGGGAAAAGCAAAGGTGTCCTTTTTACTTTCCTTCCTCCTGAAACATCCCCATATAGCACACCCACCCCCTCACTCCAGAGAACTCACTAAGCAAATCATTCTTCCCCTCCACAAACCAGTGTTAGAAACTGATATAACTGATAGAATTCTACAGGATGAGGTATTCGTGTCTGAAAACGGTCCAGATCTAATGATCCCGAAGCATGCACCTCCAGATGGTGGAGAGGTCAGGCATCATCCTGGCACCCAGGCATCTTCACTTGGTCGCAAATGGTCAAAAGCCAGGTGCAAAATGTGCCTGGCTAATTTTGAACACTACTCCAAACCTCCGTCTCTTTTCTTCCTCAACTGACACCCTCACATTTTGTATCTCAACTTCTCTCAACCACACACTAAACTGAATGACACATAAGTTGCCAAACTTCTGATTCTTTTGTATCCCTATTCACCCCTAGAGAAGAGTCAAAGGTGCCCACAGAAAACAATGGGGGGTAAATCAGAATTTTAGTGTAGCTGTGACTCCTCAACAACAAACAGGGAACAGCAAATGTAAATGGTATTCTTTGGTATTCACTGTGTACCTGGAAGTTCCTTCTTCAGGCAATGATATCTTACTCTATTTTTCCCTACGCTCTCAACGCTGGAAGCTCTGAGGTGGTTATTGGGCACTTTGTTGAATTTAACCTTTCTTTTCTTTTATATTTATTTATATTCCTTTACAAATGTATATACTCCAGCATTTCTAGAGGGTTCCCTGAGTATGTAGAAACACTTTCCTGATTTTGGTGTCCTCATTTTGTTTCAAACTAACAGGCACCCAACCACCCAGTTCACTACCAGAGGAACAAGAAGCACCTGTAACAAAATGTTGCAGTGTATTCTTGCATCCTAACAGGAGTATTCCTGTTCAGGGTTCCACACAGCCAATTCCATTCAAGCAGGCAAGTCTACTCTTCCCCTGACCTCCAGTTTTCTGTTTTTCTTTTTCAACTGCCCCAGCAGCTGAAAGGAAGGAGGGATTGTCTTTTGCCTGGTATGTTAGCCCATTCTGATATTGTGTATGATAAGCCTGCTGCTCAATAAATTTAAGAATTTCTTCACTACTTGAGTTTTGCGTTTGCTTTAGAGCACCATAATAAAGAACCCCTTTTGCTTTTGGCAAAACAGCATGTTCAGTTTTCATTGCACTGCTTTTGGGGTTCTTACCCCCTTAGGATTTTAAGATTTTATTCTACAGTCTCCATATCCTACAGTCTTCAGGGTTTTCCAGACATGCCAATATGTTTCTCATTGGCACTATTTTAGAGCCATTCCCTGATGGCACTCACCAACCGAATTTGCTGTTAAAGGAAGAACTGTATTAAGCCCCATGTGCAAAAATGCCCTCAATGTTTAAGATGCCTAATGCACAGGGACACAACATGATATGAAACCGAAAACTGACTTTAAATTCTACACATCAACACTGTTCAACACTGAAACAAGGGCTAAGTTGTTGCCTCACTAAAGCAGTTTAAAGGAGCAGGGAATAATCTCTGATCACATCCAAACTACCCATCTGAATATTCCATCATAATCTAATGTGGATGCAGAAAGGATTTAAGATTCAAAATGCTTTCTGTATTGTTTGACCTGCTGCACCTCTCTAATTCCATCTGCTGCAAAGCTTTCCATCATTAAAGCTGGTCACTGATATATATTCGAATATATACAAATTCACACATCATCATACCAGTTAGGCTAGCCTTCTAATGACAAGAGGCTTAACAGTGCTAAAAATATACACCACCCATCATTTTCTTGCTTTGCTTAAAATAAGTATTAACTCATACCACTGCTTCAATCAGTTCATGACATATGAAATCTATTGTGTTCATTCATACCAAAAAGAATTTTTTCATCCTACATGCTTACTTTAGGACCATTAATTTTAACGGGGTCTAAAAATATTCAAAGCTATGTATGAATCTCAGTTTTCAGCCATTTTTCCTATTCTTTTGAGAGATAATTCAGGAAAATATCAGTCAAAGTGGAAATCCATGATTCATGGGAATAGTGGGGCAGCCACTTAGTGAAGCAAAACTAAAGCTTATACTTTAAACGCCTACTGCAAACAATGCAGCAGTGCATGTAGATTACTGCTTGCTTGCATGCCCAATGGAAGAGAATTTCAGTGAACAATGCCAACAGTTCCTACAAAAGGCATCTGCATCTCTAGCCAAGGCAGCAACTACATGCTCGTGCTTTGCTTTGTTTGGATTTCAGGACTGCAGTGCATCTGAGCCACAAACAGAAAAATTATCAGCCTCTGGGGTAAATAAATGTTTGCCATGTTTGCAAGAGTTGTAATGCAAATCATCAAAGGTTCAACTGTTGAGTTGCAGCAAAGTTTAAAAATTCAGGAAGCAAAATTTCATGACTTCAAACTGCTCCTTCTTACAGCTGAAGCACACAGTAATCTGATTTTGTCATTGTGCCGATCACTTACTTCAACACCAAGACAAAATTAATATTCATAATTCTCAGAAGCAGAGGTATGGTTTTATTCACTGGTTAAATGAAACTAGCTTTAGAAATTATTTGTAACGCTATACTCACCTAACCACTCATTGAATTTTTTAACTTCACTAGGCAGTCCCAGTTCAGTAAAATCACCAGCATGTATTAAAACATCACCATATGGCATTTGGATAGGATCTGTTCTGGAGTGAGTATCAGATACACAGACAAAACGTGTGTATCCTGGAGGCTTAGGAGCATCATGTGGAACAGGATCCACCCTATGTAAAAAATATTGAGGAATTATTACAAAATGTAATCATATGACTGTGTTTTTCACACATCTAGTTTGCAAATCCAATACACTCTCACCATGTATGACACAGCAATTCAGAATAGTCAAGCAGACAAGCAGTACATAATTGTTGGACAAAATTGTTGTAAAAATAAATCAGAAATGTTTATTACTTTCTAGCTATTTTTTCCTTACTGCAAATGAATAAATACCTCTTCTTGTTGAAGTTCAGTTAACATACCACTTAAAACCTTTAAATATATTTTTCAAATACATTTTTTTCAACTTTTCACAATAGTTAAATCAATAACTGGCTTATCTGTAGTGATATTAATTTGGAGAGAGAACAGTTTACATGATCTGGATTGCAGATCTACAGATATTTTGAGTGTGTGCTGCAATCCTAATCCCACTCACCTATGAGTAAACATGCTTTAATTTAAGTGGTCTTACTTCTGAGTAGACATGGTTAGGATTACAGCCTAAATAACCAATTCTGTAATATTTACATTAACATAGATTATACATAACTGAAACATCTGTAAGCTTTCAAGGAAAACCAGTCTGAAAAAGCTCGAGAACAACAGCTGTTTAACAGGTACAGAGGTTAGGCCTGGGCAATATAGAAAAACTTTGCCTGAAGATAAAATTGCGAGAGCGATTTCAGAATTTCCTATCAGTCAACGTTTCATGAATCCCCAGTGCCACTCCCAGCCAGCACTGCGCACTTCAGTCAGGCCACTTGATGACCCCCTGGTGCTTAGCCACACCCTCCCTCCGCAGCCCAGCCACCAGCCTCGGGAATGGGGCTTGCCTGCCTGCCTGCCTGCCTGCCTGCCTGCCAGTGACTTCATTTTCCCCCCTGGCCATACAACCACTGGCAGGCTGTCCCCTCCCTTGGTTCCTCCTTGCACTGAGTAGAACGGTGGCTCCTGGTGGCCGCCGCTTGCACTGTGAGACTATCGTTGGTGTGGTTCCGGGGAGACCGGCGGCTCCGTGGTGTCATGGCATGCAGCGCACCAGCTGATGTGCTCCACCCAGGGTGGCGCTGCCTGCCCGGCCTCACCAGGAAGAGGCAAAAGATGTGCATCTCTGTGGCTGGTGATATATTACCATGTTGGAAAGCAGATATTGCCCAGTTCTAACAGAGATCATTTGAAACACAAACATAAAAATAGGGTATAAACGGAGTTGTGTCTACCAGCAGCTGATGAGGCAGTTTGCTGTTGGAAATCTTGCTTGCACTGCCACTGCAATACAATCTAGGAGCTGGTCACATCCTTACTGATAATTGTCAGGAGACAGCAGTGGAAGGTAGGGCTCAGTCAACAGCCTGGAAGCTTATTGTTGGCCTTTGCTGAAATCAGCAACCTGCACCTGTGCCAGAGCACAGCGAGCTGTCAGCAGCCACATACCTGCAGAATTCTGACAGAGCCACCAGCACTATCCACTGCCAGCTCCCAATGGCTACTGGAAAGGCATGCTTTCCTCTTTCTCTCAATTGCCCCATAGCAGTGCTTCACCAGCCATTTTTTGTTAAGTTTCATATGCACATGTTGCAATACATTATAAACACTTAATGCTAAACTATCTAGCATTGTGTACCTTTGCATAGAGTATTAAGCCCCCAAGTTTCACAGTGCAACTGGATGGTAACTACTTCATATAAGTTAGATATAATGAAACATACCCTTTTCATAAATCAGTCTAGGGCAGTCTATTTCCTAGATATTTTAATGATGCATAACATAGTCCAAAAAGTAGTTCCAGAAGTCAGCATTTTAAAGGGAACAACAAAATATGTGATCATGAAAAAGCCAGCCAGAACATAAAGAAAAACCAGGCTTGAACCCAGATAGGGTGGCAAAAAAATATCAATACAGATATACAAAGTGTGGCAGAAGTAGGTACTGGTAGCTTCAGGTTTCCTCAGTCCAAATTTTCCAAGAAATCATCAGCCTTTTGACTCCACTCTCTAGGGTATTTTTGCTCAGCAAAAGGAGACACTGTGCACAGTAATTTGCCTGCAATGTTCCAGTCCCAGTTCAGGCTACCATTAAGACATTTCAGATTAAACTTAGTATTTATAAAGCACTTCACATAAATTATGAGCACTTTTTTATTATTGTACACAATAAATGAATAATAAATTACCAACTCAAAAAACCCTTACAGAACAGGTAAGATAGATGGGCGAAATATTCTCTGAAGATCTTTGAAGCAATTTCAGAGGTGAAACTGTAGCTGAAAGTAATCTCCCTTTGTCCTACTTTCCCATTATAATTATTTGTGTATTGTAGGGGTGTTGGCAATGCCCTAAGTGCAATACAGTGGTACCTCTAGTTACAGACACGATCCATTTCAGGATGCTGTTCACACTCCAAAAAGTCCGCAACTAGAGCTGCGCTTCTGCGCAAGCGCGGAGTGCGATAGAGCGCTTCTGCGCATGTGTGAAGTGCGTAGAATGCTTCTGTGTGTGCGGCGACAGGTTTGCCGCATTCACAACCCAAAAAGCCGCAATGTGAAGCAAACGCAACAAGAGGTATGACTGTAAATCAGTTGACTTAAAAATATGCTTAATCCTTCCCTGACTGTTTTGAATGGGAAATCGCCAGCTCTACGATATGGTGAGAATAAAACATTGCTTCCCCCTCCCCATTTAATCCCCACAACAACCCTGTGAGGTGGGTTAGGCTGAGAGGCAGTTGATTTGAACGCTGGTGTACACTTGTGAAGGAATCCATGACTGGAGTATGAAAAGCAGATTGAGGGTATATTGATAAAAATGGCAGGAGAGAGAAACAACAGCGACCTTGCTGTGAGAGTCTGCTACAGACCGCCGAGCCAGACTGAAGATTTGGATGATGCTTTACTATAGCACATTACCAAACATTCAAAAAGGAGAGATACAGTAGTCATGGGATACTTCAATTGCCCCAATATCTGTTGGAACTCAAACTCTGCCAAGAATGTAAGGTCCAACAAATTCCTCCATGGCCTCGCCAACGATTTCATCTCCCAGAAGGTAGAGGCAGCAGCAAGGGGTTCATCTATCTCGAACCTGGTCCTCACCAACAGTGAAGAACTGATCAACAAAGTGGAAGGATTTGGAAACTTGGGAGAAAATGATCATGTCTTCCAGGGTTTCATGATACAGAGGCAAGAGACATGCATTCTGGACTTTAAGAAGGCCAGTTTCAAAAAGGTTAAGGAGCTACTGGGTGAAATCCCATGGCCAGGAATACTCAAAGAGAAGGGAGTCCAAGATGGATGGGAGTCTCTAAAAGCAGAAATAATGAAGACCCAAATGCAACAATTCCAACAAGAAACCAGTGGCTGCATAAGAAGCTTAGCAATGAGCTGAGAGTTAAGAAGGGCATATATAAGAAATGAAAGAAAGGGGAAATAACAAAGGAGGAATATACACGAGTAGCCAACAGTTGCAGGGGGGGAGGTCAGGCAGGCTAAAGCTCAGAATGAGCTCAGGCTTGCAAGAGAGGTTAAAAATAATTTTTTTAAAGGTTTATTTGGCTATGTCCAAAGCATGAGGAAAAATAGGTAAGTGATAGGTCCTCTGCGTGGAGAAGACAGAGAAAAGCTATCATTTATTTATTTATTTCCCGTCCATCTGGCTGGGTTTCCCTAGCCACTCAGGGCAGCTTACAGCATATATGAAAACGTAATAAAAAATGAAACATTAAATAGATAAACCAATAAATCAACAGTAATAATAATAATAATAAACAGTTTACAGTTTTACCCAAATTAAAATGAACACCAACTCCAACTAAACAATTAGCTAACAATTAACTAACCCAACAAAACCTAAACAGGGAGAAGACGGAACTACTCAACACCTACTTTGCCTCTGTCTTCACCCAAAAGGAAAGTGATAACAGAATAAATGATGTAAAGAGGGAGCTGCAGCCCAACATAGGAAAAGAGGTAGTAAGGAAACACCTAGCTACTTTAAATGAATTTGAATCTCCGGGGACTGATGAGCTGCATCCAAGGGTACGAAAGGAGCTTGTGGATGTAATCTCAGAACCTTTGTTTATGATGTTTGAGAATTACTGGAGAACAGGTGAGGTCCCTGCAGACTTGAGGCAGGCAAATGTTGTCACCATCTTCAAAAGGGGAGGGGGCAGAGGCAGAAGACCCAGGTAATGGGCCAACATAATTCTGTTTGCATGCCAAATGTGCACAGTGAATGTTTGGTTTTTGAAAAACATGACCTATAGTTTTGAACTCATTAAGTCTATTACTACTGCTATCCTGGTCAAGTTACAGTTCACTAACCTAAAGAGAAAAAGGATACTGTACTAGTTTTTATACTTTACCAAAATATTACAATAATGTCAATACTTCATTTGACTATTATGGCTAAATATTTTCTTTTCTTTTCCTTCTGGCTCTCAACTTTATTAGCACTGTTCATTTTGCAGTTATGATCTTCCATGTTACATTAAAAGTAAATCACCCTTCAGAGCAATTAACTTTACAGATGTTTTCACGGTACACAAAAAGTCAAAACAAACACATTAATCTAATTACACTTTAAGCACCCTGTGCTTTTCACATACTGTCAGAATCAAAATAGGATTTGTCACACGGGTGCTCACACTATTTCATTAGTTGCTGCCATTCTTTTGTCAGTGCAGATCTCTTGAATCTCTAACCAAACAATGAGACTTGTTTTGTTCTTTAAAAGGCTTCATATTAAAATAACTGTTCATGTAAGGGTGTGGGGTGGTTACTGATTAAGGGTATAATACAGTACTAAGCTCCTGCAATTGTCTATTGCCATTTTATTAAATATCAAGGTAAAACAACACAGTGTTCCCCCTTGCATCTGTTAATAAAAATACATCTTTCCCCAAAACACTATTCCCTCGATTCCCGCTTTTGACTGGCCCATCAAATACCACACTGACATAGCAATAACCATTCAGAAGTCTGTGTATAGCAATAACAGAACTAGAATACTTACATTTGCACATGTGGGGGCTGGAAACGTCCCTGGTTAATGTTGTAGAACGTGAATGCCTGTGTCGGGTTTGAGCTGTACTCATCAACTTCAATTATTAGTCTACTGTGCTGATGCCTTCTAGCTGTCATAATGTGCGACTGGGCAAAAGCCATGCTTGCTCTGTTTGAGGATGGTGATGCTTTTTCAGGGGGTCATCTCCACTATCTTCCTATACGGGCTAAAAATATCCATGTTCGTTCCGTACCTCATCATGCACAACTTTCCCTTCTGAAAACCTAGAAGCAGATTGGGGGGAAATGTAGTTGGCATAAGTGTTTGACAGTTAATCTGCCTGAAATACACTTTATTTAATGTCAGAAGGAGATTTAGGAGAGGAAGATAAATGCTAACAACTTGAACATCTCATTACAAATCTCTCCAACTCAGCAACTTGATGATGTGTGTGTGTGTGTGTGTGTGTGTGTGTGTGTGTGTGTTTTAGTGAGTGAGTAAGGAGGAAAGCAAACTTATCAAAGGACACATGGCACAACATGTTCCAATGGTAAGGACTTTGAATCACAAATCTACTGAACAATGCAGTAATGCTTAGAAATTGCATGTCAGTTTTAATGTTTTGCAAACACAATTATTTAATTTTAATTTCCCCCTAGTCTAAGCGTATTAGTGAAGGTTTATATTATTGCTGCAATCTACCGCATGCCTGTGCGTGAAGAGATTACAACCAAGTGTGTGTTCCAAAGAAATCAGTATAAGGTCTGCTTTCTCCTATGGTTCAATGGCACTCATAAAACCATGAATTACCCAGAGGAATGTTGTAACAGATATAACTGAACATGCTTTGTTGAATCCAGAACATGGTTGTCACAAAAGACTGGATCTACCAAACCTTTATTGTGGCTCCCACATCTTTAAAAATATGACAAACAAATAGCACAATAATGACTATCTAAGGTTTGTGCATTTTTGTCTGCTTTTCCATATATTTACTCAAGACTCCACCAAAATAATCCATTTTCAAAACCTGCAGCCTATTGTTTTGCATTGAGATTATCCACTTCCAGTGTATTTAAAAGTATGTTATTACATAGCCTGAGATCTGCAGGTTGAGGTGGAGCATACACACAATTCTGTACAGTAAATGTAAATGAACATGTCAATGGAAATAATGCTTTTTTTGCACTTTCCCTTTTGCCAAGTTTCCCTTCGTAAAATCAAACTATATGTAAATTTGGTAGGTTTTTTTTAAAAAAAGTTTAACGGCTTGTGGGGGGATTGCAGAAAACTCTGGAAAAATTATGCATGAGCACTAGGTCATGTGCAGCTTCCCCTTTGGATTCTAACCATATAATTGGCATCAGTTTGTTTGTTCACTGTATCAGAATTTTATCACCTCCCAATCTAACATATTTTTAAAATAATTTCATCATTCCAGTCTCAAAATCTCATACTTTTCTCTGCAAGCACCAACAGTGGAAACTTACAGTTTCAAACCACAAATGTTTTCATCATCGCACATTCACACTGTCATTGCTGCATCTCCTGAAAAACACAAAAAATTAACAGAATTAATATCACTGGATTGATCACAGTGATGGTTATGCCCCTCCAAAATAGCACTGGCCTACCGGGGGGCGGGGGGGGGAGAGTTGACAACCTGATTTGAAGGAACATCACATCTTCTATTTGAAAGAATAAATACACCAAAAACTGTGTGAAAAAAATGTTCATTGTTTATTTGGACTCAGTTGTAATAAACTGGGAATGGGCAATTTGCTAGCTATATTGAAAACATTATTATAAGTCCAGAAGGCCACATTCAATTTGTGAGACAACAAACCATCATTCATAAAACAGTTTGGAGATGATTATTACTTAAATTATTATCCATGTTTGCTCATAAAATATATATGCTGTAAAAGCAAAATGCATGCTTCATCGTAAGTGCAATATTTTACTCTTGATAAATAAGTTGTATCAGCCCAATAACATTTTATTTTCTGCATAAAGAAGGGAAACCCTGTAACACAGAAATAGAACCATAGTCTTCAGAAGAAAACTCAAAAAGGATTTACAACATTGCATATCTTGGGTTTATTTAGCCGATCACATATTTTAAAGACATTTTGAGTTGTTATAGAATGACAATGTGATTGTTACCTTATTATAGTAGAAAATAGAACCAAAGTGATTATTGTTATATATTTTGTCATTTCTAACCCTTGAGCACACTAATGTATAAAGGTGGTATACAAATTGAAAGTGAAGTGAAATGAAATCATGCAATTTATAAACAGAAGCACAGACAACCATCCCACTTCTGAGAAAAATTCAAAATGCTGGTTTTGACATTTAAAAAAGGTTTTATGGGTTAGTACCAGCGTGTATATGCTGGTTCCTTAAAGAGTGAGCATACTTGTGAGAGTTGAGTCAGAGAGTGACTCAGCACAATCTAAAGTATAAAGACTTGTGTTTGTAGCAAGTTTGCCCTATGCCCCCGCCTCTTGGCTCGAACGCTGGTGTATTGAATGGGCACTCTGCACATGCCCCAATATTCAGAAGGCGACTCCAATTTAGCTCATGGGAGAAATCAATGTCTTTTTCCCATCCAAGTGAGAATCCAGGCAGGAAAGGGCTTTGGAGGGAGGCATTTTTCCTCCGAAAGACCCCTCCCCATCTCCCCAAATGCCCCTACACTCCAGGAATCTAGTCTGGTTCATTTTAAGCCACAGAGAGGGACAAGCTGCAGGATCAGAACTCTTGCATCTTTTTCAAAGAAGGACCCAAAGAGGAATTGCCCGCAACACACCTCAGTGATACTTGAGGTTCCCAAATGAAACTGGCAAGGAAAGGTGAGGCAGCAATGCAAACCAATTGGGCCGGGACCTAAGAGGTTTGGACACAGAGCAGACCCTCCCCATTGTGTGCAGTGTTGCTAAGCAGCTGGTAAATCTGTGCAAATGAGAACCTGAAATAGGTTGCTGCTTCTCTCTTTCCCTGGCCAGGAGATGGAAGAAGCAATGAATGAAAAGGTGGGGAAAGATTTTGGTGGGGTTTTTTACAAGGAGGGGGAGGGAAGGCTTGCAACTGGGAATTTGGGACTCTGCATGACAAAGTGAGAGGCCATGACAGCTTAAGGATTTTCATGAAGGTCCTACCTAGCATTTTTGTGGCAATTGAAAACTATAAAGATGGAGGTTTTGGTATTAAGCACAGCACACTCAGCACTTAGCACTTTTGAGGGAAATTCCCAAGAAATGGGATTGACAACCCCAGGTCATGGTACTTTCTGATCCAAAAATACACAATCATAATTTTGTTTTGTTAATGTTTTAAGATATGCAAAATGAGAAGATTTGTAGATATTTACCTAATTTATAAGCAACTTAGTCAAGTGTCTAAACTAGATGCAAGTTAAATGTATTGCTGGATTGGAGAAGATTTGCCATATGTTAGTTATTCTGTTGTATCAAAAGACAATTGTAGTTTCTGTCCTCTGCTCAAGGAGAACATAGTTGTGAGAGCCCACATTTGTAGACAGCTTGCAAGTGGAGGGATCTGCAAACCTGTTGGTCTAAACCAGGGGTCAGCAAACTTTTTCAGCAGAGGGCTGGTCCACTGTCCCTCAGACCATATGGTGGGCCGAACTATATTTTGAAGGGGGGAAAATGAACCAACTCCTATGCCCCACAAATAACCCAGAGATGCATTTTAAATAAAAGCACACATTCTACTCATGTAAAAACATGTGGATTCCTGGACCGTCCGCGGGCCAGATTTAGAAGGTGATTGGGTCCCGGGCCTTAGTTTGCCTACCCATAGTCTAAACCTTCCTTTCTGTCATTTTTGTAGTTAAAGAAGTCATTCCATTCACACAGAGACTTCTGCTTGTGTGATAGAACTGACTCTTCCTCTCCTCGCTCCATGCACACTCCAGATACGTTCTGAGTTTTTCCCCAACCCTCTGGAGAACTTTTGGAGGGCACAGAGGGACAAGGGGAGAGGAGAGTGTTGTGCCAGAAGAAGTACTTGCACTAACAGGATCACTGGATTCAACCCACACAGTCTGTCTTGTTTCAAGACTCTGCGCTCCTTTCCACAAATCATGAATACTGTAAAGTTTTGTTTGATATACATTTAATAATAAAAAGAATGAGCACATCCCATGTACATGGAACTCTGACGTGTGGATGCCTCAAGAGGCAAGGAAAACCTCAAGCAGCAGGGCCACAGCCAGGAGTGTTAGAAACCAGTGGCATTGTGAGTGGACGCTCTGAGAGCTTCCACATCTTGCTTTCTGCACTAAAAGGACTAATACAACTATCTGTGGCATGTAAAATCAGCTGTAGTTTTTAGCCTGGTGTGACCTTTCAGAGGCAATACATTATTATTTTATGCACCTTAATAAAGAAATCTCATTCTATGAGATGAATAGGTGTTTATAGGACTTTGGATTTTGCTTTTTTTGCTGAAGAATATTTACTCTTCACTCTAACATATTCCATCATTGTTGACATGTCTACAAAAAGTAATTCCATCTTTTGCATTCTGCCATTTTTCAATCACATTTTCGTTGCTCTTTTTATTTACAGATAAGGCAATATTTCTCTGAACTCTTTCTTCCTGATTTCCATTTTTCTAACTCTTTGCTTCTGCTTTCATAATGTCTCTCTTTCCACTATCTACTGTTCCCTGTTCAACTTTTGCTATACCTATACAGTGTATTTCACAAACCCCAGAGATACAGCCCCGTAGTGATTATCTCTTATAACTGCAATCTAATATTGAAACAAAAAACTGCTCACATACAGCATAATATTTATAATGAAGGTTGGAAATACATAAAAATAACAAGAGAGAACGTGGAATTTAAGTGGTCAAAGTATTGGAGAAGACAAGTGCATTTTCATATGATATTTGCAAATCTATAACATGCTGATGATGCAAGGATAAATTGAATGTTAGGGGGAGATAGGAATGAATTGATATCCAGTGGGAAAAGATGGTATAATCAGATGGGTAAAAGTAAAAGTATTTCATAAAATTATTAATCATACAAGGGCTAAGCTACATATGCACCAGAGATGTCTGAATGCACCTTTGTCTTTTTAGATTTTCTTCATACAGAAATGCTGGAGGCCTAATCTAATCAGTACTACAGATTGAGCAGATTTACCACCACCCCTCCCTGAGGCTATTTGGAAATAAGACACATATATGGTATTCCTAGCAGTGGAGGCAGATTTCCGGCAGCACGAATGGTTCCTCAACACAGCGCAGGGGGCAAGGGGGCACCTCCTGGCTTCCTTCCCAAAGCCTAGTTAGCACTTGCCCAACTTTGGGAAGGCAGCAGGATGTCAAATTTTGGCGCCACACAGAGGGCCATCTTGCCAAGCTCCGCCTCTGCTAAAACAGGGTGGGGGGGCTGACCTTCTTGGACGTGGAAGGGTTAAATTCTCAATTCCCTTGTGCTGCAGTCCCTGTACATATTGGAACTCTCCAGACAATTTAAAAAGTGAGAGAGATGGAGGAGCACCTGATATCTCATCTGCTTCTGAGTAAGATAGGCAGGTTTCTACCTTCTGAAGCCTGTTCACAATTCATCTGTGTGTGCTTCTCAGTGCTCTTCTATATGGCCTGTATACTGAGCCTCATACAGATTTGCTTACATGCAGCTTACATGGTGAGCCACTTCTCATTAACCCTTCATTCATCCTACACTTTCCAGTGCATTTCCCTGTGACCTCCCCAACCACAGAAAGTCTGCATTTATATATATATATGTTAATTTGCTCCACTGAGGTGCCCTAGCACTTTAACCCACTTTGATTGTGAAAACCTAAATTTGCACAAACCTAAATTATTGGTAAGCACTTGAGCCCCTCCAACAGTCTGGAGACACTTTCATGCATGCAAGTTCCTGCACATGGAGGAAGCACTACTCCCTTCACCTGAGTTGTAATCCTCATTCTCTTGCTTGACAACAGAGAATACCTATGCAATGAAGCACTTTGCTAGAACTGCTGCTTGCTGAGTTCCACTTAGTTCCTCACTCAAACATAGGCACATCACTTATTGTTTCTCAGCGGCAGTGACACTTCCAGGAACCCAGCATCTAGGACCACCTCTGCCTAGATGCTGGAGTGAAGGAGGTACTAGAGTTTAAAAGCTTGGGATTTCTATTACCTAATCCAGAGGTTTTCAACCTTTTTGGGTCCATGGGTCCCTTGACCAACTACATTCTTTCTGCGGCACCCATGTGAGGCTCAGGAGCCCAGTTAGGTCACCCTTGCCTGCAGAGCTGGCAGCCTCTCACCCTTTTTCAAACACCCTCCCTTGTGAAGTGTTCCCTCTCTGAGCTGCCCCTCTCCTGCCCCAAAGAGAGGTGCCTCCTCAAACTGCCCCATAGGGGCCTGGGACTTGTCTGTCCATTCTCAACAACGAGGGCTGGCGGACTGGCTCCCTCACCCACTTGCTTGCTTACTCCAAGGACGCCTCAGCTCCTGGAAACCAGCACCCCCTGGCCAGCCCCAGAGACACCATTCACATGGGGAGCTTATAGCCAGGGCTGCTGCAACAAACAGCTGTGCAAGGCTTGGGGAAGCAGAGATGCAAGAGGGCATCAGAGGGAGGGAAGGAAGGAAAGAGGGACAGAGGCCAGGGTTGCCCATGGCACCCCTGACCATTATTCAAGGCACCCCAGGGTGCCAAGGCACACTGGTTGAAAACCACTGACCAAATCAGTAACTTTCCACCAATTTATGGAACTGACATCAATACTAGTATGAACTGACATTTAGGCATCTGCAGTCTGAAGTCAATGATGTGCGTAAATACTGGCAGAACTGAGAACCCTGAAATAACGGTCTTAGTTGAAAATGTAAATGAATGAACCTTTTTCAAAAGTGTAATTTTAAGTTGAAACTGTGCCTAGCATGGAAATATGCACTTACAAGCCAACTCATTAAAATTTGACTGCATTATATATCTGCCATTACTGTCAATGGGAGTTAAACAAGCATCTTGAAAAGAGAACCAAATCCTTTGGGACACTTTAAACTGCAATCTATAGTGATTTCTC
Source organism: Podarcis gaigeae (assembly GCF_964106915.1). Classification (NCBI taxonomy): domain Eukaryota; kingdom Metazoa; phylum Chordata; class Lepidosauria; order Squamata; family Lacertidae; genus Podarcis; species Podarcis gaigeae. The sequence goes on from NC_139681.1 coordinate 4,534,160, forward strand.
ACTTTCTCTCTCCACTCCCATAACTTTCTTGAAGACAGCACAATTATGGATTAGTATTCAAAACAAAAAAACCTAAGCCTATTTCTAACTAGAAGTAAACATGAAACATTTTTAAACCACTTTGGTTTTTGAGCAGTTTGTTTATATAATGGTCAATTACAACTAAGTGCACTTCCAGATTTGTAGGACTAGTCACTAAAAGGCAAGAGGCTATTAGGCAGAAAATCTCCTGAGTGTCCTGCATCCATACTTGCAAGAAGGACTAAGTCTGTGATTGCCTGGGTCAGTGGAGCCTGTTGCAGATCAGCTAAAATGATATTGCAGCAGTGACCAGTTCAACCACAAAGTAAAACTGAGGAAACTGAGGAAAAATTAAATGGGCTGGCAGAGAACTAGGCATTGAGAGTGCAGGGGACAGGACAGAAATTCAGAGAGGCCAAAGGACCACAAGACAAACACAAGTACCAAAGAGAGATTTATATAAGTGTTTATATGCTAATGCTAGACGCCTCCAAGCGGGAGTGCTTTGTCTTGGAGGATGGCATTGATATAGTACGCATAATAGAAACCTGGTGGAATGGAAAGAACCAGTGGGGCGTTGTTATCTCTGGATATAAAGTCTACAGGAAGCAAAAACAAGGGTGTACCTAAGGTTATGTCGCTCTGAACATCACAGACAGCATTGAATCCCGCTAGCTAGAAATCCCAAAAGTGACAAATACTTCTATAGAATCATTGTGGGTGGTAATACTGGGCCCCAGGGGTCCAGGGAGATCTTGAGATGAATAATGAAATCAAGCATCAAAAGAGGACACATTGTAGTAACGAGTGGCTGAAACTACCCTCACACAGACTGGCTGCATATGTGCTCCAGTCATGACAAGGAGGTAAAATTTCTAGAGACCTTAAATGACTGTAGCCTAGAACAGTTGGTGGTGGAACCAACCAGAGGGGTGGCAACCTTGGACCTAATTTTGAGAGGCACTCAGCACCTGATGTGAGATGTATGTGTTGTTGAGCCATTTGGGAGCAGTGACCATTATATACATGTAAATGATCAATTGCTAAGAATATCCAACACAGTGCATTTGATTTCAAAAGAGGAAGCTCCCCCAAATGAAGACAAAGTTGGTAAATAGGAAGTTGAAAGACAAAGTAAAGAGGGTCAAAGCACTTCAAAATATTTGCGAGTTGTTTAAAAACAGAGTATTAGAAACTCAACTGGAGTGTATACCGCAGATCAAGAAAGGTACCATGAGGGTCAAGAGAACACCAGTGTGGTTAATGAGCAGAGTTGGAAGGGACCCCAAGGGTCATCTAGTCCAACCCCCTGCAATGCAGGAATCACAGCTAAAGCGTCCATGACAGATGGCCATCCAAGCTCTGCTTAAAAACCTCCAGTCAAAGCAGGTTTTAGAGGCTTTCTTCAAAAAACTGAAGGCTTGTCCCAAAAAAGGAAACAAGAACACAAACTTGGGGTGGGGAGGTTCAAGCAGGCAGTAAGGAATGCTAAAATAGAATTTGAAGAACACATGGCTAAAAATGTTAAGTCCAACAACAGGAAGTCCTTTGAATATATTAATAGCAGGAAGTAGCAAGGAGACAGTTGGACCCTTGGATGATAAAGGAGTCAAAGGAGTGCTAAAGAATGATAGGGGTTGAGGAGAAGCTGAATGAATACCTTGCATCTGTCTTCATGATAGAAGATATAGGGCAGGTGCCGGTGCCTGAACTAACCTTTGCAGGAGATGAGTTTGTAAAACAAAGGGAGATAGTGGTGATGAGAGATGAGGTTCTAGGACAAATAAACAAAACAAAAACGGAGAAATCACTGGGTCCAGATGGAATCCAACTGAGAGTACTCATGTGAAAATGCTGATCTTCTAACAAAAATATGTAACTTGTCTCTCAGAGCAGCATCCATACCCAAGGACTAGAAAGTACCCAAGGCAACATGTTTTTTAAAACATAGATCCAGCAGAGATCCTGCAAATTACAGGCTGGTTAGCTGAATGCCCCCAGAAAACTGGTGGAAAGTATTGTTAAAGATAAAATAACCAAGCACACTGGGGAACAAGCCTTACTGAAGCAGAGCCAGCCTAGCTTCTGCAAAGAGAAGGTTTGTCTCATAAACCTGATAAAGTTCTTTGAATGTGTCAACAAGTGTACAGATAGAGGTGATCCAGCTGACATAGTGTACCCTGGACTTTCGAAAAGCTTTGGACAAAGTATCCCACCAAAGACTCCTTAGTAGGTTTAGCAGTCACTGAATAGAAGGATAGGTCCTCTTGTGGATCAGGAATTGGTTAAAAAATGCATAACCAAAAAAGAGGACAAACAAGGACACGTTACCATAAACTATGCAGATGCTGATTTAAATGTATAGATGCAAATTCAGACACAACAACTAGAAACACATCTCATCATAGAAGAGAGGACAGTGATGAGGTTCCTTGTGAGTCTTCTCAGTCTACTGCCCAGGTATTGTTGAAGAGCCATCCAGTTGGTGTTGGTGAGCCCCCTTCTCTATTGGAGTTGGGCACAGTCCTTCAAATAGAGGACTGTCCTCTATTAAAGAAGACACATGGACAGACATCCTGGTCCCTTTCTTCAAAGCTCTCTTCCCTTGCATTTTTCCTTACCATCCCATGCCTTAATTTTCTCTGTTAACATTTCTGTGGCACCATTACTTGTCTCTAGGAGTAATTTAATGAAGAGTAGCCTCACCTCCCTGTCTTCTCACTTCTCATTTCTGATCCTTCATATCTCTCCTTATTTTTCCTTATGAAGCATTCCCTTCCCCTACTTCTGTTTTGCTTTCTCCCCAGGAAATTCTATTTGAGTGCAGCATGTATGAACACCTGTGACTGTACATAAATTGTTGCCCACTCTTATCCAATTCCTTGTCTAACATATATATAGGATAGGAACAATCTATCTTCATTTTATATCTGTAAAATGAGACGGGCTCCAAATCTAATTAAGTCCATAAATAAAGAATTGTAGACAAGAAGGATAACATTTTCTTGGTAAGTTCTTATAAATCAGACTAATTCCATGCAAAATGTAAGAGGAAAACAAAGGAACTGTTCATTTACAGGAAAATTAGGACTCACAGTGAAAGACTAATTATATTTGTCAGTGTTCTGCATCAAAATGACACCTGACCATCTATTTATTTAATGACTCCAAATCCAGATATTAAATGTTTTTCCATGATTTACTTTCTACAATGATCAAATTGTGATATAGTAAAAATGGTTTTCCTTTACCGTGCTAGACTTTTTAAATTTGTTACAACTCAAAATATAGCCTGATTTTAAGAACAATTCATTTGCTTGCTGCCGGTTAATTACCTAACGAATTTAACAGGATTTTTTTTTTAAAAAAGAAAACATTCACTCTTTAATTAGTTTCTAAAACTAATGGAGAAAAATGATTCTTATGTTACATTAGTCATTTTATTTAAAAGCATTTATAAAGAGAAGCTTAAACAAAAAATGAATGATGCTGTTGCATGTATGCCTTGTGTATCACAAGAAATGATGCAGGTTTCCAGAAATCTATTCACAAATCTTTGTTGCAAAAGCAACAAATAATACTTTGGCACCTGACAAGGTGGGCTGTCATCAAAAAAAGCTTAAGCCATTATTATTATTTAAGCATTTCAAGTGCTACAGGTCTCTTAGTTTTCAATCAATCAGAAAGAAACATGTTATAACCTATAATTTAAAAAAATCTTCATCCTCTCCTTAATAATCAAACAATACCAATGAGTTAAAGTGCAAATCATTTAGTTTGCAATTCTACACATTAGAGATGGGTACCCCCCCACAGAAAAAAAAGGTTTGTAAGGCCTTTGTACAGGAGCTTTATAATTTTTGAACAATGAACTTTTACACTGTTGATATTAGTTAAATGTGAAATAGTGGAACTTAAAATAGTAAAAATGCAGTAATTTCACCTGCTGTCTGGCTTGGTACTATCACTAGAAACTAAGTCAGTGATTTTTGTGACCAATTTGTTTCAGGATTTATGTTTAGAAAATTCAGGCAAAAATATTCACCTATAAATAAATTCATAGTGAATTTGTTCTCTGTTTTTCCTTTTTATTATGTATTTTGTTGTATGCATTTTGTGAACTGCCCTGAGATCAACGGATGAAGAGCAATATACAAATTTAATAAATAAATTAAACCAAAACAAAAGTTAATAGCACTCCTAGCAAAAAAGAAGAAAAAGCGCCTTCTACTTTCAGTGGAAAGGAACATCCAAACGTAAAAAGCTAGCTTGCAGCTTCCAAATGCCCTGTGACACTCAAGTCTCACACTTTTTCAGCCCCATAGGTCCCCACACAAATAAATCCCAGAGCACTCCAATCCCACCCCTACACACCAATTCTGGATCCAAATCTGTTCCCCTTTGCTGCCTTCGGTCACTGACCCCTTATAACCCTTACCACACTATTAACACACCCCTTAACACACCTCCACAACACACAGCACTGCCTTTCTGTTTCCTAAAGTAAGACACCAATGGATCTGCCATGGCTCTCCATATCACTTCTAGAAGGGTTCTACTTCATCTTTAGGCAGCAGGTTATTCATCACTATTTCTAATGTATAACCTAAATCTCTTAACCCATCGTTTAATCAATTTACTCGTTATCTATCTTCTGTGAGCAGGTGTAGGGAGGGGGGGAAACAGCTTAAAGCTGCCAGGCATAGTGCCACCTTTTTTTCCTTCTTCTCTCCTACACACCTAAGAGAGAGTAGGAGGACTTCATTACTAGGGGTAGATGGTTTTACACTCAAATTTTCATTAACGTGTTTATGATGCAGAAAGGAAGTACTGTATTCCACATCCTCAATCAACCAACTCCTTCCAAATCCAAACCGAAAACGGTGACATATTTAATATGATGCCAGCATAGCAGGCAAGGTTTTCAAGGGAAGGTGATCTTATACCGAAAATGGCCTTCCATTGCAAGACTGTTAGAACAAGATTTGGCAACAAATTTCACATGTGGTATTATCATCAAATTAAGTAATTAAACTGCAGATGATGGTGGTAATGGTTAATTTTTATGCTTCAGATAAGCCACCATACATAAGGTCTTACAAAACACATGATCAGTAGGACCCTTTCCAGGCACATCACAATCTAAACAAGGATGGCACTGGTATTCATGTATTCAATTATAAAAAGTAATTAACTCTCCCTTGTAAATAGCAACATCCCCTGGAAGTTTTTGCCTCATCTACTAAAGATGGTCGGATTGAAATTGTTTAGGTAAATAATGCAAATGAGGTCTGTGAACTTCCTGGACTGTCTGAAGTGAACAATTGTTTCCATAACTTCCGTGAGTATTATTTGTTATAGCTTGCGTATAAAAAAAACTGCAACATAAAGGTTGTTCAACAAAACCATAATATGCTGCTTCTCATAAACTTAGAAACTTAAGCCATGTACACACAATACATTTAAAGCATGCCCCTCCCTCCCCCAATTATCATGGGAACTGTATTCTGTTAAGGGCCCTGGGAACTGTAACTAGGGGTAAACCAGTTTCCAGGATATACAACCCCAATATCTATAGATGATAGGAGGACTGTAACAGCTATTGGCCATCTTTACACTGAGACCAATAACACCTCCAATATAACAAACAGACGTAAACTATAGAAATAAAGATGAACAAGCTACAGATTTTACCTTTAAGATTGGATCACATTATTATTGTAAAACTGAATTCCTAATTCAGAAAAGCAGTTAAAGGTATTGGTATCAATTGTGAGATAGATTCCTCAGTCACACTCTAGATAGAACATTGCTTACAAGATGTCAAAAATCCTATCAGTCATATCACTTCCTAAACCTTAAGAGGGAGAAAAGGAGAGAGAGAGTGTTCATAAATATGCACTGCCCTAACTTATATATGCATACAATATACATTCCCTGCAGGTAGAAATTTTAAGGTTGCAATTTAATAAAAATTGCCTATCATGTGAGATAATGAAATAAACCTTGAGATGACAGTTTAAACATATCATTACGACTCCATGGCTAAATTACAGCCTAGCATATACCAGCTATTTGCCATTCTTAACGGCATATGGGATCACACTTAATAAGATTTCGAGAAAATACATTTATTAAGGCGAAAGCATTTTAAACACAGTATGAATTTAAGTGTCCAAATTTTACATGTCCAAAAAACTTTAAACTATTGTTACTGTTGCTGTTAGTGTTTTTGTTTTTCCAGGTCCATTACATCCTACTGTTCTCTTTCAAATTCTTAAACTCCAATATAGTTTCTCCAGTATTTTTCCCAAAGGAATTCTCAATGGCCTGCTACCTTGAACATACATACATACATACATATTACTGTGCTTTACTAGAAGAAACTTTCAAAATTTAATACCCTCAATTTCATTGACAGATGTGCGGGAACAATAGTCTGTTACACCATGGGCTAGTGACTTTTGCTACATCCAACATTAACTAACATACTGGGACATAACAATTATGCTTCAAGCAGACACCAGTGCTTCCACAGGGTGAAGGCAGTGAATTCACTCACTGATCCCAAACAGAAAAACAATGCTTTAGGTTACTAGCCACTGACATGACTTCAATTTTTGTTTTATTACTACCACTGACAAAGTAAAATGTAGGGCAGAGGACACAAGTTGTCCAGTAGAAATCCATTGAGCGATGCTCTAACCGAAACTCCAAGACCCCAACGCAGCTGAAGTTAGTCCTGTGGCAAAGAGCTTCAATGCAACGCAATTCAATGGCATTTACTTCTGAGCAAACAGGACTTGACCTGCGAACCCCCTTGAATTTAACTTCTCGCGTTGGTGTCAGCAGGATAGAGGCCAACCTTACGCACATTTTACCCGGAAGAAACACTTGAGGATTTCAGTGAGCATCCCTGACAAGCCCTGCCGGGGCTGCAGGATGATCCGGGTTGGAGCCGGTTCCCAATGAATTATTTAAACATTTCCAATTTTATTACTATTATTAAAGGGGGAAGAAAAAGCCAAGCATATGCGCAGGAACGAAAAAGTGCCGGGTTTGGAGGGAGCACGGGCTTGCGAGGATTTAGGGACCGCTTTGCAGAGCGACCCCTTGCAAAGTCGCCCGCGGACAAGAGGCAGGAGGCTCTTAAGAAATTGGGCGGAGGAGGAGGAGGAGATGCTCCGGGAAAGCGCCGAGCCTCGGAGGAAGAGCGGCAGGAGCGCGGCGGAGGGACGGGGGAGCCCGCCTGGCCGAGGTCGGCGTCCTGCAGCCGCCCAGCCCTGCAATGCCTCCTTCGCCCGGAGGAGCCTCCGCGGGAACTCGGCAAACTCCGGACTAACTTCCCGGGGAGACCCCGCCGCCCCGTCTCCTCCTCCTCCGCCTCCCGCTCCGCTTTGTTCGGAGCCCCGAAGCAGCCGGGAAGAAGGATCTAGAAGCGGAAGGCAGGAGCCGCAGACACGCGAAGACGCGCGCACGCACACACACACGAGCCGGGCGAGGGAGACGCGTGACAGGCAGAGCGCGGCGGGTCGCTTACCTTCTTCCGAGACGAGGCGGAGGAGGAAGCTGGAAACGCAACAAAGCCCGCGAAAGCCCTCGGCGGGGAGGAAGGGGAAGGAGAGGCGCCCAGGGGCTGCCCAGAAGAAGAAGAAGCCGCCGCCGCCGCCGCGCTCTCGCTCGCTCCCTCTCTCGCCTGCCTCGCCCGCCTGAGGGAAGCGGCCCCCATCGCGGCTTCGGCGGGGCGGGCGGGAGAAGCGCCTCCCCGGCAGGCAGGCAGAGGCAGGCCGGCCCTCCTCCTCCTCCTCCTCCTCCTCCTTGGGCAGGGGGTGCCCGCCTCGCCCCCCGCGCCAATGGCAGGGGGGCTCCCTCAGCGCCCCCCGCCCGCCCGCCCGCCCGCCTCTCTCTCTGTCCCGCCAAGGCGTCGCCTCCCTCGCTCGCTCTCCCGCCAAGACTCACTTCTCCTCACGGAGCCCGGCTCTGCCTCTCGCTCCTCTTCTTCTTCCTCCTCCTCCTCCTCCTTTTAAAGCGCGCAGCCATCTCTGGCAAGGGGGCTCCCGGTCTCCCCTCCCCCTTCGCCCCCACCTCGTCCTGGGGGGCCCGGGCGACTCACCCCCCCCCCCAGCCAGAGCCCCGCCGCCGCCGGCTCAGCCCCCTCGGAGACGCGCCTCCGGGCGCCTCCTTCCCTCGCTCGCTCCCCGGCCTGAGGAGAAAGAGCGGGGGGGGGACGACGAACACTCCGAGGGGCGCATTGGGGGCCGCCCTCGCCCCCCGACCCCGTCTGGGTCGCCGTCTCCTCAGCCGCGGCGCCACGGGCGGGGGGGGGGGCGAGTGGTGTGAGGGATTCGGCCGGCCGCACGTGTGGCAAGGACCTTGGGGTCCGAGGGGCCTGACCCTCGGGGGCCCTCCCAGCCCTATAAGTCTAGGGCTGTGAGGAAGAACCAGATGCACCAAAGAAAGATGGGGGACACCCGGCTGGGCAGCAGTAGCACGTGTGAAAAGGGTCTTGGGGGACCACAAGCTGAACATGAGGGAACAGTGTGATGCAGCAGCAGAAAGAAAGCTAATGCAATTCTAGGCGCATCAACAGAATTCTAGTGTCCAGATCAAGGAAGTAATAGTCTCCCTGTATTCTGCCTTAGCCAGACCACACTTGGAATGCTGTGTCCAGTTCTGGGCATCACAATTGAAGAAGGATGCTGACAAGCTGGTGTGTAGAGGAGGCGACCAAGATGATCCAGGGTCTGGAAAGCCTTATGAGGAACAGTTGAAGGAGCTGGGTATGTTGAGCCTGGAAAAGAGGAGATATGAGAAGCATCTTCAAATCTCTCAAGGGCTGTCACAATGGAAGATAGAGCAAGTTTGTTTTCTTCTCCTCTGGAGGGTAGGACTCAAACCAGTGCCATCAAGAAAGGAGATTCCGGCTAAACATCGGGGAAAACTTTCTGATAGTAAGAGCTGTCCAGCAGCGGAACAGATTCCCACAAAAGGTGGTGGACTCTCCTCCTTTGAAGATTTTTTTCGAGTTGAGATTTTTGCATTGCAGGGGGTTGGACTAGATGACTCTTTGGGTCCCTTCCCTACTGTTCTGTGATTCATACATTATGTATTGATCTGCTACATTCTCTTTTTGCCCTTCTGCTAATGTGCTCAATGTGGCTAACATTGTAAAGTCATGGTTTACATTCAAACATGATATGAAGTGGGTGGGGGGAAGAATGTGGAGGAAACTAATGCGCAGAACTCTCTGCACCCAAAGCCAGAAGTCACTTATGGCTCCAGTGGCGTAGCGTGGGTTGTCAGCACCTGGGGCAAGGCAAGTATTTTGCGCCCCCTAACCCCCAGATGTTGTGCCCGGTGCGGCCGGCCCCCCCTGCACCCCCCACGCTACGCCACTGTATGGCTCAGTTTAATCTACGTCACAGGGCTACTGTGACTTGTAGCATGCTCTTGTGAGTCATCCAAAAGCCATGCTGGTAACAGTACACTAGAGCAGTGGTCTTCAACCAGTGTGCCTTGAATAATGGTCAGGGGTGCCATGGGCAACCCTGGCCTCTGTCCCTCTTTCCTTCCTTCCCTCCCTCTGATGCCCTCTTGCATCTCTGCTTCCCCAAGCCTTGCACAGCTGTTTGTTGCAGCAGTCCTGGCTATAAGCTCCCCATGTGAATGGTGTCTCTGGGGCTGGCCAGGGGGTGCTGGTTTCCAGGAGCTGAGGCGTCCTTGGAGTAAGCATGCAAGTGGGTGAGGGAGCCCAGCCTGCCAGTCCGCCAGCCCTTGTTGTTGAGAATGGACAGACAAGTCCCAGGCCCCTATGGGGCAGTGTGAGGAGGCACCTCTCTTTGGGGCAGGAGAGGGGCAGCTCAGAGAGGGAACACTTCACAAGGGAGGGAGTTTGAAAAAGGGTGAGAGGCTGCCAGCTCTGCAGGCAAGGGTGAACTAACTGGGCTCCTGAGCCCCACATGGGTGCCGCAGAAAGAATGTAGTTGGTCAAGGGACCCATGGACCCAAAAAGGTTGAAAACCTCTGCACAAGAGAATCAACAGTCCGTGTCCCAAATTCCTCAGTGGCTACTGCAGAGGGAGAATTTACCCTTAGTAACTCTTCTGGCTTACTTTCATCTCTCAGTAGTCAACTTTCAGACCTGACACAAATGCTTTGTACATATCACCAACATAAAGCAAGGCTGGGTCATTCTTTTTCTCAATTAAGATTGAAGCAGGTTTGGCAAGGGGAACACATCAGAACACAGCATTTTGTTAAAAATGACAGGAGAGGTACGGAATAGGTACGGACTGTGGCTAACGTCATGGGTACAACACTTATTATTAATTAAATTTGTATACCGCCCAATACCTACAGGTCTCAGGGTGGTTCACAGGATACATTCAGAATATAAAGCCACAAAGTACATAAAACAAAAACAACCGAATAAGCCCCCCTCAAACACATTTTAAAAGAGCAGGGGATGTCAATTAGCCAAAGGTCTGGTTAAAGAGGAACATTTTTCCCTGATGCCTAAAGGTGTATAATGAAGGCATCAGGCCAGCCTCCCTGGGGAGAGCATTCCACAAACGGGGAGCCACCACTGAAAAGGCCCTACTCTTGGGTTGCCACCCTTCGGACCTCGCGTAGAGGTACACAAAGAAGGGCCACTTCCCAAACATGGGCATAGCCAGGCTTTATTTTAGTGGGGACAGAACCAAGTTATCTGTGATGCAATTGGTCAGTTAAGCATTTTTATTTATTTACTTGATGGGGGGGCAGCTGCCCTCCCCCACTACGCCCCTGTTCCAAACCAGATGTAGGGATGTACTGTATGCAAAGTTACAGTTGCTACCTCCCCACAGCCACAAGTATCACACCATTCTGCTCCATATTAGTTCATGTGAACTAAATACTATCTGCAACTTCCTGGCCACGATTGCAACCATAATTCAAGATACTTGCTTGACAATAACCATACGTTGAAATGGTTTATGTGAAAAAGATCCAAAGAGCAAAACTGCAGACAGCAAAAGTATGGGTCTTTCTCCAAGACATTTCTATAGTAGAGGAAAGTGCTCAAGGATTTTGGCAGTGTGGGTGGGTGCGTGATTTGCCTCTATGGTACAGCTGAAAAATAATAACTTATAAGAAAAAGGGGGGAAAGCAGCAAGACACTTTGAATATTATCTATAGCAATAAACTGTAGGGCAAGGATTTCTACCTCTCAAAGTCCTTCAAAGCCAGCTGTGCTTTACAGCAACTGTAGGTGAGCAATGCAAACGACTTCTCCTTTGCTGTACTTCACAGCCCACGTATTTTTAGACAGTACCAGACCAGCTTTTATCATAAGCACAGGCTCTGGACATCTGCATTGTGACCAGGAGAACAAGACCTGTGATACAAATAAATCCGGCAGATTGAAGAGACAATCATAAATGTACCATGGCATTTCCGAAACTGACAAGACATTTTGGCATAAAGCATAGGCAGCAATATTTTTGACCCTCTGTGCTTAATTTTGACAATGGAAAGCTTGAAGGTTTTCCTCCAATTTACTGGGTTAAGTGTTGATCAGTTGTTTTGATAAGTAGATTGGAGAAGGAAGGCTGAGGTCTAAGTAAGATGGATCATCATTCGTGGATGAAATGAAAAAAAATTGCCCATTGCTGCTTTAAAGAACATTTTTGGTTATTTACAGTAATGCTTGATGGAGCATTTAAGGGAGCACATTACATGACCCGGAAGCTGTACGCCGGCTCCCTCGGCCAATAAAGCGAGATGAGCACCGCAACCCCAGAGTCGGTCATGACTGGACCTAATGTTCAGGGGTCCCCTTACCTTTACTGTTATCTATGCACGGTGATGGTTTATTTATTTACACTATTGCATTCTGCCTGTCTGAAAATTATTACATTTGAAGTCCCTCTGACCATTGTCCTTTCAACACAGAGAAGTATCCGAACAGTTATTTCAATATATTCATTTATTAAAAACATTTCTTTACCACCTATCAGCAATGATTTCACAATGTGTTGTATGGCAATGCAGAGATATAAAAATACAGATGCACAGACACATATAAATCAAATTGGGAATACAGTATATATTTATATTTCACATATATTTATATACCAGCTGTTGGGATACCCTGCGATTATGCTGCTGTGATGATCACACACACACCCCACCACCGCCAGAGATTGGACTAAAGGATTCCAATCATTGCCTAATCCGCAGGGGAAATTCCTTCCTGGCTCGAAATACAGCAACCATTATAAAACCACAGCAAAAGCCCACAGAAAAGAGTCCTGGAAGAAAAATGTTAGGAAATTAACACAAAAGCTTAGCTGACTGAGGGCGGGATGGGTGGGTGCTGCTCCATGGCAGAACATGGTGCCAAGGAGAGGGCCAACGATGTTTATTGGGTGGGAACGAACCAGAGTGAAAACTACTGCAGTCCGGTCCACTCCCAAGCCATGGGCCTAGCTGGATTGGCCAAATTCATAAGGAGGTAAGGCAGGAACCCCCATAGTGCTTTGTGGCTGGCCTGAGGATTATCAGTGGTCAGACGCCTAATGGAGGTTACTCGGAGGGGCTGCATGGCCAGACGCGATGGACCACAACTGCTGCCCATCCTAGGCTGGGTAAGCAGCTCTTTCACTGCAATATGTTCTCTTTGTTACTCTCTCCCACCCCCAACTCAAAAAAAAAAAAGGCAGAAGAACTATGTATTACAATTTTGTGTCAGCTATTATTCCCAGCTGACCCCACTTTTCTCCCTTTTTCAATATTCCCTATATCTATTTTTAATCATACATTGCAAAAACCACTTTGATATGCCTGAGCGAAGGAGTGTTTTCCTCCAACATCAAACAATAACCACTGCAAAATTCCCCTTCCCCTCTTCGCATATTCATTCAACAATTTTATTTATTATCCATTTATTATTTATGGCATGAACAACTAAACTGGCAAGGAAGGTTAATTATTTTTTCTCTCTGACAAAGCTCCTGTGCCTTCAGCAGCTTCAAGACAAAACAGCAATCCAGCTGTTCTTTTTGTTGTTGTTGTTGTTGTTGTCATGCAGTGGGCAATAAGGTGAGTTTGAGGTAGAGAACAGAGCGTCCCTGCCGCTGCTGAAATGAGAGGCCTCTCTTGCTATTCCCAGACAATGCCACAGCCACAGACCTTAACCCACAATTTATCATTAATTAATTAATTAATAAAAATACAAGATAAAAATACATAATGAAAACAAAACAATAGCCCCTATTCCCCCACATAAGACAAGTTTGCACACACGTATATTACAATCAAAACTAAATTTCCTATGATGCAAGACCAAAGATGACACAGTGGAATGCAGAGGGTTGTGGGGGCACTAAGTGAGGAAAAACAATAGTACAATGTGAAAAATCAGCTTTAAATTTAGTCTATTCTTTAAATTTGTTCCAGCGAGCATATAAATAGTGACCAAAAGGTCAGCACCACACCAAATGTTACTACAAGGGCTATCCTGGAAGTATAAGTTGCACCTTAGCGAGCTGACAAATTGTGAAAAATTACATATATGACTTTAAAACAGTGAAAGTGTGATCCAGGATAAACAGAAAAATATATGAAGATGATTACAATATAAAAGATGAAAAAATTACAACAGAGCTACTATAAGTACTGAATAGAAAGTTTTATATAACAACAGCTTGAAGATGGAAAATAAAATAAAAGAATGCAATCATTTTCCCACCACCCTCCCTCCAGCCCAGCTAACTTAAAAGCAAGAGAGAGAAAATGTCAGTATATTATAAACAAGTATTCTAAAACAATAAGAAAAGTTGCTTAAATGAATGAGAGGTAGGATATATTCTACTTGAGATAGACTCAGAGGCTTTGAGAGATGAGGAAGGTTCATATCTACCAGACCTGCTCCTCCAGCCTGTAGGTAAGGATATTTATGGTTCCCTGAAACAAAATTTGGTTCATACAGCATTCACCAAGCCATTGTCCACTCGAACAGACACAGTGCCAAGCCATATGCCCCTTTAACATGTGTCCCCACAGAGGCTTCAGACTTCCCAAATACTGCTGCCATGTTCTGGTCTGATGCCAGATCCTAAGGAGAAGGAGGTGAGTCAGAAGTTACAGGACCATGGATAGCTCCAAGCAAGCAACTTATTCCCACAGAAGTTGGAAGCAGAAGGAGTCCTTTAAGCCTCTGTCTCTTGGCTCTGTCTTCCAGCCCCCACCCCCTTGTAGATAGCTCCCAGCTTTGAAAGGTCAATGCTAGGGCCTGAAGATGGGCACTCATCCTCTGTTCCTCTGTTTTCCTCCTGGTGAGCTTCCTGCAGCACTGGACCAATGAATTGCTGTGGGAGCCTGGTTCCTCAAGGCTCAGGGGGAGAACAACTGCGAGGGTCTGGGCAGTAACCCTACAGGTCCTGGTGGTCCAAAAAGTTGGCCCAACTCCTTAGCTGCTGCCTCTGCAGCCTCTGGCTCTGTGTTTGGAGTGCTGCTGGATGCATGGATCTTGGCACTTGGACCCAGAGTTGTAGAGCTCTGTACCCTTAAGAGCTAGGGGGAATGCAAGAACCATTGTTTTTCAATTTGGGTTTTTAAAAAAATTATTGGAAGGGTCAAAACAGCACTGAAGAGTAAAGTAGTCTGCTGCTTGAAGGGGGCAAGGCAATAAATGCCTAGAGTAAAATGGTTACTTTGAGTTTCTTTGCTAGAGATTGATGCAAGCAGGAAACATTACTGCTGCCATGGAGGAGTTAGAGAGTAACAGAAGGACTGCAAACCTAATTGTTACCTGTTCCAAGGAGATTTCCTGTTTCATAGTGACCTGAGCTAGAGGTCAGGGAGAAATCCAACTGGTTCATAGTTTAATATGAGACTACTTTGTTCAAATTTCTTAACCAATAAACAAACCAAGGGGCAGCTCTCCCTTTTAAATTCACACTTTTCTGAGTTTAGTGATGCAGTCTCTAACACACACACAAAAGTATGAAATGTTTCTATTAGGAGGGAAAACACACAAAAACATATGTTTGTGAAAATAACATACACCGGAGAAATTCCTTGCAAAAATGCATATATTATGCATATAACATATACATGTTAGACAAATGTATATTGTACATATACAAAAATGTGCATATTAGGAAAAACATGTTTTCAGACTGAACTTAAGACTGAACAAATGGCAAACTCTGAGAAACCAAAACTGATAGGTTAGCCCATTAGACACTGATCACAAATCTTGGACACAAACGACAACCCAGAATGTGCCTCACCTGAAATATTCTAGAATAAAACTAAAGGATTTCTAGTAGATGCTATGGTGGAAGATAAAACAATGACCACAAGGGAGAACAAATGGTTTCATGTCCCATTAAGATTTCTGTGTAAGGTGAATAAAACAACAAACATGGAGTGGAGGCAAGGTGGAAGAAGGGAGACGGCTACATTTGGAGCAATTTGTCCTCAAGAGATCCTACAAAGGCTTAGCAATGTGGTGCCTTGGAAACAAGCGCTTACAAACTTGTAAGATGTTTCTTAAGACAAAAGGTGAATGAGATCAAAACTGAGGTTAAAGGAAGGAGATGACTTTGAGATCAAGGTGAATGTGCTCAACAACCCGGAGTACGATGAGACAAGTGTTCTACCACAGGTTGGAGAAGCACTCTTAGGGGGCAAAGTTGAAGACCATGAGCCAATCTAGGTACAAACTGCACCTGGCCTTGACTGCCAAGTGCAAAAGAGGAGGGGGCCAATGCAGCAAAACAGAGAAAGGGCATCCTAGCTTGGAGGAATGCAAACAACTTACGTGAGTTTACCTTTGAAGGTAGTGCTTTGTTCTTGCCAGGACTAATTAAAGGCCAAATCGAGGTGTGTGTTCGTGTTGGAGGTGTGTGTTCGTGGTTGGCAAACAGATCGGTGCAGAGCTAAGCATTAGCATACATTCAGAGATCTTGTTCCTCTCAGGTACTAGGAGCTGGTCTTTTTCATATGAATGAAACTAGGTTAGTGAACAACAATGGCTGCTTCCTCTGTTGTGCTTATCAAAGCCTCTTGCTCTGCACAGACAGGTGTGTCAAAGAGTGGGTGACAGCAGGGATGTGCATACAAGCCCAGCCCCACTGCTCAGTCCCTAACTTTCCCTGTGTTACATAGAAAAGGTGTGTACTGGGCTTCCACTCCTTTTCATTTACTGCAAGTTGAACCTTCAGTGACACTGGGGAGCTAGATAAAGGAGATCCCTGATTGTGAGGACAATTCCACTTGCATTTAAGCAAGCAGAATCACCAGCCACACCTTTCCTACACATTATGGGAAAAGAAGTGCAGGAGGCTATAGGGTGGGACTTGCATGCACACCCTGACCCCCCAAAACACTCTGGCAGTCACATGTTCAGGCAAATGCCTGAAGATGCCCAAAGTCTCTATGCTAATATACCACAATGGAGCTGCAATTCACATCAATTAAATGTGTTTTTAGAAAAATACCTTGTTACTCGTACTACTGTATGACAGAGATATCTACCTGCACTACAGTTATAAGAATAAAGGTAAAGGTAAAGGTACCCCTGACCATTAGGTCCAGTCGCGGACGACTCTGGGGTTGCAGCGCTCATCTCGCTTTACTGGCCGAGGGAGCCGACGTTTGTCCACAGACAGTTTTTCCAGGTCATGCGGCCAGCATGACTAAGCCGCTTCTGGCGAAACCAGAGCAGTGTACAGAAATGAAGTTTACCTTCCCGCCGGAGCGGTACCTATTTAACTACTTGCACTTTGACGTTCTTTCGAACTTCTAGGTTGGCAGGAACTGGGACCGAGTAACGGGAGATCACCCCGTCGCGGGGATTCAAACTGCCGACCTTCTGATCGGCAAGGCCTAGAATACTGTGTTTTTATGCTTGCTTATGTTGCTTAGCATAAATCTATTTTTTAATTGAAAAAGGCAACTATTTTATGTAACATTCTCCTGTTTTGATAAGGCCCTTGTTTGGGGTTGTTCTGTGCCCTTTGTTCGTGTTTAATTTTCTCTTGAAGAATGCCCTCCCTTTTTGTCTGTATATTTCATATAATCTTTTCCATTCCTCATCGTCCAGGTTGCTGTTTATAAGAGGAGCTGCCAAGCTTTCAACTCCTTGTCATCAATAGGTTGTGGATGACAGACAGCATGAATGTTGGCAAGCTCCCATTCCCCTCTTTGCCTTTCCCAAATGCAATTAAGACACACTCATACTGCAGAAGAAAACCTACAGCTTTGCTTTGCTTTACCCTAATAAGAGAGCAATTAAGGCACAGAAACACATGAGACACCGCGGCAACCTTAACCCGTTGTGAGATAGAGACTTAGAAGTAAGTTACTGTCAAGTGACATGGAACAGCCAGCTTGGGGGAGAAGATTCCAAAGGGAATGTCTGTCTCCTGACCTTGTCTCTCTTTCTCCAGTCTATTCCCCAATCACAAATCTTCATCTCATCAACAAAGCACTGTTTTTTATGGTTTAGGTACCAAAAATGAAAAATGAAAAAATAAAAGGTTGTGTGGCACTCAGGAAAGTGAGTGAAGAAGGTTTGGTGTTGAACACGAAACACACACATTTTATTTCTTCTAAGTTGTTGACGATGGTTATGCTATTAGCAAAGTGCCCACTGAAGCATAATATAGAGAAAGCAAACAGGGGAATTATTTTCTCCCTCTTTCATAATACTAGAACTCAGAGCCATCCTGAATCTTCCATCATTCAGCACAGGTTGTTGGAGAAAATCCTTCTTTGCAAAGTGCATAGTAAAAATGTCGTGTTCACTCCTGCAAACTTTAGCGATGGTCACTAACTTGGGTGGCTTTGAAAAAAGGGTCTGACTGATTCGTGGCGGATAAATTTTATCACTGACTGTATTGTAGCTCCACAGCTGGGAGCAGCATGTCTCTAAATACCAGCAGCCGGGAATTGCAGGTGGGCAGAGAACTGTTGCCCTCAGGTCCTGTTTGGGGATTCCTATAGGCATCTGGTTGGCCACTGTGAGAACAGGGTGCTGGACTAGAGCTGCATTCAGAAATGGGGTTTCCTTTTTTAAAAAAAAAATAATTTTTATTAACTGGCCAATCACATCAAATTAAATCACATCACATAAATTCCGAGTTACAAAGCCAAATTTTGAATTTTGTTGGGGGGACCCATACTACAAGATCCAAAGGGTTAGGGTCAGAAATGGCTTTGGATCAGAAATGGGGTTTCCTGTGTTAGTTTAACTGATTAAAAAGAGCAGTGCTTCTCTCCCAATTTCTAACATTTCTTTCACACCGCAGTACCTGTTGCCTTATAAAACTGTGACTGTTGGACCAATACACCAGCATGTCATGCTAAATTTCATTACATTTCAGTGGGCCACGGTGTGGCACAAGGAACATCACCGGATAGCATTGCTACTCAGCCACACCTTCTGCGCATGTGTGATTCTGATTCACCCATGAAAATGGCAGGAAATAGCATTTTGCCAGTATACAGCTGCAAATTTTGTCACTTTACTGCTGTGATTTTCTGGCTTAATGGGGTTGCAAATGGATTTTTTCCAGAAACAATCAACACCGAAATGAGTGCTAAATTTTCACTGTATTCCACTAGATTGCTAGACGTGGGTTTTATGTGATGCAAAAGACCAAATAAAATGCAGAAACTATCAGGTAAGGAAACATTGGGGAAATAGAATAAACTGCCATCTGAATGCAGCCTTGATAAGCCTTTTGTCTGATACAGCAGGGCTCCTCTTATGGTCTTAAGGGAAACTGGTGATGACATTGCTTGCATAGGCCAATTTTTTTGGACTCCTAAAAGCAATATTGTAACATTACCAGGCTGACAATGGGACATCCAAGTCAATGGGACATCCAAGTCAATGGGATTTAAGTGACATTTATTATTATTATTATTATTATTATTATTATTATTATTATTATTATTATTATTTTCTTGTACCCTGCCCGTCTGACTGGGTTACCCCAGCCACGAACACACCAAAACATCAAACATTAAAAGCTTCCTGAAACAGGTCTGCCTTCGGGTGTTTGCCATGGTTCAGCAAGGACAATATTCTGTTTTCAGCTGTGGCCAGTCAGATCCCTCTGGTTACTCACAGCAGAATGTGAAGAGTAAAACTATAGAAAGTACAGAACATGACAGCTAGACTGCTGACTGGAACCACACAGATGATATCCCTCACCAGTTGTTTTTTTAAACTGCACTGGCTCATCATCTGTTTCTGAGCCCAGTTTGATATGCTGGTTTGTTTCTAAGTGTACCCATTTGTCAAAATTTCAAAAAATGCACAATATTCCAAAACATGTCCCGTTCTTGAGATCAGATCTGGCCATGGTCACAACAGGCCTTATCTGCATCCAGGCTGGATCACTGCAGTGGTCTCTGCATGGGATGTGTCTTTGAAGTATCTCCAGAAACGTATGTTGGTCCAGAATGTGGCAGCAAAGGGGAAAGAATGTTGTTGGCTGGAGCGGAAGGGAACTATGGTCTGCATCTGGACTGCCAAACTGGTTTGTGCACACCCACCTCAAAGTAGATAAAGCAGCCACCTTCCCAAAGGTGCCTGTGGAAATGAGCTGAAGGTGAGCCTATGGGAAGAAGTGGCGTGAGGGGCAGCAGAATGGAGGGGGGGGATCACCAGGAGCCGGGGGGGGGAATAACTTGCTTGGAAACCTCACCTCGATGACTCACCTGTGCATCACAAGTTAAGGAAAGATCAGCAAGTCAATGAAAACACATCCGATAATTAAAACTCTCAAAGAGGTTGTCATTAGTGTCCAGAGAAGTCTGAATGAGATCACAGTTAAGAGGAGATGCTGCCTATACTGTTTTGTATTACAGTTTCTTTGACTGAATCTTTGTATCTCATCTCATACATCAAGCATCAGATAACTGAGTTGCAAACATTTCAACAAGGACAAATAATTAATTTTCAAGTAACTTTTACTTTTGTCCAATGCTGAACTATCAAAATAAATCCTCTCTGCCAATAACAAATGATAAATGTATAACTTTTTTTCAGCCAGAGCTCAGCTCTGACACTTCTCAGGTGGGTGCCATGGCCCAAGAGAACAAGGGAGAAGTTCAAGGTGAGCTCTGACACCTTTTTTTTCTAGAAAAACAGCACTATAATTATATATACTTGCTCAGTTCCCACATCTATCAGACATCCCAGAATTACAATAACTTGATCATACAGCATCATCATTCCAAACATTCATCATGTTTTAGCCAAATGTTCTGAATTTTGGGACATCTCGACAATATGTTCAAAGGTAAGAGGGACAGCTGTGGCTCTGGCCACTTTTCTTTTTTGACCCCACCTACCTGGCCCTTGGCCCACCCACCACAGGACGTGCACCCAGAGGGCTGTCCAGGAAACAATGTGGTCCCCAGGCTGAAAAGGGTTCCCCACACCTGCTCTATATCATACTGACTGACTAGTCACTAAAACATCCTTAAAAAGCAAGATGGAGCTGGGCAACATGGCTGGGTCTGGTACAGAAAGTGGGTTCATCCTGTGGGAAAAACTGCTGGAAATGAGATCTGCAGCAGAGCATTTCCTAAATTAAGAAGGGTTGCATTTATAGTGCTAGGTAAGATGATGCCTTTGAGCCTGAAAAGCAGAAATCGTTTCCCAAGGTATATCAGATTGACAAAAATAAAGTGCTAATGAGGCAGGAACTGCCTTCTTTCTCTGCTTCCTGAATGCCACTCGTATGTTGCTCAGCTGTTTTCCATAGCAGGAGAAACGTACAGAATTGTGCTTTCCCCCTCCAGCACAGGCTAAAAGAACTGCATGTGGGTGGTTAGGCTTTCATGGGTTTTGCTATTTACATGGTATTACAATAAAAGAAATGTTCACCACATTTAAGCATAACGCCCATACTGCTCTCGAAAGCTTTATTATTTTCATTCACCAACACGTTTCTCTCCTACAACATTTCAGCTCACGCCAGACAATAGTCAACAAGCCCACGGCCGCTTATGGTTTTAGGCCTCTGCTTGGTGCTTCGCTCAGGCTTGCAAAATGCCTGGCCCGCCCACCCAAAGGAAACCACAAGCTTTGTGATTTGGCCGGATGGGTAAACGCTGGGGTACATTCTGCCCTCGAATTTGTGTTGGAGCTGGGGCAGAGCATTCTGGTTTCAGGAACAGAGCCCAGAGCTGATCAAGGCAAGAGTCCCATGGGTTTTGACAGGCCTAGCAAATTTTGACGGAGCCCAGCATCAAATCTGTTTGTTCATTTAAGATGTACAGATTAACTAAAAGATAGTGTGGGATAAAAAGAAGCCTGTCCTGTGTCCTCTTTTCTGCAGCTGACCTGTTGTTGTTTTTTGGCTACCCATCCCTAATGACACCCCTCAGTTCTGCAGTCTCTGGTAGCCAGCAAAACCAGCAGATTTATTGGGTTCTTGGTGAAATATCTTTGTTCTTGGTCAGTTCCTAATGTAGCATTATGCTGCCATCTTCAGAATTCCTTTCTCTTTCCTGCCATGTTCTTTTATGACAACAGGACACCTTAGCAACTTGCTATCACGCTTCACCATCATCGTCAAATTCTTTCTTTTGTTTACAGTATAGACTTAGAAAAGAAAGAAAAAGAGAGTGTTTTTGTGTGTAGCAGAATTTATGTCTGCCTCCATGCTTTCCACACTGCCAAGCACAGTCAGTACTTGACAAATAATAATTAATATACACGCAGCCTGAATGTACAAATATGGAAATCTCACTGTTGTGCCAAATCGCAGAACTTGGATGCCCCGTTAAAGTTCTCTTGGGTCCACCATTTGGCACCAGTATTTGGCTTTTCATTATATAAACAAGAAGGAATATATACAAGCAGATGTGCCCCTGGAGGCAGGAATATTTGGACAATATTCAAACCACAAAGCAAATGAAAAACAGGGGTGACGGTAATGGTTACAGTGGGGATGTGTTTGCAGTAGCTAACAGGGTAGAGGTTGAAACAGAACAGAACTTTCTTGTTCTGATGATGAGTTCACACACACACACACACACACACACACACACACACAATGTGAACGATCAGATGCAAGACTGTTCACCCACCTCAGCACTTTCCACATCCTGCTGTGAGCCATCTTACAATGCCATCTTTCTCAACCTGATGTACCCAGATACTGTTGGCCTCCAGCTCCTCAGCCAGTATGACCAATGGGCAGAGCTGATAGGAGGTGTTGCCTAAAACATCTGAAGGGAAAGGCTGCAAAGCTGTCAATCAGTGATGGGATTGAGTGGTGTGGGTACATTTGTTCATCCATCTAATGTCAAACACGGGGAGAAAGAAGTGTAAAAGCTTCTCTGCCACTCTGAGCTAAAGTTTTTATGTAACTACGAAGTGTCATATCCTAAATCCCCCAAAACAATGAGCTCAATCCATGCGTGTGATTTTCCAGCCCAACATCTTACTGCCAGATATTAGGGGAGCTGTTCTGTAATGACTTAACTCAGTTTGTGGCATGTGAAATAACCTTGTGGTGGCATGGTTGTTCACATAGTGAGTGCCCCTTTTATCACACATTTTCACCTCTAGCAGTATGGCCATAGTAAGTTACCATGTGGCAGATGATTGCCGATATCCACTCACTGTCTCTGCCCAATTTCCTATCCCATAGTCTCAAGAAGAAGATACCGTATTTTTCGTCCCATAGGACGCACCTAGTTTTTCTTTGGGGGGGGGGGGGAAATAAAGGGAAAAAATCCCTTTATTTCCCCCCCCAAAAAAAAACCAGGTCGGGGAAACCGAACCAGGTCGGGGAACAGCGGGATGGCGGCGCTGCGCTTCCTTGCTGTCCCCCGAGCTTGTGGGGCTGGCCAATGTCTTTCCAGCGGGCGGGGCACTCTGCTTCAGGGCGCCCCTCGCGCCGGGCGGTAGGCTGCTATCCGCAGCGTAGGGAGCCCTGCGTGAACTCCCACAGGGCCGCCTAGGCTGCAGATGTGTTCCCGAAGCGCCGGGTGCTCTGCTTTCAGCGCGCCCGACGCTCAAGGAAGCAGGCTGCTATCTGCAGCCTAGACAGCCCTGCGGGAACTCCCGCAGGGCTGCCTAGGCTGCGGATGTCTTCCTGAAGCCTGGAGAGCGAGAGGGGTCGGTGCGCACCGACCCCTCTCGCTCTCCAAGCTTCAGCGAAAGCCTGCATTCACCCCATAGGACGCACACACATTTCCCCTTCATTTTTGGAGGGGGGAAGTGCGTCCTATAGGGCGAAAAATACGGTAATTTCAAACTATAAAACACACAATGCATAGAGAATGCATATAACCTGTTTCCCCCCGCTGTTAAAACCTGGTTGCATTTTAAACCTTTATGTAGCCTTATAGTACAAGTGGCTAACTTTTGGCCTTCCAGATGCTGCCTAATTTCTGCCCCTCAGCCCGGCTGGCTGGGATGGACGGAAGCTGTATTTCACCCACATTTGCAGGAACACAGATTAGCCACCTCGGCTTCATGGAAGGTGGCACCAAAGTAAGGAAATCTGGAGAAGGAGACTCCACAATGAGTAGAATCCTTTGGTGCAGCTCTTGCTGGAACGTCCCACAGATTGATTGAATGGAGGCAGGATCCTGCATGTATGAATCTTTCCTCAGATTTATTTTTCAAGATCCTGCATGTAGGCAGCTAGCCTGCCAGGGATGCCTTTTCCTTGACATGCTAGTTGTCAAAGAGTTTTTAACCAGGCAGGAAACTCACACTTTCGCACGGCCAGATTTCCACACTCACCTGTTCACAGGCCACAACAGGAAACAAACAGGGGAAGGACACTGGAAGGAGAGCATAGTGCAGACTGTAAATAACACAAACTGCTGTTTTCTGGCAAGGAAATATGTACATGCTGACAATCTTGGATGCTGTAGATGATCAAGGTACATATTATATCAATGTGTTTATTTAAAGCATTTATATGCTGCCTTTCATTTGAAATCACAAGGTGGCATACAGTACCAGATACATTAAAATTACAATACAAAATAAGACAGCAGCCAAGAGGCCAATTATTTTACTTTATCTTCCAACCCCATCCCCTGCTAGGTAAGTTCCTGTTCCTGTCACTATTTAGCAGAGAGGAGAGGGAGCTGGGGGAGAGAGATTGCCTGAGGTCACTAGTGAAATGGTGACAGACAGGGGATTTTCTGGTTGAAGCGCTGTCTCTTAGTGAGTATGCCATAGTATCTGTTCATTGCAGATAGCAATAGCACTGGGTAACAAGGCTGGTAAGAATAAAATACTGATGCGTAGCCTAAGCTGAACTCGCAGTTCATTTCAATGAACCTCTAGAGATGGAATTGCAGTTTATTGGAATGCACAGCAAATAATGGGGTGTATTATGTACGAGATACCGTGTGTGTGTGTGTGTGTGTGTGTGAGAGAGAGAGAGAGAGAGAGAGAGAGAGAGAGAGAGAGAGAGAAGTGTTCCTGCACAAAGTCTATCTCTGCTGTGTCCTGAACTCATTGCACTGTGTTTTACCTTGTCTGGACTTGGAATAGCTCAGTCGGTAGAGCATGAGACTCTTAATTGTGGGTTCGAGTCCCACATGACGCAAAAGATTCCTGCATTGCAGGAGGTTGGACTAGATGATCCTTAGGGTCCCTTCCAACTCTACGATGATATGATTCCACCAGCAGCAGCTGCTGATGTCCAGGGCAATCAAGGAAACACATATAGTTTAATGATATTTGCCCATGATATGGCAAATGGTACTCAAGGTGGAATTCAAAGGAGCCGTATTTTTCAGACCGAACCCTTTGTTTCTTGAAAAACTCTGTTCCACTCTTAAGAGGAATAGTCGGGCTTCACTAATCTGTCTTATGTCCCAGGATAATAAACAATCTAAACACGAAATACACCTTCAAGGAATTCTCAGTTAGTGGTATGTGGAGACTGTTAATGATTGCAATAAATATTGAAATTTATGTACTAAATATTATTGTTGTATTAAATATTATTTTGTTGGTCAGCAAAGCTGAATCAATCTTCATACAGTTGATATTTACATGTTAAAAGCCTTTGTTGGTGTAGTAATGCCATCGGGGTCACTGGCATTCCCGAAGCAGGCGGCAGGTTTAGGCTGCAATCCTCCTATAACTTTAGGAAGATGGCAAAAATTATTCCGTTCCAGAGTGGAGCTACCGCTGGCTGAGCTGTTTAAGCCTGGCAAAAGGAAAACAAGCCTTTGAAACAGAGTTTGACAATTACACCATTTGTGCCACTGTAAATTCTGCTTCTCTGACAGAGCTGCATGGAGCTGCATGGAGTTAGGGTGCAGCTTAGTCTCCCCCCGACACTGTTTGGCCCTGCTCCTGGCTGTCACTCTCCTGCATTACCAATATTTTTAGGGTTTACCCCAGCATAAGATCCACCGGTCTCTGTTCAGCTGGCATAGCCAGGGTGCAGGGCTTGCACTAGTGTAGCTGGGAATTGGCTGGCTGGGCCGGAGATCTACTTGTTAATCCCAGGATATCTTGGGTGTGTATTGCTCCCTTCAAGCTAAATAGGAATGCATTTGATTACGCTTCTATTCAGTTTCTTCTTTTCTTCAGAGTCTTGCAGTACAACTGGAAAAAATAAAAGTGTTGGAAACATGCTTGGAACATGTTGCCTGCTGGAAAGAAATGAACCCTGCAGTTTATTAGCGGCGAATAAAATGCATATGTAATGTACTGTATGTGGTTAACACTAAAGTTTTCCAAAGATATAAAGCTAAACAGTCTCCTTTTTTAGCCTTTGTATTGTCTTGCTTGGTTTTGGTGAAAGAAAAGTGTTGCATTCTCCTTCTGGTAAAAGACCAATTTGATGAAGGTTCTCATAGTGGGAGGGGAGGCAGGCAGGCAGGCACCCAAACTATCTGGACTCAATATTCCCTGAAATTATCTGGTATGTTGCTACAAAAATGCTGACGCTAAAAATGCTAGTACCCAAACTGCAACTGCATAAATCTGATATCCTGGCCGTACACAACACGGAACTTATTAAAATCCTGACCTCAGTAGCAATCCTAACAGCTAATATCCTTACATTTACCCACATGCTTAAGGTTGTAATCATACTTCTGAACTGAACCAGTGATTGGGATTATAGACATGCTTTGGATGTAACCTGAGTGCAACTTGCTTAGCACAAGAAACAAATTCCAGCATCTAAAGGAGTGCAAAACAGAGGTGGGGAAAAATCTATTTATTATTTTCTTGTGATCGGAAGGGAGCCAGATTAATATTCCATAGAGCGGATCAGGTGGGTATATGATGAGAGCATGGTCTGACTCTGGCCGTATAAAAGGCCACATCTTGCTGAAGACCATCAGGGACTAGTTCTGGTCAGTAGGAGGGTGACTGACTTGGAACCTTGTATACGCTGCCTTGTATTCTATGATTGAAGAAAGGCAGGATATAAATGTAAGAAAATTTACGGAAATGAGCAGCTGCAGGTTGCATGATTAAATAGTTGAGTAAGTCATAAATACCATTTGCATTCATTAAGATGAAGTAAACTGAGAAAGTGGGGAAAGTCTCTCTCTAACCAGAGCAGAAAATTCTTGAAAAATCCTGACTCTACTCAGATAGAACTATGTCCAATACCACCTAGTGACTTAACTATATGACATTATTCCCACATCCCCATGCCCGCTTTGTGTGTGTGCATTTTATAGAAATAGCAATTAAATAAATCAGCACTGTTGAAACATTTGGTAATTCAGGTAATCAGTCACCATCCCCAAATCGTGAAGGATTCCAAATAACTTAACTGGAGAGAGTGAGAATCTGCATTGCAATGTCACTTACAAAGTGGTTCAGGCAGAATCTCAATAAATGAACTTGATTTTTTGGTGCTACTTGAAAATCTGGCAATTATACATTCTTTGGGAAAATTTCACTTACATTTAGTTGTATTGTTTATTCTTTTATTTAAAAAAACCAATTATTATCTGCTCTTTCATAAAATATAACAAGGTGACTTACAGCACATAAAATACAATAAAGTTGTTAGTCAAATCTGACTAGCTATAGCCTTCCAAGACAGGTTTTTAACACTAAATCACTCCATGAGGTGTGTAATAGGCCAGATATAAGACACAAAGTAGTCAGTCAACATAACTTATAGTATGTGATTTAACATTGATTTGAATTGATTTAATATTTATATATATTCTGCTTTTCCAACAACAAATGTTGAGCTCAAAGTGGCTCACAATAATCATAATAAGATTGAAAAACAACAAACATTGCAACCACTGTACTATCAAACACAATAGCATATACAAAGCAAACAACAAATTGATAAAAATGAATGATACAATTCAATAAAGTAATAGTAATTCAAAATTTCAGAGAATTTCAGAAATCATTCATCAAAATGATTAAGATATTATGTACTTAAGCAGTGAGTAAAAATCCCCTGTTTTTTGTTGAGTCAAAATCAGTTACTACTTCATGACAAAAGCTGACAGACCATCTAAGGCAGAAGGGTTGGTTCTAGGGCAGACACTGGTGTACCACAACACCCTAAATTTCTACATAAATGAGAATTTGGAGAATTCTGCTGACATCACTAGCACATGCTAAGGGCTAATTGTCACTGAGGTGAAAGATACATTCATGCCTGGGCTGTATCCCTTCTAACATGACTGAAAGCTCTTCCATACTGAAATCCTCTCTCCACATAGGAAACCAGGTGTGAGGGAGAACAGTTTTGTCTTTTCAACCCAAGGCAAAAGCCGTGTGTGGAGGGACAGGGTGCGCTGGCAGCTGGGTTTGCTGGCAATTTGGGGCTGGGTATGGCTGCCTGGACCATTACTCTCCAGGGATCTTCACATACAATGGATCGCCCAGAAGCAGAGGTGGTCAGTCCCATTTTGCCGCTTGAACCGAAACAGGAACTTGCCTCCCCGCCCTGCTGGCACCACGGCTTCCGGCGAGATCCTGTGAGATCTTGTGCATGCTGTGAGATCTCATGAGATTTCAGCGAGATCTTGCCAGAAACCAGTGCTGCTGCCAGCACCGCCTCTCTTGGGCTTGGGCTGCTCCTTGCCTTGTCTCCTGGGTGGGCCGGCCCTGCCAGCAGGTCTGCAAGAGATGGGGATCTCTTACTGTATGGCTGGAGCTAACTTTTATATTGTAATAAATCTAATACAAAACAGTCCAAACGGAAATATCCTTGTTGTTTTTCCTCTTTGTACCATGGGAGGTGTGTTGCTATAAGATTAGAGAAATTTAAGAATAATTCTCCAGAACATATGCAACATCAGTGCCAAATGACAGATCGCGCCAATTCTTACATTCCTTGCATTTCTAGATGAACCTGGGTGGTTACAAGTCTAGACCTTTTTCATTATTATTATTATTATTTTGAAACAGATTAAATAAAGCCTTTGTTATTATCCATTGTTCTTCATGCAGTTCTCCTTCCATTTCTCCCACCCTTCAGATAATTATTACTTGTCTTTGGTAGACTGAGAGAAACTGTATTCCTTTAGCTCCAATAAACATCAAAGCAATTCTGTATGTAACAGCATGGCTGTTGCAGTCTTGTAGTAGATCAGCCCAGTAAAGAAATTAAGACTGCAATCTTGCGCCTACTTGCATGGGAGTAAGCCCCCTTGAACTCAAGGAGTTCTATAGTATAGGGTATTTTAAAATGGAGTTTCGGAGTTTTTAGGGGTTTTTGAATGTTTTATGTAGTTTTATGTAGTTTTTAAATTTCATTGTTCTGCATGGGACAATGACAATAAAGATATCATATATCGTATCGTGAGGAGAGTTGTTTCTGAGTCCAGTTTCTGTACAGGATTCATGTATAGTCTAGTTTCTGAACTGAGGGGTTCTTTAAACTGAGGGGTCCTTTGTGCAACGGTGCCGTTGGTCCAGACTGGAAGTTTTCATTGTCCTTATATGTCACGGCCCTCTTCTCAACCCTCTTCCATAGTGGTGGCCTCTCTGAGAATAAACCTTGAGTCGGTATGATCTGTTGTGAGGGTGGTACAGGGTCAAGCATCCAAATCCATCAGACATAGACCAAAATCCAGAACCGTTAGCTGTGCTTCAAGGCCAAGCTTAGATGTGATGGTAAACGCATTGTTTGAAGTACCATGCTTGTTTTGAGAAATGATAATAGATGTTGCAACGTGTTTCTGCACACAACCTAGCCTGAATGCAATGGAAAAGAGAGAAAAAATTCTCTTATGGTCAAAAAAATGTTTTTGATTCTCAAGGAGAGTCTGAGTACATATTTGTTTGGGTTCTTTGGGCCCCAGATGACTTGCTTTGGTGAAGGGGTTGGGTTAGAAGTTCTGAAGCCTTCATTTGCCTTCCACTTTATAAAAGCAAGGCTCTCAAACGAATTGGCACCCGTTTTTAGCATTCTTTACCTGAGGACCAATTGTGCCCTATAGACCACGCTGCCTTTCCCCCCCCAACCCCCCACCAGTCAGCATGACATTTAAAGGCTTAATTATCTCTTAATATTTTCCTTTCCAAAAACAATGGCACTATGCTGTGTATTTACTTTAATGCAAAACCAAGAGAGAAATTGAATTATAATTATAATAACTCATCATACATGCACAAAAGTCTCCTCCAGATGCAGGAAGGATATAATGGCCACTTTGTGTTATTGATGGGATGTTGACTAGAAAGACACGTAAAACATACTATGATCTGTGGAGGATCTAGCGGTGACCAGAGCCTAGGAGAACGCCTTCCTCTGCCCCGACTGCAACAAAACATGTCTCTCCCGTATCGGCCTCCACAGCCACAGCAGGCGCTGCAACCTTCCACCAGTTTGACTTTACACCCAAAGGCGCTCTCCTCCATTGTCTCCTGAGACCGACAGATGCCAGGAAGAGTAAAACCTAGCTGGATTAAAGAACCTGTGTTCTTTAATTACTCTCTGCAAGTGACATATTGAAGCATAAAATTATAAAATTTATGAGCAAATCTAATAAACTAAAATTTAAACCTATTTAAAATGGGGGGGAGAGACTTGATATTGAATGTAGGTTCAGAATTTTGTTTTCTTTGACATTTTTTTTGGGGGGGAGGGGAATAGTAGTAAAACTTTCAATGGAAACATATGAGTTGAAAGCTACTATTTCCAGTTTCAGCTTGCTCTTCCACTTCATTCTTCTCTGCTGTATCTCTTTGCTATTGTTATGGAGAATTCTGCCATCTGGTGACAAAACATGGAAGCCGCAGGCTTGATGCAAGACAAAGGGCATATTCATGCCAGAGCCAGGCATCCAGAGGTCCTCCGAGACTGGTTTTAAATCAACTGTTAAATCCACACATAGGGTAAGATGGCAGGCGGCACTTGAGGGGCAGATTGGCAGCTGCATTGGCTCTGGTGCATAATTTTTCACCTTTGCTCACAGATAATCTTCACTTGCCCTGGAGGTGGGTGGATACAACAAGACCCAAAGTTTTGCTCTTGGACAGGGCCGTCTTAAGCATATCCAGCGCCGTGGTGCAAAGCTCCCTCCAGTGCCCCCCCATTTCCCAGATTTTTTAAGGGAGGATGGCGCTGTTGGCGGGGCTGCAGGAGGCGGGCAGTGGCTGCAGGGTGGCTTCTCCACAGGGGAAGAAGTGGAGGCTGGATGCGGCGCCTCCTGGCACAGCTGGACACTTTGTGCTGCAGTGGCCATGGCAGACGGGGGCTCCGGCCGTGGAGCTGCTTCGGCGCAGCATGGCGGAGGCAGGCTAGGGGAACGAGCTGATGCCAGGAGGTGCCGCGTCCAGCCTCCGCCTCTTCCCTGGCGCCCTCTAGAACTTGGCACCCTGGCGCCCCACACCACTAACCTCTATGGGTAAGACACCCCTGCTCTTGGATACATTCAAGGCTGCTAAAGGGCTGTTAGTTTTAAGAAAAAATGCTGAGATTGTTTTCCTTTTTGGCGCTCTCTAAAAAAAGCTCAACAACATAAGGCTGTCCGTCAAAAAGAAGGTGGGAGTTCTTGCACCTCTTTTTCTAGGAAAAAAGCACTGTGTGTGTGTGTGTGTGTGGTTTTCAAACATTCCTCTTCTGGGAAAACCCTTTCCATGTCAGCTTCCCACCTGAGGAACGCGTGTATTTCTGCCTTTGAAATCATGTGGGCTGTGGAGGGTTCTGTGGGGTATTTCAGTGTGGAGAGAGCATTGACCAAGGCAGGTTGTGGAGCATGACCATCCCTCCTGCGTACCAGTGTGGCCTCGTACATGCACAAAACTCCCCGCTGGCTGCAGGAAGGATCACTGGCATGTGGACAAGTGGACCTTAGGAAAGCTTTTCTACCATGACTGGTCATTTCCTTGAAGCGACCCAGATATGCTTTGGGCCTCTGCCCAAACCTCTTTAAAAACCACTCTTTCCCCCAACCACAGCCTGTAGAACTAGTGCGCTGCCTAGAGATAAAGGAGTTCGTCCTGAGAATAATCTGATGTAGCCTGAAATGTAGCAGGTGCCCGCTTTCCAAAAAGGAACCTCCGCTGCCAGCTCTTTGACTCCCCTTGTTTGGTGGTGCTGTTTGTCTTAGACCAAGGGTAGGTGGGTCAAATTTGAAAAGAGAAAGCAGGATCACAGGGATTTGGTTGTATGCTGGTAAATTGGTAGCCCAATTTCACTTTGAAGGAAAATCAGCATTTGTTTTCAAGTTGTAAGAGAATGCTTTAAACCAGGAAACATCAGTCTCAGGCACCACCACCGAGTCTCTAGCACATTTGCAAAGCTACACATGGCATGGTCTGGTCTGGTTTCAGGCTGGATAGAGCCTTGCAGGTTGAGAATCCTGCACTGCAGGAGGTTGGACTAGATGACCGCTGGGTGTCCCTCCCAACTCTGTGATTTTCTGACTCTTTGATATTTCTCCAGCCATCTGCCCTCTCCCCAGGCACACCTTTCACTAGCCTGCTGTACAAAAGTGTCCATTTTTGCTTGTGGCCCCACCCAATGCTGACATCAGGGCCTCAGAAGGTGACCCATGGATAATTTCATAAATCTGTCAGGCCCCCACTTTTCCTTTTCTAGAGAGCTAAACAAAAACTCTCCAACTGCTGTAACCTTTCCTCGAGGCACAGTTCCTGATGTCTGCAGGTGTTCCTACTCGAAATATTCTTTTTGAGGTGCAGCAACCAGAACTGTAGATAAGAATCAGTGTGTGGTCACACCATATAAAGGCCGTGAAGATGTTGACAATGTCCTTTTCATTTTCAAGCTTTGCTTGAGAGAACTGAGACTGGCCCTGCCCAGCATTCCCGCCTGGAGAGCCAATGACTGAGAGAGCCTGCTTGTTTAGTAGTTCATAATAATAATAATAATAATAATAATAATAATAATAATAATTTATTTATACCCCGCCCATCTGGCTGAGTTTCCCCAGCCACTCTGGGCAGCTCCCAGTCAAATGCTAAAAACAGTGCAGCATTAAATATTTAAAACTTCCCTAAACAGGGCTGCCTTCAGATGTCTTTTAAAGATAGGATAGCTGCTTATTAGGGGACGCAGGTGGCGCTGTGGGTTAAAGCCTCAGCGCCTAGGACTTGCTGATCGAAAGGTTGGCGGTTCGAATCCCTGCGGCGGGGTGCGCTCCCGCTGCTCGGTCCCAGCGCCTGCCAACCTAGCAGTTCGAAAGCACCTCCGGGTGCAAGTAGATAAATAGGGACCGCTTACTAGCGGGAAGGTAAACGGTGTTTCCGTGTGCGGCTCTGGCTCGCCAGAGCAGCGATGTCACACTGGCCACGTGACCCGGAAGTGTCTCCGGACAGCGCTGGCCCCTGGCCTCTTAAGTGAGATGGGCGCACAACCCCAGAGTCTGTCAAGACTGGCCCGTACGGGCAGGGGTACCTTTACCTTTTTAGCTGCTTATTTCCTTCACATCTGAAGGGAGGGTGTTCCACAGGGTGGGCGCCACTACCGAGAAGGCCCTCTGCCTGGTTCCCTGTAACCTCACTTCTCGCCAGAAGACCCTCGACACTGGACATCAGTGTCTGGGCAAAATG
Source organism: Podarcis gaigeae (assembly GCF_964106915.1). NCBI lineage: Eukaryota > Metazoa > Chordata > Lepidosauria > Squamata > Lacertidae > Podarcis > Podarcis gaigeae. The sequence continues at coordinate 4,567,194 of NC_139681.1, forward strand.
ATGGGGGTGGAGACGCTCCTTCAGGTATACTGTGCCAAGGCCATTTAGGGCTTTAAAGGTCAGCACCAACACTTTGAATTGTGCTCGGAAACGTACTGGGAGCCAATACAGATCTCTCAGGACCGGTGTTATGTGGTCCCGACAGCCACTCCCAGTCACCAGTCCAGCTGCCGCATTCTGGATTAATTGCAGTTTCTGGGTCACCTTCAAAGGTAGCCCCACGTAGAGCGCATTGCAGTAGTCCAAGCGGGAGATAACCAGAGCATGCACCACTCTGGCGAGACAGTCTGCGGGCAGGTAGGGTCTCAGCCTGCGTACCAGGTGGAGCTGGTAGACAGCTGCCCTGGACACAGAATTAACCTGCGCCTCCATGGACAGCTGTGAGTCCAAAATGACTCCCAGGCTGCGCACCCGGTCCTTCAGGGGCACAGTTACCCCATTCAGGACCAGGGAGTCCTCCACACCCGCCTGCCCCCTGTCCCCCAAAAACAGTACTTCTGTCTTGTCAGGATTCAACCTCAATCTGTTAGCTGCCATCCATCCTCCAACCGCCTCCAGGCACTCACACAGGACCTTCACCGCCTTCACTGGTTTTGATTTAAAGGAGAGGTAGAGCTGGGTGTCATCTGCATACTGATGAACACCCAGCCCAGACCCCCTGATGATCTCTCCCAGCGGCTTCATATAGATATTAAAAAGCATGGGGGAGAGGACAGAACCCTGAGGCACCCCACAAGTGAGAGCCCAGGGGTCTGAACACTCAACCCCCAACACCACTTTCTGAACACGGACCAGGAAGAAGGAATTGATCCCATATAACAAGACTAGACAGAACTCTAGCACTCTCCTGCCCTGGCCCTGCTCCCACGGTGGAGTCTACCTCCTTCTGAATCTGAGCGACTTTATCTGCATAAAAACAGTAGACATGACATTCCACAAGGAGGCAGCAGTGTCTTTGTCAAATTAACACAGAGCATTTTTCTTTATAAAAGTTCAATATTTTTGAGCAATTAATTTGGTTGTGTAAGCGATCACTTGCACACAAAAAATTCCCTTGTGGAAGGATCTGTGCCAGGAAGCAGGCTAGCTTTGCACAATATATGCCTACAGTGTTAATTTAATAGAGTTTATAAAATCAGTGTTTGACTCAGGAGTCCTGCAATTACAGTAGACTTCACTGCGTATGCTTTTTTTTAAAGGGCTGATTTATCCAATTATCCTTAATTTCACTGTTTGTTTTTTCCTCACTGGATAAGACTTACTAAACTTTCAGGAGAGCGCATGTTGCTTATTCCCGCCCTCTCTGTGCAGTGCCTGGATCATTTTCAAGGCTGTGCCCCAATAACCCCACTTTCTTTCCTTTTTGCTCACATGCATGGTCACCTCTGTTTCAGATCCTTTTTTATTTTGCATTCCCCTGGTCCATAGGTTCCCAAAGAAGCGCTGAAGGGGCCTGCCTAGGGATGCTGCTCAACTTCAGGGCCATGCAGACCTCCAGGTAGCCCCTATCAGAAACACTCTGCTGAGAGACATAGGAGCAGGAGTGTGCAAAGGCAGATCCGAGCACACATTCTGCATGCAGAAGTTCTTAGCTGCGAGCCACAGCATTGCCACATTAAAAGATCTCCAGTAACAAGCTGTAAAAAGACCTTTGCCTGAGATCAAGGAGAGCTGCTGCCAGACCACATAAAAAACACTCAGATAGATAAACCAGTGGGCATAAGAACTTAAGTGGAGCCCTGCTGGATCAGAGAATGCATCCAGAATGCACTATGGATCAGAGTCGCAAGGGACCACGGGGGTCATCTACTCCAACCCCCTGCAGTACAGGAATCTTTCCCCCAATGTGGGGCTCAGACTGTCTCTGGTCCAGCATACTAGACTAATAGCCCATCAGAAGCTCTAGATTCAGCTCCCTGTGTGCTTGGTAAGAGAGGAATTTTTGGGTTGTGTGGTAATTTTGAATTTATTTGTATGCTGCCCTTGAAATCCATTTGTGGATGAAGGGTGATTTATAAATGTTTAAAATAAATAATTAAAATTGAGCCATTAACGCATACATCTCAAACGCAGCAAGTTAGGTAAGGGTCAGTTCACAGATTATACAGAGGAGGTCTCCCCATGTAGTTTTCATTGCGGTCATCAGCGTCCATAACTCGGCCCGAGGTTGAGTACTTGTATAAACACCAGCTTCCATCCCCAGTAATTTAAATTAAGCGGTCCCAGGTAGCAAGGCTGAGAAAGACATTTTTCTGGAGAGCTGCTACCTGTCTGAGTAAACAATTGGGGGGGGGGGAGAGAGAGAGAGAATGGAGTGCGCCTCCAGGGGGGAAGTCAAACCACTGCATTGGGAGAACTGAAATGACCTCCCTGGGATGCAGGCCTGAGCCGTGAGTGTGGAGGCGCTGGGCTGCCCAGAGGGCAAGACGTGGTCCAAAGGAAAGCAGAGCTAGGCTGAACGACTTGCTGGAAGGAGAAATACCCTGGTATTTCCATCCAGTTGTCTTAGGGGCTCTACTCTGAATTTGTGTGGGGCTTAATCCTTAGCCAATTCTACTCACGAAGACTTTCCACATAGGTTTAGGATCAGAGTTTTCCTTCTTCTAGATGGGCTACCCTCCCAAACTCCCTGAGGGTTTGAGACCCATCGACTCAGCCTTTAGTGAGTCACAAACCCTAAACTCTCGCTTTCCCCCCTGTATTTGTTTTATTTTATAGCACTAACAAGAAACTTCATGCTTAACAGGGTAAGATAAGCAAGCAAGCCAGATTGATTGTTGGAGTTCGTTTCAGAGAAGGCCATAAAAATATGTGCTAAGTTAGAAAGTTGCAGGCATGTCTTTCATAAAATATAAAGGAGCTGTACAAGCTTATGCCATCACCTCCTAGCATCTGCTTTCTTTCTCCCTCCCCTAACTACACAGAGCTCCCCAAAGCCAAAATCTCCCTTGGCTTAAGTGCAGTATAGAAGACAAATTTATTCAAGGGCTTTGTAATTGTCTCTCAAAGTTAAGAACTCTTCAGGATTTCCTTTTCCAGCTCCGAAATCACAGTCATATGTCTTTATAGATTGGAGCGGCTTGCTGACATCTCACTAAGAATGGAGTTATTTGAAATTTGTGTGATAGTGTCGCCACAGTTATCTCCAAAGAGAGTCAGAGCTGTGGAAACGTTTAGCAAAGCTAGCAACTGGGGCAGTCAGTAACTCATTGCACAAGTTCCATGTCCCCATTTGTCATCTGCTTTGAAAACAATGGCGGGTAAAGGGTCTACTCTGGAAGGCAGCTCATTGCTGCAGAAACTTGATGAAGCAATAGTGTATTTATTTATTTCCAAGCCCCTGAAAAGAAGAAGAGAAGACCCAGGAATTATTTTCCTTAGCAACAAAAGCTATATTCAGGGAAGGGGGAAGAAGGTCACAAGTTTATGAGTTTAGAGACCCCCTGTCAGTAGCCCCAGTCTCTGTGGCCGACTGATTGGTTCTACACAACAATTAATTATGATTAGAAACCAATTAAGTGGGTCTATGTACTAGGTATGACCTTCATTTGGTTTGTACAAGCCGTGCAGCCACAATTTCTTTGTCAATAAAAAGGGGGAGAAGTGACATCATCTGCCCAAGCACTAAGCAAACGGTGGATCCTCCTTCCTCTGGCAAGTGAATGAAGTGATAACAAGGATTTCAAGTTTTCCTGTACTTGTGACAGATTAGCCTAAATGAGGGAAATAATCAAAAGCAGGATGAATAATTGTACCCTTTGATGGTGTTCAGGATAGCAGTTTACAGTTCTTTGCGAAATAGTTTCACTTTTTAATTTAGAGCTATTTTTAGCCAACTGAAGATCTTCTGGCAATGCTCAGTGTGGGCTCATCCATGCTTACCTTTTACCTCGCACTTTGAAGGCTCAGGTCCATGCTTTCTGGGTCTGAGCACTTTCTCCAGAAAAACCTGCTCTTTAATGCTGAATCGGAACAAACAGCAATTTGGGTTTTTCATTGGTTGCCAAGAGTGTTAAATAACAGGTTTTTGGGAAGGAAGTGCTGCTGAGCAGAGGCGAGGGCTCTGACACGGGTTGGGAAAGTGTGGACCTGTGCCCACCGGGGGAGGAGGGAATTAGTGTGGATGAGTCTTGCAAGTTCACCCAATGCACTCAGAAGTAAGCACCAATGGAGCTTTGCTGACATCTCACTAATCTGGTTAGGGATGTGAACCAACCAATTTACAACAAACTAACCATTGTACCACCCTTTGCCAGCTCTCTAGTCTATGATTGCTTGATGATCCCCCAAAAATGTTTATCATTATTCTATACTGTGTGTGTAATGCCTGCATTTTTGGGCTCTCCTTGGGGGTGCAACCATGTGGGCTGCTGTTCTGAGCTCCTGCGCTTCAGAATTCACAACCATGCTATTGGTCAGGGAAGAAGTGTTAGAGATCTATTGGGGTGGGGGAATTTGTTTATTTATTAATTTCTTAGAATTTCTACACTGCTGGATTGTAAAAAGTAAGAAACTCTCTCAAAGCAGTTTACAAAAGAAGAAGAATTAACAACAATAATAATGTAAGACTTTTGAAAAGTTTAAATAACACTACACTAAAAGCAGATTAAAACCCACACCAGTAAACTACATTATGGCTTGTTTTCCCTTGTAAATGTCACCGTGGAGTACAGAGTATGTTCGCCTTGGTGTTTTGAAAGCTCTGAGGACAGAACATGTGAAACGACTTACAGTAACTTGTCCCACCCAAGGTCAACAACAATTTGAAATCATTGGCATTTAATTATTTGGAACTTAAAGTAAGACTTTAATTTCCCTTTGAAAAACGAGTAAGCAGCCTCCTCAGTTTCTATAAAACCACATTAAAGGGTGGGGAGGTACACCCCCACTAAGATTAAAAACTGCAACTGGGATGACACAGTCATGGAATTATTTTGGCCATGTTCTGAAAAGGAAATCTCATAAGAACCTAAGAATGGCCTGGCTGGATCTGACCAACAGCCGTATAATCCACTCGGCTGCTTCTACTGTGGGAAGCCAACTTTGCTGGTTATTCACACAACTGTGCCTGAAGGCATCAGCCCTGCCCTGCCAGATGAAAAACTCTGGCGTTAGCATTCATGTGTTGCCTCCAGGATTTACAACCTTCTTATTGAATTTCTTAAAGTTTACTTGGGGAGAGGATTTGGGTACCAAGGTCGAAGAGTAGGACCAGGGCTGTTTGTGGTGTAGTCCTGCTTTGAAAACCATCGCAATTCCTCCATTGACAGGCCACCCACCAGTCAAAATTCAAGAGGCCTTCCTTGCTGCAACCGTTGATGGGCTGGTTGGTGCTTATATTGTTGTTGTTTAGTCGTTCAGTCGTGTCCGACTCTTCGTGACCCCATGGACCAGAGCATGCCAGGCACTTCTGTCTTCCACTGCCTCCCACAGTTTGGTCAAACTCATGCTGGTAGCTTTGAGAACACTGCCAACCATCTTGTCCACTGTCGTCCCCTTCTCCTTGTGCCCTCCATCTTTCCCAACATCAGGGTCTTTTCCAGGGAGTCTTCTGTTCTCATGAGGTGGCCAAAGTATTGGAGCCTCAGCTTCAGGATCTGTCCTTCCAGTGAGCACTCAGGGCTGATTTCCTTCAGAATGGAGAGGTTTGATCTTCTTGCAGTCCATGGGACTCTCAAGAGTCTCCTCCAGCACCAGAATTCAAAAGCATCCATTCTTCGGCAATCAGCCTTCTTTATGGTCCAGCTCTCACTTCCATACATCACTACTGCTAGGAAAACCATAGCTTTAACTATACAGACCTTTGTCGGCAAGGTGATGTCTCTGCTTTTTAAGATGCTGTCTAGGTTTGTCAATGCTTTTCTCCCAAGAAGCAGGCGTCTTTTAATTTTCTTGACCAGAGATCTGTTCAAGAAAATTGGAGATATGAAAGGAACATTTTGTACAAAGATTACCATAATGTTGGTGGTTATAGCAAGCTGCTTTGCAGTCCATCTGCAGACACAAGTTGGATTCAAAGCACAGCAGCAGGTGGGCCTCTGAATCCACACAGCACCTACAAATGGCCAAGCAGGGCTCCCTGACAGTGCTGACACAGAACCTCCTTGGCTACGCTAAGGAATTCTCACAGGGAAACTCAGCAGGGCTTGCTGGGTCCTGCCTGCAAACAAATTCAATTTAAGCTCCAAATTGTTGTTGTTGTTGTTAATTAAATTTATTAGTCACTTTTTTTGTCATGGCAACTCAAAGCAAGTTACCGTTTCTTTAACAAAATGAAAAACACATCAAAAACAGCGTCCCACCCAGGCAAAAAGACCATAGGTAGTAAAAAGCCAAAGGCCATATGAAAAAGGTCTGTTTTTGCCTGGCACCTGAAGATATGTAAGGATGGTGCCAGGCGAGCCTCCCTGGGGAGAACATTCCATGGGCAGGGAGCCACCACTGAAAAGGCTTGTTCCCCAGACCTCCCATGGAGGGAGCACATGAAGGAGGACCTCAGATGATGATCACAGGGTCCAGGTAAATTCATATGCAAAGGGGTGGTCCTTAAGGTAATGGGGTCCTGAGCCATGCAAGAATGTAGAAGCCCAAACCAGCACTTTTAATTGGGCCTGGAAACAAATTCATAGCCAGTGCAGCTGGGCCGTAGGTACAGGCACCTACCCATTGGTGGACAATCAACATGTGCCTGACTGCCCCCCCCCCCCCAGTTTTTGGTGCTGAAAGGGGGTGGGGAGGGAGCAGAACAGGGCAAAATGGACTTGCGCATGTCCTGCTGGTGCGCACGGCTGCTGGGAACGGAACCCCTGTGCAAGCAGGAATTCCCCTGTATATGGACCCGCTTTGTGAAATGCATAAAGAAGATGGAGTCCAGCTTCCAAGGGAGCTCTCAAGTGCAAATAATGTGATCGACCTCAGCGGAAACAAATGCCCCGTTTCAAATAGGAAAGGATGTATAAATTAATTAATTAAGCGAATGTTTATACTTGCTTTTCTATTAGAAACAACAAAACGCGGCTTACAGTAAAATAATGCCATACAGAATACAGACAATAAAATTACGTAATGGAAAATATCAACAATCTGAATAAATCATAGAATGGTGATCCCTGAGACCCACTGAGCCCCTCTCTTGATGGTGCCTCTTACCAGTTTGGTTCAAAGGCTGAGAGCATGAAGAGGGGCATTCTTGGAGGCCACACTCTGTTATTAAATAAGGCCCTGTCCGTGTAGACACACCAAAGTCCTAGCCTGTGCATTTTTCAGAAGTCCTTTAAATCAGTGCCAGTCTGGGTTGCCTTTCTGTACTCAGCTTAAATTAGCAAAGTGCAGACATTACAATAAGGTTTTAGCTGAACAAAACAAGTAAAAAAACTGTTGGTTTGCGAGGGTTATTTGTCTCTATCCATGTTTTCTTGTTACTTGCCCCCCCCCCCCGTCCCCCAAGGCTGGGGTGAGGAAATCTGAATCTAAATAAACAAGCAATTGTCACACCTTGTCCACGGGTTTCAAGGCCACTTACTCTGGAGTAATCTTATTGGCTTTCTGGACTTTTAATCTACACAATTTGTTGTGGTGGGGGGAGGGCAGAATCACAAATGCAAATGCTTTCCATTTCTTGACTGTGATGATTTAAAATGACAATGCCTAGAAAATATAGCTTGTCAATTTTCTTTCCAGTGAACAGACTGAATATTTTCCAGTCAATGCACTTGAAGAATATCAGTTTTGGAAGTTTTCCACTTTACTTAAACATGGAATATTTTCAGAGTTAATAAGAGACACTTTAAGAGAAAAGAAAAATGATAAGGCATGTATGGTTCAGACAAGGGAGATTCCCTCTCCCCAAACACCATGAATAACAATTTAAAGGCACTTAGTTGAAGGCAGCTAATGATTTCAAATTATAACAGAATTGCTGCAGTGTTTTATAGATCAACATGGAAATAAAATCCCTCCATATTTGCCATCTGATATGTTTTTCTTTCTTTCTTTCTCTCCACTATCTGCAAAATAAAATAAAATAAGTAAAAACAGAGTTTTAAATCATGCCTGATGCATCTAAATTTGATGCATCTCCAGAGAAAAGTGGATAAATAAATACACCATTTTCTATCATCTCAGAGTATTTAACACTAACCTAACTCTCCAATAACTAGCAGAAGATTATAGTCTTAATTCTCGTTTTCTGGCTAGTTTAAGCCTCTCTAGGGAACCGTATTGGCTGCTTGTAGTCTCCCCCCTCCCCTTGAATCAGCAGTATCAGGAAAGACTTATGTTACTAAAATATATAATGTAAATTTTTTTTAAAAAAAGGACAAAATCTAGAAACCTGGAAGGGATGGAAAAGGGAAGTAGCATAAAAAGAAAAGCATATATAAAGACAGAGGGAGCTAAGCCTTTTTCAATAGGGGCAGTCTGAAATAACCATGGTTTCTTCTTTGAGTCGTGAGAATAGCTATTTTCTTGTTTAAAAGCTTAAAGAGCTATTAAGATGGGCAAATCACTGGTAAAACAGCTGGAAATGTAAATAGCAATTTAAACAGTCCATTGCCCCTCAATCCAAATGTGGAATGTGCAGATCTACTTCAAAAAAGTCCCTCTGGTTTTATTATATTGTCAACGGTAAGAGGATTGAGTGAGGTACCCTTTTCTCAGTGGACTTGAATGGAGACGGTGTGCTTTATTTAGCAAATCCACAATTTTTTTATTTTTTTTTTGCAAGTGAGCAGACGGATCTCTAATTTCCACGCCATTCTCCCTTAGAGACCTCCTTCAATCGCACCATTCTTTCATTATGTGGAACTAATGAAGTGCTCCGCAGCCTTTAGCTCTCCAAAGAATCCATTGCTCCAGGAATATAGTACTTAAATAAAACATGTTTCGTTGGCCGACTTCAAAACAATATTCTTATAAAGAAAAAGGAAAGGGAGAGAAGGGATGAGGTGCAGAAGAGGCCCAAAATCATTGGATACAAATGAATGGATCTTAGTGGATGCTATATAGAAATACACTTTTTTAAAAGATGAAACTGCTCTACCAAGATGCTCTCTCTTGTGGCCCTTTTTCAGGCTCAGAATCTGCAGTCTCAAAAATATCAACTAAACACATTGGTTCTCAATTATTTACGACGATAAGCCACAAGTTAAAGTACTGAGGGTGAAGACCAAACGGCCCTGTTTATTTAGTGGTTTACTGGAAAGCTTTTTAAAGGTATATTAACAATAATATCTGGCGCTTCGTATAATGCCTTTTATCTTTCATACAAATGCTTTCTTTTATTTCACAAGTGACCATATTATTCATGGTTCCACGAAGGCCCCCTCTTGCCCACTTTCCCATCGATAGATCTCCCCAGTTATACAGAACTACTTGTTCCTACTTGTCACTCCAGACCTGATGGGAAATTGTGTCACTAGTTTTTGGTTTTTCACAAATTCTGAACACCTGATGCAATAGATGTTTGTCAACCTAAACCCCTCCCATTTTTTCTCGTTCAAGAAGCAATCGGCTGTCTTCCCATCCTCAGTCTGAATTTACTTTTAGTGTATTTTCCTTTCTTCCTATTCCTGCATTATCCTGGTCAGTTTTAAATGATCGTTTCGCATGATGAGTTCTTACATAAGACAAGCTCCAATTGTGGGAATCAAGCTTCAAACTTGGACTAGGCTAGGAATGGGGGTGGGGTGTGGGCGAGGGTTGTAAATCTTTCAATTTTAATTAGCCATCATCTTCTCTTGTGTTGCTTATCTTTCTTTATTTAGTGCTCCGTTCTAATTTGCAGCACATTATATCTTGGCTTTAGCAAGTGAAATCATACTATCATCTTGATTACTGTAGTGCTGGCAACAAGATGTCACTTGGCTCCATCTCAGTAAAAAATAGAACAAACTGTAATGTCTGTCTTTGTGAAACAATGGGTATTTTTGGAAACTGTTGTAACTGTGTTATTTTCAGCTAAATAATTTTTAGAGCATGCCCTTTATTTTTCTAAAAATCCCCACTATTCTGCCAAATCTGCTTCTTTGGAGAAAAAAAGTATATAAATACCTCTACACAGATGAAAGACAAATGATGTTTTAAGGAATGCCATCACTGAATTTCAATATCTTCTTTTGCTGGAGAGATACTGTAGCAGCACAAACCTAATTAGCCACTGCTGTACCATGATAATAGGCATAGGTTTTGAACAGTGTCAAACCAACAAAGGCCTGGGAATTGGGAATGCTGGTTCAACCTTTTAAAACATACATATTTAGCCTAGGTCTTGTCATAATCTGTATTTTGAACACTCAGTGGCTCAGTCTAACATCTTGTTATTTGAACTGTGTTGCTGGATTTAACAGAAACTACCTTCATGGTAGTGGATAAATTAGTGGGAAAGATTGAGGGCACAAGGAGAAGGGGACGAGATGGTTGGACAGTGTTCTCGAAGCTACAAACATGAGCCTGACCAAACTGTGGGAAGCAGTGGAAGGCAGGAGTGCCTGGTGTGCTCTGGTCCAGGGGGTCATGAAGAGTCGGACACGACTAAACGACTAAACAATAACAATAGTCCTTCTACTACGACAAAGGCTATCCTGATTTCAGAAGCAGTCGCAAAAAGAATGTGTGATGGATGTGTATACATGTTTTAGAAATGGTCAGGATTTAGACGTGTCTTGGAAAGAAACGGATACTCTAAGCCATATTCTTGGCCCTGCATAGAGAATTATAACTAATATTTAACTGATAAAAAGTAAACATTTCAAAATATAAATTTTCTTCACATCTAAGAACAGTCTGGCCGCTTCTTTAGAACACAAACTGGTAAGTCATGGGATACAAACCAGGAAGCACAGGGTCCATTGCAAGTAGTTCCCTTGCAAAGCTCTTATTCATGTTGATGTGTTTTGTGTATGAGGCTTTCCGCTGTTTCATACCATGACTTTGCCTTCATCTACTGCAGCTGGAGAGCCAACACCTACTGTTAAGACATGTGCCAGCGCAACACTGGTCTAACCTCCGGGGGGGGGGGGGGAGAGGCAATTGTGGTTGGAGGATTATGTGCAAAATTATCTATTCTCGATTCTCTTGTTTGGTCATGCTAGAGTGTGCCCTTATCTACTTACTTCATCAACATCTGGAGGGGACAGTGTGCCCTAGCAGGGATGCATAGAGACCTCTCCAAAAAAGGATGGAGCAGATCTGGTGACTCATCTCCATCCACACTAGGAAGGTATCAGGTAATTATGTCCAATGACTCAATAGGATGGAGTAGGGCAAATCCATGACAAGTGGGATACAGCTCCTATCCAGCAAAGCCCATAATACCTTAGGAGAGAGATTGTGGAGGGCATTTTCGTTCTCCTTTCCCTCAATTTTTGATAGTATCAATCCATTGCTGGAATTTAATGGACCTCTCTGAAGTCTATGCTGGAAATAAAAATTCTGAGTGGCTTCAAAAACATTTTGGCCAAACAGGAAAAATAGATGTTCATCTCATATGTATTCCAAAAACATACTCTCATTAAAAAAGTTATTGATGAACATTGGCCTCAATAACATTAATATAAGTTCATCATTAGGCAATGCAGTGCTATTTTTCTCGAAAAAGGGGTGCTGGAACTCACCATGAATGCCTCTTGTTCTCTTACGATGGCCAGAACTGAATTCTGGAGAGTTCTGACTGAAAAAGAGCCCTGAGGCAAATTCATAATGTAGCATCATTCTTAGGAGAACTCTTTGTGGCAGAGAAAAGATGGCTGTCACGTTGGTCAATGGGGGCAGATATCTTCCACCCCTCAAAAGAGAGAGAGAGAGAGTCTGGAATTGATCACTGTTTCCCAAAATTACAGAAGGAACACTTCCAGACAGATGCAACATGTAACGAAACAAAAAATGTTGGATCTACCATCCAACATAAAGTTATTCAGATTATTCCTACTCCCAAATGATTAATTCAGATTTGGCTGGTGCTTTTACTGAACAACCCAAAAGTAAGCACACACAGAAAGAGTGTCTAAGTTGGGCCAAAGCCAAGATCCTACTAGTGTCTGTGCAGGTGCAGCACATTACATTTCAAACAGCAAGGAGAGAATTCAAGCATTAACTCATATGGATGAAAGTAAAGGGAAATATAATTGGTTCAGAGCCAAATCTGCTTCCTGGACTTAGTGACCTCAGTGACTGACAATCAGAGCTGCTTCTCATGTCTATAACCCACAAACACCTCTGCATTGTTCCACTCTCCTTCTGTTTCTTGATCATACAATAATGTTATGGTAGAACATTATTCTGCTTTGGTAGAATCATAGAGTTGGAAGGGACCACAAAGATCATCTACTAGTCGAACCCCCTGCAATGCAGGAATCTTTTGCACAACCTGGAGCTCGAACCCACAACCCTGGGATTAAGAGCCCCATGCTCTACCAATTATGAATTTAACTCATAGAGTGTAATATCTATTGTTTATCATGTCCAGTATATCTGAAGGAGCGTCTCCACCCCCAACGTTCTACCCGGACATTGAGGTCCAGCACCAAGGGCCTTCTGGCAGTTCCCTCACTGCGAGAAGCCAAGTTACAGGGAACCAGGCAGAGGGCCTTCTTGGTAGTGGCACCCGCCCTGTGGAATGCCCTCCCACCAGATGTCAAAGAGAACAACAACTACTAGACTTTTAGAAGATATCTGAAGGAAGCCCTGTTTAGGGAAGCTTTTAATGTTTGATGTAGTACAGTATTTTAATATTTTTTGGAAGCTGCCCAAAGTGGCTGGGGAGGCCCAGCCAGATGGGCGGGGTATAAATAATAAATTATTATTATTATTATTATTATTAGCTGATTTTCATACACAAATGAGTGCCCAAAGCAACATAAAGCATAAAAGACATCAAAAACCCCTAGGAAAGAATCCTTCTCACCACACTGAAAAGAGAGCCCACACTCACAAAAAACAAATCCAGTTGTTAAACTTGAGAGCCATGGCTGAGTGGTAGAACCAATGTTTTTGCAAGAACAAAGTTCCAAGTTCAATGCCTGGCAGCTCCAGCTTAATAGTCAGGTAGCAGGCAGTAGGGATGGGAAAGACGACAGCAGAAGATCTTGAAGAGTCCCTGTCAGTGTTCTGCCTTTGTACATGCCTAGCTATATTTCAGCATCTTAGCTCTTTCCGTGATCATAGCTGACAGGCATCAGTGATGATTATAATCCAGTATTAATGTATCTCATAATTTTTGTATGTTTTTCTGTCCAGCGCATTGTTCCTATTTGCCCCGAGTTCCACTTTTTCCATCATGCTGCTAACATTGTGCCTTGTGCAGACGACGGGGATAGGATGGGGCGAGATCTAAATATTTCTGAATAAATATTATTTTCCCCATAGCTACAGTGGTTAGTTTCAACACAGCACACTTTCCCCCTCATTCCAGAAGAAGACACACAGTAATATCTATTAGATGCTACTTTGTGAAAAAGTTTTGTTTATGCTGAAAAAGGTGTTTCCCTGCAAGGAAAAAAACTCTGACAAGACTTGATGGCATTTCCCAGCCATGTTGCAGCCAGCAGGCAAAACTGTCTAAGGAGAAGCATCAGCTTCCTCAGCCTGAAAGCAGAGATGAGCACCACACCCCAAAGTTGAATTTAACAGGACTTAACTGTCCGGGGACCTTTACCTTTTCCCAACTTGGTGCTCACCATAAATTTAGACTACAACTCCCATCTGCCTCAGCTGCCTTTCCATATGATCAGAATGATGGTCACAATTTAAGAAGGGCGGTGAGGGGGCAGTCAAACCTATGTGACAATTTCTCTGGGGTAGCTGTGTCTCTGGCCAACTCCAGCCCAGCTGCAGAACTACTATGCTGAACCAGAAATAGTTAAATGGGCATGTCTATTATTTTTATACATACCAAAGGGGAAAACAGGTCTGCCTCCAGATTTTTGTGGGTCGCAGGCAAGAGATTTACGGTGAGGTCTTTCCTCCACTCAGACTTCGAGTGAGCAGTAGGTGTTCGAGTGAGAGCAGCGAAGGCTACATTTGGTAAAGAGCCAGATGCTCCTTTCATCTCAGCCCCCTCCTCCTCTTCAGAAGGGACTCCAGAACTCTCTCCCCCTCATTTACACAGAATGGGGCAAACCTACTTCTCCTTTTTGTCTTGGAGCATAGAGCAATGGTGAGCACAGGGCCATCTACTGCTGGAGAGCCTGCTCCTACGGCTCTAGTGCCAGTAACAGGGGCAGTATTTGACCCAGTTTGACCCAGAGGAGTTGGCTTTAGGAAGAGGGCTGCTGCATCTGTGACGGCTGGCAAGGTCAGACAGTTGGCTCGCCCCAGCAGTTGGTGGGCATCAGGCGGATCTGGAGACCACCAGCAGTAGAACAAGAACCAAATGGGTGGGTTTGCAACCCTCCTCAATACTGAAGCCTCTCCTGCCAGGCATTGCAGCTTCAATGGTAGCGGGGAAAGCAATAGGTGGAGACCCAGAAGGTGCCTTTGCCCTAGGGAAAGAGACTCTGAGAGATGGCCTACTGGTTGTGAAAGGCCATGAGCAAGTCAATGAAGGCAGCGGAGAACATCCAGCTTTTGAGAGCTTTGATCCCAGCTGCAGCTGCTGGTGCCTGTGCACAATTTATTATGTTTCCCAAAAGAATTACTTGAAGCTACATCTGAAAAATTGGTCCCAGAAAAGATTTTGCCTTCATGGTGCTACTGGTGTTTTTGCTAGATTAACACAACCACCCCTTGTGTGCTTGGCCTGTATCATTATGGGGAATTTTTTTTAAAAAAAACCTCATCGTAACAAATGTTCTTAAATTATATGGTTTAATCTCAATCTATCCAAGAATGGGCCATTTAATTTTACTCTCCTGCTGAAATCGCAATAGTGCTCCTGTTCAGAATATGGTTCTGAACACTTAGCCAGCATCACAGGAATACAAAATACTTTCACTGAATCCACTTCATGTCCCTTTAGAAGGTTTCCATCATTTTTCATGTTTTCCATGTCACAGAGATTAGCAGGAGGCTGGATTGTGCTCAGTTCCTGCTTATTGGCTCCCCATAAGCTTCTGGTTGGCCACTGTGAGAACAGGATGCTGGCTGAGATCGGCCATTATGATTCACCCAAGAGGGCTCTTATGATTCACGCGTCTGAATGAGGCGAGTTATATATCCTGCATGATGTGGAGCTGATTCAGATTTCATTATTTTGCTACCTAGAAGCAATATGTTTATTAGAGATCTGTTTTCAGAGGGCCGTTTGACCTTAAGATCCCAAGCAATGCCACTCAGTGGTTGCTGCTGCCATAAAATTCCAATAGAAGAATAATTACTCATTTGTGACCCACAAACTTTCGAAGACTTACATTATCATGCAATACATGTTGTCCCACTTATATGGAACTAAAAAGTAAATTCATAGCAGCGTAAAGGTAAAGGTAAAGGTACCCCTGCCCGTACGGGCCAGTCATGTCCGACTCTAGGGTTGTGCGCTCATCCCACTTAAGAGGCCGGGGTCCAGCGCTGTCCGGAGACACTTCCGGGTCACGTGGCCAGCATGGCGAAGCTGTTCTGGCGAGCCGGCACCAGCGCAGCACACCGAAACGCCATTAACCTTCCCGCTATAAAGCGGTACCTATTTATCTACTTGTACTTTGACGTGCTTTCGAACTGCTAGGTGGGCAGGAGCTGGGACCGAAAGACAGGAGCTCACCCCGCCGCGGGGATTTGAACCGCCGACCTTATGATCAGCAAGTCCTAGGCACTGAGGTTTTACCCACAGCGCCACCCGCGTCCCTTCATTTCTATGGAACTAAAAAGTAAATTCATAGCAGCATAAAACCATGCTAAAAGGCAAATATAAATAAGCAGGCTAACATATAAACTTCCCTATATAAACTAGGGAAGTATGTCATACAAAAGATTTCTATATTTGTGGTGGCTGCACAGAAGCTAAGGAGGAATGGTACTGGAACAGAAGCTGCTATTTGTGCCAATTTCTTTATGTCTGAAGTTTTGCTGAAAGAGCTTTCATTATATCTTTCTGTTTGTTTCTTGTTATATTTAATACAATGTATATGTTATGGTATTGTTCTGATTATGATTTTGCATTGATGTGACATTCTTTCAATATTTTGACTTTGGCATTCCACAACAACCACCACTCCATCCTGTCTATCCTAGAATTTTCGTGCTGAAGAGACTTAAATTTTTAGATGGTTATTCTCCAATTTATTTTCTTCTATTCTGTGGTAGATCAGAATATTTTAAGCCCATGTTGCAGTGAAATTGGAGCATAAGGACAGGTATGACATAATATTCAGCCTTATTTAACCAAACAATTAAGGAATGACTAATGGGAACACCAAATCTAAAGAAATGTGAATTTTCCATTTTCAGTTATCATATGTGCATCTGAACCATGGTGAAGAGTTAGCAGACAATGAGAACTGTAATCAACAGGAGTGTCCTAAGCCCCCCAAAGATGTTGTCAAACTAATTTATTTAAATTAATACATCGGTTGTTGAATAAATGTAACCCATGTGCTGGTAACCTCCAAGCTGTATTACTGCAATGTACTCTATGTGGGGCTGCCGTTGTGAAAGAATTACACTGTCTGCCAATTCACTGCTGGAGTCCAAGGTGCTGATTTTAGTATATAAAGCCATACACAGCTTAGCACGAGGATATCTGAAATATTGTCTCACCCCTTATAAACCCAACTGACCACTGCACTGTGCAGGTGGAAGGCTCCTGTAGATACCATCTCATCAGGAAATCAATTCTGCCCAGTGTTGGAATCGGGCCTTTAGGGTTTCAGCACCTCCCCTTGAACATTAGACAAGGGCCTTCTCTTGCCTTTTAAGC
This sequence comes from Podarcis gaigeae, assembly GCF_964106915.1. Classification (NCBI taxonomy): domain Eukaryota; kingdom Metazoa; phylum Chordata; class Lepidosauria; order Squamata; family Lacertidae; genus Podarcis; species Podarcis gaigeae. The sequence continues at coordinate 4,584,040 of NC_139681.1, forward strand.
TGAAATCTTTCCAGTCTGCATCTGTACTGGAACCAGTTTTTAGATGTTTTTTATTGTTTTATCACTTTTTGTTGGTTGCACTGGGCTCCTTTGGAAGGAAGGGTTATACATATACATGTAATAAATAAAATAATTATGATCTGATCTGGTCATAAAGTTCTTGTGGAAGACTGTTAACGTAAAACAATGCCTACAGAAAAAATTCTGTCAGACAAGAAAGGAAAACACTGGAAACCCCCAAATCCCACTTCATTGAAGGAATTTTTGAAGTTCATGCAGTCAAATAAGAAAATTCATGGCTGGTTCACCATTATTTGATTACCAATATGTCCATTATTTGAGAACCAACATTTGTTGACTGTCAGCTAGAAGTGTGAACAGTCTCCGGGGAAAAGCATTGCGTGTGAATGTTCTGCTGCAATGATCAATCTGCGATGACTCCAGCACAAACGCTAGGTCAGCACTTGATGCTATAGTCAGCAAATGATGAGCATATATGTTTTTGAACTGAAAGGAGATAAAGGAAGAAAGTAATCTTTTGGAAATTTACTACAGAATTTGCTGGTAGCTAAAATGGTGACATCAGTGAATCTATAAACATTTAGCAGTACCCAAGATCTGGGAGGAAGCAAGGTGTTGTGTGAATTTATGATGCAAGCAGCAGCCCAGTGTGAACCAGTAAGAGGAGGGAGAAAGGGATTTTCCCCACTGTAGCGAGTGGCAGCTGGGCAGTCATGGGGCAAGACTAAGGAGGTCACAGGGGCATGGCCAGTTGCTCTCGTTTTTCTCCCCAGCCTCCTCTTTTGCAAAGATACTGTGGACATTTAAACACTGCAGTTGCAAAAATATTTAGTGTGCAACCTAACTGAAAAGGGTCTTACTTTGGTTCAGAGGGCGGTCCCTTCTGTCACAGTTGCTTCTCTATAGGCAGAAATGATCTGTGGCCTCACCGGTTCTGATTCTCTCCCTATTGGTCTCCTTTACAAAATATCTTACCAGACGTCCCTGTTTGCAGGGGACAGTCCCCAGATTTACAAATCGGTCCCCTGACAAAATCCATCTATTTAGTAGGAAGTTGAAAAGTGTCCCATGATTCACTGAAAAAAAATCTGGTAACCTTATTGGTCTCCTTTACAAAGAAGAAGAAGAAGAAGAAGAAGAAGAAGAAGAAGAAGAAGAAGAAGAAGAAGAGGGGCAGTAGCAGCAACGGACACTTGAACATTAAAAAGATAAAGGTACCCCTGCCCGTACGGGCCAGTCGTGTCCGACTCTAGGGTTGTGCGCCCATCTCACTTAAGAGGCCAGGGGCCAGCGCTGTCTGAAGACACGTCCGGGTCACGTGGCCAGCGTGACAAGCATACAACTGCAAATACTTAACACCTAACAGTCTTACCTTGGTTCAGATCTGCTCTCACAATATCTAGTGTGGGTTCATGTCAAAGAAACCAAAAGTAACCTCCATTGAATTCCATGGGGATTGCTCCCTGGGAAGAATGTACAGGAGTATAGCCTAAAGTGGCTGGTTCTAAAGGTACCACACTGGACTGTGAGCAAGGGAACCCGTAAGTTTCCAGACCAATGGGAAAAGATTATTCCCCTCCAGCTTATTCGCTTCTACATCTTCTTCCCAGAACATGATATAAGGTGGAGGGATATTAACTGGGCTGGAACCTGGGAGATCAGAATTCAAATTATGAGTCAGTCATTAAGTTCCTTGTGTGGTCTTGCACCAGTTGCTTTCCCTCAGTATAATCTATCTCACGGTGGGGGCTTTTAAGGTTTTAAGGATAACATATGGAAAGGGAGACCCATGAATACCACCACCAGGGAGATCCCTAGAGGAGAATTAAAATGGATATAAATTACATACTGATAAAGAATGAGAAGAAGAAGAGGAGGAGGAGGAGGAGGAGGAGGAGGAAGAAGAAGAAGAAGAAGAGGAAGAAGAGGAAGAAGAAGAGGAGGAAGAAGAGGAAGAAGAAGAGGAAGAAGAGGAAGAAGAGGAAGAAGAGGAAGAAGAGGAAGAAGAAGAAGAAGAAGAAGAAGAAGAAGAAGAAGAAGAAGAAGAAGAAGAAGAAGAAGTGGTCTATCTCTAGCCTGCCTTCCCCCAGTTTTTGATTCAGGGAAAGTGTGTGTAGGTTTGAAATAATGGGGAGAACCTAAAAATCAAAGGAAAAAATGGATATTGGACACAATCAAGATATTCAGGCCTACAAATATCGGACTATACATGGAGGTCTTTGCAAATTAAAAGAAACATAGGTGGGACCTCTACAACACAGGAATAGTTGGGGATTGGCTAAGGGCAGTGGGGCAGACAGCTGACTGGCTAGAAAACAGGAGAATTCCTCCAGAACCCTCTAAGTTCAAACGGAAGTCTAAAATGGGTGTGGGGCAGAAAAGAGTGGAGAGTAGGGGTTGCTAAAAAAAATTGCTTTAGATGCTATTGTTCAGGTCCGTGCCCCGGCAACAATGCCCTCACTGACCACAGTCTACATGATTCCCCAATTCTAGAAGGAGGTGGCCAGACGTCCAAAACAACCAAAACTTAATATGGAGAATTACTGTTTTGTGACTTTTAAACAAAACATCCACTAAAATTAGCATGTCAGAAGCAGTTACGTTACTAGAGCTCTGCTTTCTTTTGTTTCAGTTACGTTACTAGAGCTCCTCTTTCTTTTGTTTCAAGGCCCTTAACATGTAGGGATGAACCTACATGTTTTCTGTGGCAAAAGGATAACATCTTAAGGCCTGCATTCCGCCCCGCCCCGCCCCCCACCCCTGCAGTGTGAGTGTGGGCATAGCCATATCATTGCACATGATTTTGCATCTCTGGGTTATAGCTCTAGCTCTGTGAGACTGTACAAATCTGGTTCTCAACCCTTTAACTTGATGCTGCAATGTTGGAACTGACATCCTCCAGCAGTTAGGCTATTCCAGGGAAGCTTTTCTTAAGTGGTGCCTAGATTGAGTTTCCAGCTCTGAATCCCCGTTATTTTTCTTTAGTGTGAAAATTGTGCATTCCTCCTGGTTGTTTTCTTTAAAAGACCAATAATGAGAGGAAAAAGCAAATGCCTGCCAAAAAAATAAGATCTGTGCCCTCTTCTTTTCTATTTTAAAATTTCTCATCACAGTGATTACGGGAGTTGAAATGCAAAGTGTAAGTGGTATTTTTTTATATTAAAAAATCCAAGCAGTTGAAACCAAGAAAGGAGACACAGAAAATAGGAATTGTATGGGACTGGAGAGAACACTAACTAGTCTTTTTTGAGATTATTTTCTGTCTTTTTATTAAAAAAAAAAAAAAACAAAACCCCTTCAGTTTAGTCAGAAATTCTTTTCTCGTAATTTGAATCCATTGGTTCAGGTTCTACCCTTTGGAGCAGCAGAAAACAAGCTTGCTCCATCTTCCATGTGCCAGCCCTTCCGATATTTGAAGATTTTTCTCATACCTCCTCTCAATCTCCTCTTTTCCAGGCTAAACATACCCAACTCCTTCAACCATTCCTCATAAGGCTTTTCAGACCCTTGATCATCTTGGCCGCCCTCCTCTGAAACCCGTTCCAGCTTATCAACATCCTTCCTAAATTGTGGTGCCCAGAACTCAACACAGGACTCCAGGTGTGGTCTGACCAAGGCAGAATAGAGTGGGAATATTACTTATATAACTTCTCTTGATCTGGACACTAGATCTACAGCCTAGAATGGCATTAGCTTTTTTTTCTTTTTCTTTCCGCTGCATCACACTGTTGACTCATGTTAAGCTTGTAGTCTACTAAGACCTATACTTTTGTTGATGCAACCTGGGGCTGCATTATTGCTGCAACACATACACCAAAGGTCACACTCCATATACAACAGCTTCATAGTGCTGCGGCAGCTGGCCAGTCATTCCTCTATTAGGCAATTTTCTGGCAAAACTCCTTCCTTGCAACATTGGCTTTCTGTCTCCATTATGCTCTGCTTGTACGTTTGTAAATAAAGCAAGCTTTTTAAATGCTCTGTGTCTCCGGTGCTTTTTCATTCAAAGAAACCCAACTCAGGACTTGCTTATGACTCCACTCTTCAGCCAAAAAGGCTCACCTAAGATCAACAACCACAAGGCAAGTGCATGCCTGCAGGCTTACAACCTAAAACACACGACACAAAAGGAAAGAGAGGTGAGGAGGGAAGAGCAAACTCAGCCACAAGTTCTTAAAGCTGTAAAGTTCTTGAACTTGAATGGAAAGAACTGGGGGCGGGGAAGAGCCAAATGCAGCCGGTTTATAAGGAGAGCTGGTTCAGTGACCCTCCATATGGGATCTCCCGTTAGGAGAGATCTCCAGTGTTGAAAGGTCATGGCAGTTTGGCTGGGATAGTCTCAGACTTGAAAGGTATTGTGTTGGAGACCCTCAGTAGTAAGGGAGAGGGCAAGGAGTGATGAAGGGCAAAGGAGGAACCCCAAAATCGTGGCAGCAAGAAAAAGAGGGGAGAGGAACTCTTCCATGGTGGCTGTTCTCTTCCCCACACTCCTTCCCCAAAGACAAATGTCCAATTTTAGAAGTCTGATATTCGGGAAATTATAGGGTAGTTGACGTTAGAAAGCTGGGGGGGGGGTACTTAGTTGTTTCTTGACAATTGCTATATTCAGCTCTTTCAAATAGACCTCTCTTCAAAGCCTCAGGACTGTGAAGTTATCAGTTGGCGTTGGGTGGGTGGGTAGAGAATTGTAGAAGCATTTGTTTGTGGCTGCTCAGGCGCAGCATGCCTTACTTTTGGTTCCTGGTGGTTTAATAAAGAGTATGGCAAAGTTAAATTGCTCTGAAATATTGGGGGCAGATTTTCGTTGAGCAGTCACAGATTGGTGCATATAATGTCTGTTATGTGTTTGCGGGAGTAGACTGTATACCTGAGCCTCCTTCTAATTCCTGGGTCCAGCATGGCTCCTCAATTCCTGGAAAGAGCCAGGCTAGCTTCTTGGTGAGGCAATGGCCATGAAGGAAACAACGGAAGTGGCTCTGTGCCAGGTAGTAGTCTAATTCTCTGGTAGTTAGAAAGACAAAGGCCAGAGTTGGGAATTTGTGTGGCAAGCTGCAGGCTGAGCAGCTGAGAGACTTCATGCCTGATTTCTGTTGGAATCCAAGGCTGGGGCTATGGGAGAAGCAGACGTTTTTGGGGTGTTAAATCTGGGAACCTCTCCGCCATAGGGTCAGGTTGTATATATGTGTAAAAGACACCACTTTTAGAAGGAAACACAAACCCCGCATAAGCATTGATTACCTATTTGTTTCTAAGATCAATCTAAAGTGCTGGTCAGCTTTAAACTGACCTTTAAAACCCTCAAAGGCCTCTTGCTCCTATACAGAAACACCCAGATTCTGAGATCAGCTTCAGATAGTGCCATTGCAACATTTCCAGTGGATAAGCACAAGGAACAGGATCTTTCCAGTGGTGGCGGCACAGCTCTGGAATACTCTTCCATCTGCATCTGGAAACTGGCTTTAGATGCCAATTTAAAATCTATTTGTTTTGTTGCTGTTGGAATGGCTTTTGAAAGACAAAGAGGTTAAGTTGGTTATGATACATTGGGCCAAAGATTTTGGTTATAATATACAGTTAAAAGACTGGGAGAAATTGTGGAAAGAAGGAATAAAATTTACTGCATGCCTTGAAAGAAAATATGATGAAAATGATGTACAGATGGTATATTACACCAGTGGAATTAGCTAAAATGTATAAAATAAGTAACAAATGTTGAAAATGTAAGGAAAAAGAAGGTACCTTTTATCATCTGTGGTGGGAATGCAAAAAGGTGTAAGGTTTCTGGGAAATGATTTACAATGAGATGAAAAAGATGTTGAAATATACATTTATTAAAAAGCCAGAAGCATTTTTACTTGGGATTGTAGGCATGGACATTAATAGGCAAGATAAAAAACTGTTTTTATATGCGACAATGGCAGCGAGAGTTTAATTGGCACAGAAATGGAAGCAGGAAGAATTGCTGATGAAAGAGGAGTGGCAGATGAAATTAATGGACTACATAGAATTGGATAAGATGACAGGAAGAATTCGAAACCAGCGGGACAGGAAATTCTTGAAGGATTGGAGTAAATTTGCAGGTTATTTGAAAAACATTTGTAATCAACTGACTTCGCTTGTAGGATTACAAGAAGTTTTGTAAGGAGAACTATATTAAATATTACAGGAAAATTTTTAGGAGAATGGATTTTAAAGTATGGATTATTAAAAGTAATAGTCTTGCATTTCCTTATCTTAACTATGAGATGAAGGTCGAAAATCACTAGACGTGGTTGATGGAAGTCCTAGGCCTATAGCCAAAATGTAGTATAAGATGAGAGATGCTGTGTTTTATTTGGAAAATATATGTACAAACCAATATATATATACGAAATCTACGAAATATATGAAATATACGAAATCTACGAAATCTACGAAATCTACGAAATATACGAAATCTACGAAATCTCAATATATATATACGAAATCTACGAAAGCATATATATATATATATATATAGTGTGTGTGTGTGTGTGTGTTTGTTTGTGTGTATGTATATTTGTTTTGACAGGTTTTTAAGAAACGATTACTTTTGCCACTGCCTCATTTCTTTAACTGCTTGTTACACATTGTTATTTGAATGGTTTGCTTTTAATGTGATAGTTTTTAATATGAGGATTTTCGTATCCAGAATGTTTGCCATAGCTGTCTGTTAAATGGTAGTTCTAGCATGTCCATCTTTTAAAGAATGAAATTTCTGCTTAAAATGTATTGAAGTTCACTAGATGGAGCTCTAAGGTACTAGGTAAGCTTCCCCAGGGACATTTGCAGAGAGAAAGCTCAGCAAGAAACTTACAACTTCTTCATGCCTTTCTGCACAAATGTCCAGGAGAGCAGAGAAAAGAAAAGCCTTAAAGAAATAACAAGATCCAGAGAGAGAGAGGTGCAGACATTTGAGAAGTCCTTTCCTTGAGCCTTCCTCATTTGTAAACCTGAGGGCAGCACGTCTCTTAACACTGATTTTTATAATCCACTCGAGAGTCTTTGGGGCTAAAGGGGGCAGTATAAAATGGCACATGCAAACAAACAAATAAACTGAATGAACACAATAGATGAAGAATAAGAATTCAAAACTATTTCCTAGTAATAATAAAAAAATTAAAATTATATATCACAGATTGGATTTCTAGATTTTTATAATTAAGAATTAACAAGGACTTTAAAAATACCTAATCATTTCTTCGTCTTCCGAAATGTCCGTATGTTGGAGCTGCTATTGCACTATGTATAATGTGTTGGAGTGGAATTTAACTCTTTTATCTGCAATTAGTGTTTTACATGTTATAATTTATTTTGTCTCTCTTCTCACTTCTGTTTCAAATGGAAATCTATTGCTGTAGGAAGTATTTTGCATAAAGGAACTAATATAAAAACAGGCTGAAGAATCTTCTATCTACAGTTTCTTAATTCAATACTAAGCTTTTAGAAACTCTGGTTATATAGTTATATGGAAGAAAGCTTGGCAGCACACGAGCTTACCTTCCTACGCTACTCATAATATCTAAGAAAAATGAACTAAAGAAAGCAATTAAGGAAGGAGCAGGATTATTTTTGTACTGCTGGAAAATTCACATGTAGCCGACTTTGACATGATTATTATCTGCACTTAACAAGGAGTGACCCTCTGAATCCCCTCCTCTGTATTTTTTTTTTATAAAAAGAGCTACATTTTATCACTAGTTCAGTAATCTAGCCAATTCAATATGTCCTTGCTAAAATCGTCATCATCAACAACAACGTTGTCACTTGACATTGCAGGAAATTAAAATACCCAAGAAAAGGGAGGGGAGTCCTTTTAGCTCTGTTCAAACGTTATGGAAATCTAGTGGCTGGTATTAATGGTAATGACCTGAAGGGAGTGGAAAAGGCAGAACTAAGGGTTAGATGAGCCTGAAGGGAAAGGGGAAAAAAGGCACATACAAAAAGTTTTCTTTTAGTCTGTGCCCAAGAAAGGGAGGGGGGGAATCCCTCTTAGTGGTTGTCAAGGAGATCTGCTGTTGGGTTTGCTGGACTGTGGGCTTCAAAGATTCCTGCCTTTAGCTTGAGGCGAGCCATTTCTTTGCAAATCAGGCAGTCAAATCCTTGCAGCTCTGAAAATGTTGGAGGCTGCAATCCCAGGCACATTTTCTAGGAACGGCGTCCCAATGACCACAGCAAAGACGCCTAGGCCAGGTTATAAGGCTCATTGAAATATGCCGGCTGTGCACCTGAGGAGGGAAGGGGGAAAGAGATGGGGGTCAAACTTTTTGCCTCGGGAAGCAAGAAAAATAAAAACGGCAGTTGCTGGAGACGGCAGCCACTCTCTGCCTACACAAGGGACCTTTAAGGCTGTGCACCTAAGCCAGCTTCCAAGTTTGGTTAGGGTGGCACAGCCAAGTGTCCACAGCCATCCAGAGATTATGACCTTGAATGTTTGGTAAACATTGTCACCGAGACCCACCTGATTTAGAGAAGCTGTCCCAGTTTCTGATTTGATCCCGGAATGTCCTGCTTTTCCTTAGGATGTCCCTATTTTCATTAGAGAAATGTTGGAGGGTATGGAGTTATCTGACCCCCCAAGCCGCCTGAAGGCAAGCCTGTATTAGGAAAGCTTTTTAATGTTTAATGTTTTATTATGTTTTTATATATGTTGGAAGCTGCCCAGAGTGGCTGGGGCAACCCTGTCAATAGGGTATAAATAGTAAAATTATCATTATGGAATGGGACGTCACTATTTTCATTGGAGAAATGTTGGAGGGTATGCATGTTTCTTTCTGCCTTTATTGGCATTTTGGTACTGCTTCCGCCACTGCTAACAGCAACTTTATTTGTACGTTGCCCATCTGACTGGGTTGCTCCAGCCACTCTGGGCAGCTATTATTATTTATTAAATTTGTGAGTTGATTTGTCTTGCCTGAGGCAACCCAAAGCAAGTTACAACCAACTACTGTTGATGATCTCTGCACCAAGGACACTTGCACAGGTGGCTGTGCAAAAGGCATTGGGGGGGGGGTGGACAGCAAGACTAGCTGACCAGTTGGCAACCCCATTCCTGCACATTATCTAATGCAACCTCTGCAAACAGTCCGGTATGGCAGTCAGCCCCTCTTACCCTCTGACTGCAGGTCAAGGGGCAAAAATGATGAGCAGGGTCTGCCAGTTAAGGGAGTTTTCTTGGAAAGGAGATCAAAGAGAGTGTTAACGGCTGACACTAATAATTTTAATTGGTGGTTTGCATTTGAAAGAGAGAGAAAGAGGTAGGGAAACTTCCTTTTCATTTCCCTTCTTATGTGTATACCGCCTTTCTGTGTCGCTGTGCACAAGGAGGTTGACAAACCGGAGCAGCGACAGAATGATCCACAAAGACGACGCACCTGAGAACAACCCGACCCAGATGAGTCACACTTCACACGAGCAACTTGCATGGAATCAAGCCGTATTGAACAGAGTAGTAGCACAATATAGAAATAACTCTCGAAACATCAGCGGATAACGCCGAGGCAGAAATTGCAACCCACCGTTACGCGCATATAATCCATTAAAATAACATTGCAATGCATTAGGAAAAATTCAAAAAGAGCCAAGTGAGCAGCAAGGTCACAGAACTTTTCCTAAGAACGTTCTGGGAGATCTTTTCCTCTCCGGGCTTTCGGCGGAGGAGGTGGCAGCAGCGCCCCTCACTCGGGCGCCCCGCCGGGCCTCTGGCCCCTCTGCCCTCCCTGCGCTGCCCGGAGCCCCCGATCCCCAGCCGGCGCCCCTCCCCCGGCCGGGCGATTGGCCTCGCTCCCCGCCCGTCCCGCCCCCCGCGCGGCGCCCCCGCGAATCAGCGGGGCGCTGTGGGCGCGCCCGTTCCTGCGGCTGCGAGTCGGCCAGCGCCGAGCGCGCCCCGGGCACAGCCGCGCACGCCCCACCTCGCGCCGGGTCGCCTCATTGCCATGGGGACTGTGCGCCTGGCGTGGCACTTGGGCTGGGCGCTCGCCCTCCTGCTGCACCCGCGCAGCTTCGCCCCCGCCGCCAGCGCCAGCGGCGTCCCAGGTAAGGGCAGCCAGAGGAGGAGGAGGAGGCGCCTTCTCCCCTCGCCGCTCGGGGGGCTCAGGTTGGCGGCGGCGGGGAGAGAGGAGGCGGCGGCGGCGGCGGAGGGAAAGCGGCTTCTCCCGGGATGGAGCAGGAGCTCTGCCGCCGGAGAGGGAGAAGTTGCATGGCGGGGCGGGGGGGGGGCGGGGGGCGGGAGGGTGTTTTCGGTGCAGGACTTTCTTTTCCAGCTTTGTTTCGCGCCTCTCAGACTCCCGACTCCTCTTCAAAGTTCTTCTCCCCGAAGTGGGGAGATGCAAAGGCACCAGTTCGCGGTGTCCGGGGTCAACCTGTCTAGACAGAGAAGTTGAGCCAGTTCCCATATAGCAGCAGCAGCAGCAGCAGCAGCGCGAAAAGGTTCATTATAGGATTTCTTAACTTCACCTTGTGCTTCCTCGCCCCTCCCAGCCAGGCTCCTGCTCCAGCCAAATTTTCACAGGATCCTTCTATTGTGCTTCGAATAGTTGCCTGACCCTTCTTTGACTTGGGTTCTTTGTATTGGGGGGGGGGGGAGGGTTCAATATAATGTGGCAAATACCTTAAAGCTACTATAGGGTTTCTTCTCTGGCCCTCCGTAGGTTTCCAGATAGCCTGAACCTGCAGCTGTAGGTGCAAGAAAATTATATTCCTTCTCTTTCAGCAGAAATTTAGAGCATCTTGGTGGTTCTGTTTATGTTTTGTGAGATTTTAACTGGAGATATGATATGCGGAGACCAGCTGTCTCTGTCCCTTGCCTTACAAGTCAGTGATGCTCCTAGAACACCAGTTTGCAAACAGTGTCCTGCTACTGCGCTGGGAGAAATAACTTAATTAAATAATTAAATGCTGCTGTGAGCATCCAGGTACTCATGGAGGGGGCTGTCCACTGTGTCTCTGCATGATTCACTGCTCTGGCCTTGCCCCTTTTCAGCCAACTTCTGGGGGGGGGGGTAGGTAGGTGATTCTGCCCCTCTGAATCGTGCATGGAGCAGAGTATTCAATCACTTCTGATCCAGAGGGATGCTGTAGAATTCCCTGACCTTGGAGGTGGCTCAGCCGGGATTGTGATACTGCGCACAAACACACAGGAACCCTCTCACATTCAAAAAAGCAGACCTTTTTTTGGGGGGGGGGTGCACTTCAGTTTTACTATTTTTTAAATGTTCTTCTGTCAGAAGTATCAGGAAGAATAAGACAGACCTAGGAATCTAGTTGCATTAATCTTTCCCTATAAGCCAGCATTGTCCCTAAAAATGGTGAGGGGTCAGGGATTAAAAATATAATGCCTAAGCAGCCTAGCAGGAGCTGTGCAGCAGAGGAAGTTTCGCCGTTGGATCTGCCCTTTCCATTTGACTCATTGGCATTCACACGCCTGACTCTCAGGCATCCTCGGTTTGCTGTGAAATGTCCCCTTTGGGCTCAACGCAGTTTGAGTTTTTTGACGGCATTAGAAAGGAGCCCAGCTGTCACTTCTGCTGAGCTTGATGGGAGAGCCGCTTGCCCCTTTTAATGAGTCAAAAGTATGAACTTAGGCATTTGAAACAAAAGCGCCACCTCCTACTTTATCCCCTGCCTGACTGAATACATAGTGGCATGTGTATGTGATCTGAACTGTGCCCTGAAAAATTTACTGAAACCTGCCCCCCAACTTTAAAAAAAATAAAAAACCCCACAGCTAGTTCTGAACTGCTTGAGCAGTTGAAATAAATCAAAAGAAAGAAACCAATTAAGCCACTAGTCTCTCTCTCGCTCTCTTTCAGTCGTGGAGAGCAAACTTCTTTCTTTCTCCGCTTTGTTAGGAGCACACCAGCGCGGAAGGGACCTTGCCTGTCTGTGTTTTAAGTATTTTACTTCTTAGAAGGTTCGCCCGAAATAACAGTTCCTCTCTCTGCTTTTTATTCCTTCCCCTTGCAAAGTTCTCTGATGTGTGCCTGGCCACAATATCTGATTATTCCTGCTGCCCCTTAGCAGCCCCCTCCTCTCCCCTCCTCTGTGACTTTGAAGAATCCTTGTTTTATCGCTGGAGATGGCTGAGTGAGCATTTCTGAAACAATTAGCGTTAGGATTTCAGGCTAACAATCAAAGTCTTTTTCACTTTGGTGCACCTTTTCTTAGGATCTGTTAATCTAATTGGCATGAAACAAACTGCACATGGATGGTAGAGGAGTCTTTTTCTGCTCTCCCCATGCCCCCTCCCCACTATATTATAAATTTAAAACTTCACATTTATTGGCTCATGATTTTAGGCAGTTAATTGTTAGCCATATCATTATTGCTGGTGGAGGCTATGCAGCCAATAAGATAAAGAGCCCCAGATGGGCCTCTGGTATTAAATTATGAGGAAATCCATTTAAAGGCTCTTCTCGCTATAAGGCAGAGTTGCCTGATTGACATTTAGACAGTAATCAATAGCCTTGGGCCACTTTCTTCCGTGAGCACCAAGGTCTCCCAAGGCCTGGTTCTCAAAGACAAAGTTCTTCCAAAGGGACAGCTGATTCCCAGTGCCTTCCCCCTTATGCAGGGAATGCTGTTTCTCTTGACAATATCTCTCCCCTGCCTGAATTAATGCTGTAAAACAGCATGGATTGTGGATTGATGGGTTTCCTCTTACTCCTTTTTCTGAGTATTTATTATGTTTAGCTCTTTCTTCCATCAATTTTCTCAGCAGCAGCAACAGTACAGCATTTCGTATCCCTTTAAAAAACGTAGTGGGGGGGCATGGAAATAATAATACACTAGACATCCATTGTATGCCGTTAGTTGTGGAAAATGTTCAGAAGGGCTGCTCACTTGAAAGTCAGTTGGCTCCTTTGGAAATAGACCTTTTACACCTGACCCTTTTAAGGCTACAATACTATGCACACTTACTTAAGTTCCATGGAGTAAGTTCCATGGATCTCCGTGGGGCCTGCTTCTGAGTAGTTGTGTATCTGATTGGGCTGCATCCTACTACACCCTACTGAGAGTAGTCGGATTTAAATCAAGGAGCTTGCGTTAGTTTTGCTCCTTAGTATGTGCCGTCATTGCATCTCTTCATAGAGAGCAGGCTATTCAGCTGGATTAAACTTCACTTTGTGGCATGTTTCACAGGCTTCTGCAGTCATTTGTCTGCAGTATTCACCTGTTAGAAAGGCTGTCCCTAACATTAGCTAAGAGTGAGATGGCTGCTTCAGGTGACAGGTGCCCCTGCTGCTCTTTCTGAGCCTCACAGCCCTGTTGCCTTGTTCTGTGCCTGCTAAGGTAGCCTACTGGTGCGATTTCTGCTTGCATCTATTTTAAAGGGACACAACCGCTAAAATACACTGCAGGCACATGTCTCGCTTGATGGAGTTGCGTGCATTTTGTATTTGGTTATGCATTCTTCATTGCCAAAAATAATGCAAGAAGTGGTCCCCAGTTTCACGTGACGAATATGGGCAATGTTAGTGTGTTTCTAAGGCAGAAACCTAGTTTGGATTTTGGTCTTCATTCTGAAGCATTCATTCCAATGGCTTCATTCCAATGGCTTCAAAAGATGCCCAACTATTTTACGGAGAGCCAGGTTATCTTTTAAAAAATCAATTCACGAGGGTTAAGTTTTCTTTTGCCTACAGCTCTTCCTTGCTAGATACGAGGCATTTGCGTTTTGTTTATGGTATGTATGTTGCAGTGGTGACATCTAAATAATTCTGGGTTGCCTTTGGTGACACTTGGAGCAAACTCAGGTGAACAGATTTTCCAAGTGGAATCTCTCAAACGTTTTTATGAAATCCCTTGTTTTTCTTTTTTTATATGTTCTGTGATGCAGATGCTGATGAATGCACAGAAGGGACAGACGACTGTCACATTGATGCAATTTGTCAAAACACGCCTAAGTCATACAAATGCATTTGCAAACCAGGTTATAAAGGAGAAGGAAAACAATGTGAAGGTAAGGTTAGCTGCTCTCTTATTTATGTCAAACTTATCCCAATCCCCACCCCATTTTATTTACTCTGCTAGTGCTTCTGTAAATAGTGGAATTCCTGAAACAATTAATGCAGATTTACAGCTGCTTATTCTCAGATCGTGGTCTTTATTGGAAAGAAGCTCCTGCTGCTTCTGTTAATTGTTCTGTATCTAAACTGCAGCATCCTACACTCTGAAGTTACTTCTGGGAAGCCCAAGGTGGCTTTTGTTTAGAATTAGTATGTTTGTACAGACACATGCACACACCAAAGTTCTGCATGCATCATGTGGCTAATTTTCCTTGCCATATACTTGCTTCTGTTTGAGGCTTAGTTGAACCTCTCAGAAATAGTGCCCAGCTAATGGTCTACTTCGAGACAGGCTTTTAATCTGTGAGATTAGAGCGGGGCTATACACTGAAATATGAGCCAATGTTTTGTCATACTTTTTTTTTTTGCACTCTACGAAATCGAGGGACAGAACGTGGCAATGGGTGCATACTTACTCCAGCTTCTTAAGAAACACAATTTCTTTTCTTGAAAAAAACAAAAAATCAAAACACTTCCTAGATTTTATGGCTACAGAATTAGGCTAGCACTGTGCCTTCTACAGTCTCAGAAGCCAGAGAGGTGTCTGCAGTGCTCCTGACCTTCCCCATGGCTAGCAGAACTACAACAAATTTTGCAGAATAAAATATATTCTGCAGAGTCGCTTAACGTGTGTTATTCGTATGGTCACAACTTAATTTTTTTACTGCAGAATGCACACAGCTTTGCTGATAAGTAGGATAAAGTAAAATAGTTTTGTTTTAATTAACTTCTAGGAAAGCTTTAATTAACACTAGGAAAACTAAGATAATACTGAATACACGAGATTAGCTTATTGTTGTATTGAAAGCCAGTACAGTAAGCCTGTGTCTTACATGCTTTTAACTTGTGCACATTCAGCTTTATGTGTTTGCCACTTTTATTTTATTTTTATTTAATTAAAAAAAGGGGCAGGTGTCCAGGGAAAACGACTTTGGCAATCCCACCTGCTGTTGCACCCAATGTGTTTTGAATCATACACTGTTCTGGCTTTAGGTGTGACCCCTGGAACATAACCCCTGTGTAGGTTGAGGGCTTTCTGCAAAGGAGAACACCGAACAGCAGTGTTGGCAATTTTCATTTTTCTGAAGCAAAGTCAAAATGATCCACTCTTGATCGGGACAAAAAGACGTTCTATTTTTGTAAAGAAAGAAAAAAGGCTCATTAAAAATTAAAGGTGGGGAATCAGAAAAATAGTGCTCTTACTAGAATTTACTTCTGGAAGCAATTGTTTTGCATTGCTTCACTGTCCTGCCTATTTTCTCTGCCTCAGCCATTTGTAGCTCCTTCCTAGTGCCCTCCATGCACTATGGATAGTTGCAGATGCTTCTTGTGCCTGCATGAGCAGCAGCAGTGTACAAAATTGAAATAAGTGAGGGGTCCTCTAGAGCGGATCCTGTGTTGGATTCTGAGACATATCTGCTATTTTTTAAAAAAAATATTGAAAGAGTTGGATTAAAGTGCGTTGTCAAAATGACATCCTTGTGATTGTTAACTGAAACCAAGTGTGAGTGGGCTATTGGGATGAAACAGGCATATTTTGTCCTTGGTGAAAATATTAATCCTGTCAGGGTGGCTCTGAAATCTCTACCATTTGTACTGCAAATCAGTAGTACTGTATTTTTCGCACCATAGGGCGCACCGGACCATAGGGCGCACCTAGTTTTGGGAGGCGGAAAACTAGAAAAAATTATTCTGAACCCCAGAAGCCAGAACAGCAAGAGGGATCTGGCTTCTGGGATACCGTGTGGCTGTTCTGGCTTCTGAGATAACCGCGCCAAGCCTCTTCAGGGCAGTGGGATGAAGGCTCCCCCTCCCCAAAGAGGCTGCGCAGGGCTAAAGCAGAAGCCAGGGCAAGCACATCGCCGCGAAGCCAAGGAGCCTACATTCGCTCCATAGGACGCACACACATTTGCCCTTCATTTTTGGAGGGGGAAAAGTGCGTCCTATAGAGCGAAAAATACGGTAAGTAGGTTTATTTGTTTAGACACAACAAAGTTACGATTAAACAAATGACAAGTACACCTTCCTTTCTCAATTAGCTATACACTACATTAGTTTCAAAATATTTCAGCCATACAGGCACTACCACAAAAGCAAAAGTAGCCAGCTTTTTTATTATATGACCATCTAAATTACCAAGACACGATCAGGTGTCCTGATTTTACTAGTAGCTGTATCAGTAGCATCTGAGCACAAGGGGGGGAAATAACCCTGGCATCTGCTTATGACATGATAGATACTATTGATCAGATTTTTATCACCTTCTTATAAATGGAAACAATAACACCGATGTCCCAATCTTATGGAAATTTTAGATAATATGGGAGAATCATGAGCCAGCGTAGAACTGACATACGGTATGGGCAGCAGGTGGAAAATGTCAGATGCCCATCTGGCCCTCTTTTCAGTAATGTTATGTAAGAAGTACAGGTGAAGAAATAATTTCTTCTTAGCAGCTTGGCGATTCCTCATAAAATCCAAAAGTAATAAGAAATTAGACAGTTGGAATATTCTAAGGGTCCCTCCAGACTCAGTATTTTTCAAGAGATTTAACTTCATACAAGAACTCTATGTACTGAAATGAATTAAAGCACTTTGTTGCCCTGGCACAATAAATCAATGTGCTGGTTTTTTTAAAAAAGAGGTCCTCTTCCTGGTTTCTAATTCTGCCTGTAAGCTTTGCCATCTGGACGTCGTTCATCAGTTTTGTCTGCCACTCTTCTTTGGTCGGAGTTGTAGACCCTTAGGATCATCTAGTCCAACCCCCTGCAAAACACAGTCAGTGGCAGCCAAAGCAGCCTGGCTTCATGAGTGCGGGATTTCTGTATAAGCTAAGCCAAAATCCCTTATTTTGGCTGCTGATCCCTTATTTTCGAGGCTGCTGGTCCCTTATTTTCAAATCTGTTAAGTTGACAGCTATGGCCCAGAGCAAGGCTTAATGGGGAGTGGGGAGACTCTTTGTCCATTGGTTTAGCTGCCTGCTTAGTGAAGCTCCCTCATTTGAAGCAAGGTTTAATGGAGAGGTAGGGAGACCCCCCTCACCCAACCTGCAAGGGAGAGAGGTGCTTACCACCCCCCCTTCATTAAATCTTGCTTCAGAGGTTTTCAGGTATTGAGTTGGATTGGCATATATTTTGGTAGATCTGTGAAGATTTCAGTAGAGCTGGCAACATTGGAACAGGTTCAGGGCACCAGCTTGCATCTCCCTGTCTTTCAGTTGGTCTGGAGGCCTTGTGTGGCCTTCAGCCTACCCAGCTCATTCTGCTGAGCTGTTAGGAGCTGTCAGTCTGGGAGTATCTCTGACCTTATGCTGCAGCTGCTATAAATTGAGAGAAGGCTGGCTGGAGAAGGAAGGACGAGGAACCTGCAGGCTCTGAAGAAATAATTGGGACCTGCCCTGGGATCTATTTCTGAATGGAGAGAGAACTAACAGTGCATCATCTTCAAGAAGACGATCAAAGGCAGATGAAAACTGTAGCTGCTGGAATTAATTTTTGGGGTTCCTTGCTGGCTAGGACAAGTGCAAGCCAAGGTCTGGCACAGTGCAGCAATGATTTCGGTCAGCAACGGGGGAAGTGCTCCTCCTGCTTTCTTTCACCCCTGAGCCCACAAAACCCCCCAAACAATGATACCTTATGGTTTCAGGTGTTCCCCTGTTACCTCTGTGGGCTTAACAGTAGTCAATAGTCTTGCAAGTCTGCACTGCATGACCCGCAGACCGTGGTGCAAAATGGACCATCACCAGGTAAGTTGTGCTTATGGGGCAATATTAGTGAAAGCTGGTGGAGCCCAGGGTTTGAGAGGTACCAGTTGTGGCAGCACGAGTTTGATGAGGCAGGAAGGATAGATAACTTTCAGGATGATGCAGTCATTCTTGCACCAGTGTAAGTGAGAATGGGTTGGGATTTACACTGGTGCAAGAGCCATTGGATTTTCCTGTTCTTTTTTTTTCCTCCTATGGGAAAACTGCCACAGATAGAGGTGCAAAGAATGCTTTGTGTGTTTATGTTTCCCCTCACTGTGGGCATCTGATGGAAATCTACTTTTAAAAAAACAAACTGGTTATTGCTGGTGTTACAGTGGTACCTTGGTTTACAACCATAATCTGTTCCAGAGGTCCGGTTGTAAACCAAAACAGGTTGTAACCCAAGGCGTGCTTTCACCAATGGGGCCTCCCCCCCAAAAGGGGGGTTATAATAATACAAAATGGGTTGTAATCCAAAAAAAGGGACACGCACTGCCAGGTTTGACGTGGTTGTAATCCAAAATGGTTGTAATCCAAAACGGTTGCAAACCGAGGTACCACTGTGGTTGTGATTATGGCACATGTCGAGATGTGCACTGGGAATTCCCTATGGAGAGGGAAAGGAACAGATGCTTCTGATCTCTTGGCTCCAAATAAGGAGCGCGTTGTGCTGGCTCCGAGTAGGCCATATAGTTTGACAGTAAGTTTTGCAGTTGTCATTTCTGTTGTAATTTGAGTGGTGGTTATGATGAGAGTTTCAGCACTTATTGTACAACCATGTTTGGATTTCACTGAGTCTGAAAACCATGTAGGCAAATTTAAAGAAGACATCAGATGTTAGGTCTATCTGCCCTTTTGTATTTTCGCGTTAGTAGCTTGTTAGGTGTTCCCAGCCAATATTCTTCTTGTGGATGAAATGTTTCTACCTTTTGCATTTGACTACTATGATGGTGGGACGCACGTGGTGTTGTGGGTTAAACCACAGAGCCTAGGGCTTGCTGATCAGAAGGTCGGTAGTTTGAATCCCCGTAGCAGAGTGAGCTCCCGTGGCTCCCAGCTCCTGCCAACCTAGCAGTTCGAAAGCACAAAGTGCAAGTAGATAAATAGGTACCGCTCTGGCAGGAAGGTAAACGGCGCTTCCGTGCACTGCTCTGATTTGCCAGAAGCGGCTTAGTCATGCTGGCCACATGACCCAGAAGCTGTACACCGGCTCCCTCGGCCAATAAAGCGAGATGAGCACCACAACCTCAGTCATTAGGGACTGGACCTAATGGTCAGGGGTCCCTTTACCTTTACTATGATGGTAATTTTTCACAATGGGACGCAGGTGGCGCTGTGGGTTAAAGCCTCAACGCCTAGGACTTGCCGATCGAAAGGTCGGCGGTTCGAATCCCTGCGGCGGGGTGCGCTCCTGCTGCTCGGTCCCAGCGCCTGCCAACCTAGCAGTTCGAAAGCACCTCCGGGTGCAAGTAGATAAATAGGGACCGCTTACCAGGTAGGTAAACGGTGTTTCCGTGTGCGGCTCTGGCTCGCCAGAGCAGCGATGTCACGCTGGCCACGTGACCCGGAAGTGTCTCCGGACAGCGCTGGCCCCTGGCCTCTTAAGTGAGATGGGCGCACAACCCCAGAGTCTGTCAAGACTGGCCCGTACGGGCAGGGGTAACTTTACCTTTACTAATTTTTCACAATGTTGGTAAGGTGGACAAAACAGGCTGTGGGGGAGATAATGGACTTTGTCCCCTGGCCAGACTCCTGTTCTCCCACCCCTCACTACAGCTAGTTCTGTTTACTGAGTTTTCTACTGCTTCAATTCTGAATTCAATGTTTTTGGCAAATTTAATGTTCAGCCGCACCAGAACCTAAATCGATAATCTTAAGATTTGTTCAAGATCTTTATATCTTTATTTACAGGTGCTTCATAAATTACTATTTCAGACAGTGTACGAGTTCCCTTCCCAAACACATTTTACACAGATTTATCTGCCTGTTGGCAAACACTAATATCAAGGGTACCACACGACAGTGCCTTGTAAATACGACATGTGGCTTTTCTTTGCTTGTAAATTCTGTTAGTGCTTCTATAAATGTCTTTCTCCTCAGAGGCTGAAACCGTATAGAAATGTTTAGCACAATATAAGATCAGTCTATTAAAAAGTTTAAAGACCTGAAGATTGCTTGCTTGAAGTCCACAAAATAAAATTTTTGAAACTTCATATTCTCCAAGTCAACTGCAAATGTTTGATCAAGTGCCCTTGTACAACATTTTTGTGGTCATCATATTATTTCTGTCTTGCACTCCAACCTGACAAGACATATTTTTTTCAATGTCCACTTCTCAGTGTTCAAGAATCTTGGAACTTCTGTTCTTTGGGAGCCTTGCTACCCTCTCTCACAGAGAACAAAGGCAGAATATTTATGCAGCCTTGCTTACCCACCCACCTCACCCCAGTGTCTTCAAAGGAATGAATTCTACACTCTGGGAAAACCTATTTAAGGCAATAGCTACATGAGGCCGTGTTCCCAGCGTTGAGCAGTGTAGCTGTGCTGGCTGGCCACATCAAAAGATTCCTTGCATCTTAAAACTACCCATATTTTAGAAGTTGATTTCTGTTTAATGGTAGACCTGGCTGCAATCCATGCTTATTTAATGCATACCTTTATTTCTGTCCCAACATACCTTGGCTTACTCAAAATAAGAGGGCTCTGTGAGGATTTAAAGTAAGAGATTACCCTGCAGAAATCTATGTATGAAATGGAATTTGCATGACTAATTTTAAACTTTCACGCAGGATGGCATTTAGCACCGGCTAGTGAATAGGTGAGAGAAGTTGAGCAAACTTGAACACATTCTATATCTGAGATCTTGATTTTAATAGCCTTCTAGGGATTTTGTTGCACATGTGTGTGAGATGTGTCAGCTTTGTGTTAATTAGATTACTGCAACATTTCATAGGTGGGGCTGCCTCTGAAGACAATTCAGAAATTTCAGCTGGTAAAGAAGTACCGTATTTTTCGCTCTATAAGACGCACCAGACCACAAGACACACCTAGTTTTTGGAGGAGGAAAACAAGAAAAATAATAATCTGAATCCCAGAAGCCAGAACAGCAAGAGGGATCGCTGCACAGTGAAAGCAGCAATCCCTCTTGCTGTTCTGGTTTCTGGGATGGCTGCGCACCCTGTATTCACTCCATAAGACGCACACACATTTCCCCTTACTTTTTAGGAGGTAAAAAGTGAGTCTTATAGAGCAAAAAATACGGTATATAACGCCAATCCTAGCCCAACTGCACTGCCTGCCAATCAGTTTTTGGGCCCATTTCAAAGCATTATACAGCTCAGGACTGCAATACCTCAAGGACTTCCTCTCCCCAATAGGAACCATCCAGGACCCTGCAACCATCATCTCAAGCCCTTCTTCATGTGCCCCCTCCATGAGAGGTCTGGAGGGTGGCACATGAGAAAAGACCTTTTCTGTGGTGGCTCCCTGTTTGTGGAATGCTCTCCCCAAGGAGACTTGACTGACACCATTACATATATATAGGCGCCAGGCAAAAACATTTTGTATGTAGTTGGGTTCACATATAACTGTAAGCCATTGTTAATGTAAACAAGGTTTACAAACCAATAACAAACAATCTCTGTCAAATCAAAAAATAACTTCTGGTTATGTTCAAACACATGTAGCTCAATCCTGCTGTAATGGCCAGATCTCTCATCTCCCCTCCCTGCTCTCTGCCCAAAGGCATCTTCCATCCACTGGTCCTCGTATGAACTCTCTAGGAAGCTCAGTGTTTTTGCATCATTCCACATAGAATGTCTGGGAGAGAAGGGAAAGGTCTTCTCTCTTACACCTTTTAAAGCCTCTTCCAGAACTTCAGGTATGTGCCAGACATTTCAGACAGTGTGCATGTGGGAAAACTGATGCAGTCTGAATCTTATGTGATTGCACCCCTTGTTTCTCCTCTGTCACCCTATAAAAATAGCACATTTTTTGGGGGGGGACTTATTTGCAGATGTGCATAGGATTTCAGCATTAATTTAAAGAGGAATTATATTCTCAAATGTGTTCCTGCGATCCTTTTGATGTAGGGCTATTGATAGCTCTGCTCTGCTTCCACAGCTGGAGGCAGCAGTGCTCTGAAATACCAGTGGCTGGAAACCCCAGGAGGGGCGAGTGCTACTCTAGTGCTCGAATCCTGCTTGCTGGTTTCCCACTGACATCTGGTTGGCCACCGTGGCTACAGGATTCTCGTCTAAATGGGCCATTGGCCGGACCTAGCAGGCTCTTCTTGCGTTCTTAAAATGTACGTTGAGGAGCAAGGAGAGAAGGTCACAAGGCAAGGTGGTGGGAATGGGGAAAGGCATCCTTTGCTCCACAAGAGAAGACTAAAATTGTGGTCAGGAGGTTGAATTTACCAAACCACAGACAGAAATTGCATGGCAGTATTGATTTCTGCTTAATGCTGTATTTTAAGACACAGACACTTTAGAACCATTTTGCAAGTTGTGGTTATACCTTCCGAAAGCACAAAAGAATTCGTTTGGTGTGCCATTCCAAGTAGGTATCTAAATGCCTTTTAAACCAGAACTTCTGTAAATGAATCATACTGTCTGATTGAGCAGGATTGTTCCAAATGGCTTTCTGGATTGTTTCCCGTTTTCCATCTAAACTTATGAAGAAGCAATATAGTATGACTGGCCAAAGCTGCTTTTCTGTTGCCCATTGTGTTCTGCTGTGGATCCTGAGTGATATTTAAAGGGTGCATATACCTGTATAACCTTCCTGGAGGGAGAATTTTCTCTCCACAAAACAAGCCTCCAACAGATTTCTTGTAGTGCACCTTGCCCCACCTTCCCTGATGATGAATTGCAAGGTTTAGAATTTGTTTAACCAGAGGTAAAGTTTTTACTGAATTTGAGCGGAGAATGTTCACAATAACAACTGCTTGGGTCCTCTTACACTTTTTTTTCAAAAAAAGATGCTATGTGACATTTGTGGTGAAAGGGGCAGTAAAAATAAGAACATAGCCAACTGTTGAACTTAGTAGAAAATTGTCAGTAAACCTACACTGTAATGAGCTAAGGTGTTTTGTGAAGCCCATGGCAATGATTGGCTGAGTTGCCTGCCTGTCACATGGGGACTCTGCAGGGTGGAGCCTCTGCCTGCTACTGCCTCCTTTAATCTTCACGGTTGCTGTCAGCTAAGCTGCTCTGATCCTTGGTAGCGGATCTTCTGCCGTTCTCCATCTTAATTGTGGTTACGTCAACCAGGGTTCTGTCTGCTTAGTCAGGTTAAGGTTGGCCTTAACCATGGTTAGTGTAATTGCTGATGCTAGTGCTGTGCAGCGGCGGAGCAGGTCTCCATGCCGTCTGGGCTGGGGGTGGGGTGCACGCAGCAGCCTCACATGAGGCTGGGGTCAAAGGGCACAAGGTTGCTGTGTCTCCACATCACCCTCCCCAAGCAGCCTTGCAAGGCTCGGATCCGGGGAGGGTGATGTGAGAAGGGTACGGCAGTCACACGCCCCTTGATTCTAGTCTCACCAGCTAAGGCAAGGCTGGGATTGAAGAGTGCTTGGCTCCCACGCCCCTCCCCCCTCCCAGTAGCCTTGCAAAGTTGGGATCTGGGGAGGGCAGCGCGAGGACACAACAACCACGCACCCTCTCATGCCACCCTCCCTGAGTGGTCTCGCAAAGCAGTACAGGGTTGGCTTAGAGAGGGCGGGAGGAGCAATGTGCCCGGGGCAATCACCCTGGCAGTCCCTCCCTCCCGCTATGCCCCCAATGCTGTGTTAAGAAGGGGGGGATTTTGCTCTGGGGTTGGGGTACCCCATGGTCCATTCCTGAGCACTCTAAACTGCTGTGAGGTTAGGCTCTTCCAGTATGTCTGCACAAGCTATTTATCTTTGCGGTTGCAACAGTGGCTGCAACTTTTGGAATAATACTGCAATAGCTCTCGTTAGGCTTCCTATTCTAGTGGTGTCTTTTCTAAGAGAAGGTCTTCCTTTGTGATTTCAGCTGACGTATTTGATCTAAATCGGATTTCCCCATCCTGGTGCCCTCAGGATGCTTTAGATTAGAGCATGCTGGTGGGGCCTAATGAGAGTTGCTTAGAGGGCATCCAGTTGGGGAAGGCTGATTCGTTTGATGCCATGGATACAGTAGGAATTCTCAGGTGGGTGGAACCTCCATCTTGGGCTAAAAATATACTTTGCGTATTGATAAGCTTTTTTCTCTTGCTGGAAATTTTGTTTCCATAGAAAATTCCTAGACTTCCTTTAGATGTTATTATGTAGCTGGTTTGAGTTACCTCTTCCTGTACAAGGTCAACATTTTTTAACTGTGGACTGATGATGGACTTAGGACACCTTTTGACATAAGCTGCACTGAGAAAATTTCTGTGTACTCTGGAGTCCATGAAGGTTTTTTTAAAATGACTTCCCCTTTCCCAAAAGGGAGTTATGCAGAAGTCAGAAAGTTGTGAATGAGCATCATGAATCATACAAAAAAGAGTTTTGTTAGCTGATAATGGCTCATAGTCCCCACTCCAAACACAACAAAAAACATGAGTCTACTTTAGTTATTTGAAGTGGAGGCAGACTGATAACACTTCTATACAAACAAAATATATACAGTGGTACCTCGGTTTATGAGCTTAATCTGTTCCAGAAGTCTGTTCTTAAACCAAAGCCGTTCTTAAACCGAGGTGCGCTTTCCCTAATGAGGCCTCCTGCCACTGGTGCCCGTCCACTGTTCAGATTCCATTCGTAGACCGAGGTAAAGTTCGCAAACTGGGACACTACTTCCGGTTTTGCGGAGTTCGTATACTGAATAGTTCGTAAACAGGGCTGTTCTTAAACCGAGGTACCACTGAAACCAGGGGTTCTGCACAGTGCTTTTTTCTGCAAAATGGTGGGGGAACTCACCATGAAGTTTTTTTGTTTCCTGCGTTCCCAGTCACAGTGCCATATCCCCCTCCCCTGGCAGTGGCTAAATGTAACTCAGGCGGACAAAGATCTGGATTAGAAATGGCCACAATTTTATTGATTACAGATATAGGTAGGCATTTGTGTATATCAGTTCCACCCCCACAATTTTTTTTTTTATTTTGTGTAAGAAAAAAGGTAAGGGAGCTCAGTTCCCCTCAGTTCCTGCTCAAAGAAACTCCTGGTTCTGCAGATTTTTCTTGTGGTTTCGGAACAGCGATTCCTCCTTTGTTATGTTACAGTGGCAGTAGGTACCAACTGGCTAGTTCTAATGACACTAATCCATGGAATTGCTTCGAATCTCTGGAATGGGAGATGAATATGAATGTGCATAAATGACTCCACTTAAAAACAAACAAACAACTCAGATAGTGCACCTGATACATGAAGTGAAAGGCAAGACAGGGGACCATTACACTCACAGATCCGATGTTTCAGTGTGTGAATCTATGCACCCCCATTGCAAAACTGGGTTCATGCTGCAGCTGGATCTGTCTGTTCAAGAATAGCACATGTGTTTTCAGCTATAATGACATAACCAGCTATATTTGCTTATATGTACTGATGAACCCCATGTATTGATGATGCATGTAAAATCTTAAACGGGGTGGGTTTTTGATGATAGG
Organism: Podarcis gaigeae; assembly: GCF_964106915.1. Classification (NCBI taxonomy): domain Eukaryota; kingdom Metazoa; phylum Chordata; class Lepidosauria; order Squamata; family Lacertidae; genus Podarcis; species Podarcis gaigeae. The sequence goes on from NC_139681.1 coordinate 4,609,501, forward strand.
GTTCCTGGCGTTTGTAGACATCCAATTAGAACTGGATCCAGGCCATTCTGCAGTCTGGGAACTTCCGCATTGGTTCGTTTCACACACACACTCTGGGCTAAGAAACGGGTGTGTTTCTCTGTTTGGGGTTGGCACTGTTGGGCAGTTGCTGATGCCCAAGCAACTCCGGATGATCTATCAGTTTTGGTGATACACATTTTTTTTTAATCCACAGGAAAATCTGCCAGCATTTCTCTTAATACACACATTTTTGTATGCAGTTTTGACTAATGTGCATATTTTTCAATGTTAAGCATTTGGAACTATGGATAATGTTTTTACCTTTAAGAGCGCTATATTTCTAGAACGTAAAAAAGCTAGGATTTCCTAAACTTCATTGCTTTGCCTTGACTTATCTTGTAGTCCATCACTTTCTCATATTTTACTGTTATCACATGGGAGAACCCTTGTCCAGTCTGTTTCTGGCTCGCTGTCCTACTTGCCTCTGAAACTTCTTTTAAGTTTCCACTGTAGCACAGCAGAAGAGCTATTCAGGTTAAATTCTAAGCTTGGCGCTGAAAAGCAGACTTTTCTCTCTTGAGGGTGCACTAGAAACTTTGAAGAATACTTTGGTTCCTCAGCATATACAGGCACCCACAGTACTGCTATTTTAAATGCTTGCTTAAAACACATTATTTGACCCAGGTTTTCCATGAGGGATGATCCAACTATGTTGATACATTAATCTGGCCTACTGGTTTGCAGTGCACTTTCCATCTCTTTTATGAATGTGATTTCATTGTTGATTTCATGTTGTCCTCTGCCATATGATGTTTTTGCTTAATGTTGGCAGTAAACTCCCCCCCCCTTCACATTAATACATGAATGGTTTCTTTTGTTTTTATGAAGATCTTGGGGGGGGGGGCACCTGTAAACACAGTGTTTAAGAACCAGTGCAATAAAGTATACCAAATGTGGAATAGCTTAATCACTTCATAAAGCTAATGCCATTTTGCTTTGCTCTTAAGCTAATAATTTACATGAGGTAATAAAACTGCAGGTATAGATTTCAGGGGAGCAAGACCCAAGTACAATTAAGGGGCTGATAATAGGTCTCTTTGGTATGATTACATCTTTGCCCAAATTGATGTTCTTTAGAACATCTAGTTTACAAATATGCTAGTCTTCAGTGAACATTAAATGCAACCCTGTTATTAACAGGGAAACACAAACTTGTTTGAAACATGTGTCTTCTGTTCTGAATTAGTCCCTGACATATCCTCTCCTACTATTATAATTCTGGAGGTGGGAGAGAACTTTAAGTGCCTCGACCCATTTAACCTTAATTGCTTTGTTTTTAATGGAGGCTTACTAACTAAAAGAACCAAATTATTGCTTGAATTAGGCTGTTCTAATCTTAATTAAAAGCTTTCCTTTATAATCGGAAACAGCCTACAATTTTTTTTTTTTAGAAAAAACAAACAACCCATAAGCCTTTCTTAAATGGGTTGTTTGAAAGCTCAAATACCATTTAGATAATAATTTAGTCTCCATACAGCTACTCATTACCGTAGATGTATTCCAGTTAATTAAAATTTTAAAAAGCCTTCTCCATGTGGTTTCGTCCTACTTTTCAATTGCTTGTTTATTTAGAGGGGCTGTGAGCAACAGATTCTGAAAATGGTTTGTAGTTTGGGTACTTACAGGTTCCTCAATCAGCACAGGAAGCATTCAGCTCTGTGCTTGCTTTTTTAAAAAAATGTCCAAGATTATTTGATTAGTTACAAATACGTAAAATTTAATTAAAAATGAATGTGAATCTTGTGAATTCACAAGATTACCATAGAAGCTCTTACCAAGAGAGCCTTGCCTCAGCCCCAAATTCCAGGTTTTAAGAAAAGCAGACAAGATGTTTTTGTTTTCACAAGCTTTTCGATAGCCTGCAGATAATTTCTTTCATGTTTTGAATGAAAATATTGCCTCTCGGTTAGTTATTGATTTGGTAATATTTTGGGCTTGTTTTGTATGAATCTGGTTTCCAGGGAATGTATTAGAATCTCTTAGCTACGGTCAACCCTGTAAGGCAGAGCCAGTATTAACATCATGATATTTCAGATGGGAAGTGTCTTGAGTGCGAAAGGAATGAAATAGTTCTCTTAGGTCATCTCAGGCCATCTAGGGCAGTAGTTCCAAAACTCCACACCACCACCACCCCAGACCATTTGAAAACTGCTGAGGGTCTTTGTGGACCACTTAAATTATTTTTCTGCCTGTAGCATGTGTAAATGCAGTGTGCGAGATGCTGCATTATTTTTTATTGTATTATTGCTGCTTCTTTTATTTCTTATATTTTTAGTGTATTATGATTCGAATTCTATAGAATTTACAGTAATGCAATAAATCACAATCTGTAAGAAATAAAAGAAGCAATAAAATGCAATTAAAAATCTAAATGAAGACAGTAAGCAACTGTTTACGCGCATCCAGTATGTGTGTGACTGCACACTGGGTTGGGCATCATGCACAACCCAGAAGTGACCTGAAAATGTCACAAACATCACACATGGGGCAGGGTGGGGCAGGGGTGGAATGGGGTGTTTGCAGGTTTTTTCAATGGTGTTGCAAATATACACAATTTCACTTAAATGCACGGTGCTTTGGAGCATAACCCCCATGTAAATCAGGAGTTGCCTGTATGTAATGCGATGGATTGTTGCATCTCTCATCTTCAACCACAAATCTACAGCCATGCTGAGGACCACTTGAACGAAGCTTGCTGACCAGTGTTGGCCCATGGACCACAGTTTGAGAACCCCCGACCTAGGGAATTCATGCCAAGGCTTAGCCTTCACAGCTTAGCCACTTACAGTACATTCGCTTAAAATGTTATAGTTATTTAAGAGGCTAGGCTCAGTGTGTCTGCATTGGCTAGAGGGAACATAGAATACCAGCAAAAATCTCAACTTCATGCAGTGATCTCAGTGATCTTTACTGTGTTCTTTTGGGCTTAATGCTGCATAAAAGTATGTATGGATTATGTCAGTGTATTTTTGTGAGGGAGAAAGTTTTGGTCTTTAAAAACACTGACATATTTGAAATAAGCATGTAATGATCTGTTAAAGTTAGCATTTATGAAATCAGAAGTTGCATCCTAGCTTTGTCTTCTGCATAATTGTGACCTTTAGAAGAACTAAATTTTCAGTCCCATACACGTTTACCTGGCAGCAAGCCCTGTGGCACTCAGTGGAACTTACTTTTGAGTAGACAAGCATAATATTACGCTATAAGCGATCAAGGCTGAGATAACACAATGGAAAATTTAGTGCTTGATGTTAGAGTCCTAAAGGGCTCATGGGACATAACTGGAGAATTATTGTCCTCTTCCATTTGTAATTTTGCACCAGAACTGGCATGCACCTGTGTTTTTTTGAATATAATCCTGCAACCCCCAAGAGAGAGAGAATAAATGCATGATGGATAGATTAAAAGAGAGCAGGACTAAGAAGAGAGAGAGGGTGGGTGCTTATGGGCCTTTAGTGTGTGTGTGTGTGTGTGTGTGTGTGTGTGTAAAAGGAAGTATAGATCCTTTTAACCCAAGCATGCATTTGGGCAGGACTTTTTTTCAGCTGGAACTCACCAGAAATCAGTTCTGGCACCTCTCAGGTGGGCGCCATTGCCATTCTAAGAGAACGAGGGAGGTGTTTATGGTGAATTCCGGCACTTCTTTTTCTAGAAAAATAGCACTTCATTTGGGGACCCATTTCATAATCATTTACCATATATTTGCATGGTGGTGGTGCTCCTGTTGCAACCCAGCTTGGATCAGGTCCAGACCCACCAGCTGAAGACCACTGCTGTATCCAGGTGGCAAAGATTCATAGACTCATAGAATTGGAGAGTTGTAAGGGACCACTAGAGTCATCCAGCCCAACCCCCAGCAACGCAGGAATCTTTTTGCTGAACTTGGGGCTTGAACCCACAACCTTGCGATTAAGAGTCTCATGCTTTATTGACTTGGGTCCCAGCTGAACCCACTTTAGGTAAAGGTAAAGGGACCCCTGACAGTTAAGTCCAGTTGCGAACGACTCTGGGGTTGCGGCGCTCATCTCGCTTTACAGGCCGAGGGAGCCGGCGTTTGTCTGCAGACAGCTTCTGGCTCATGTGGCCAGCATGACTAAGCCGCTTCTGGCAAACCAGAGCTGCACACAGAAATGCCATTCACCTTCCCGCTGGAGTGGTACCTATTAATCTACTTGCACTTTGACATGCTTTCGAACTGCTAGGTTGGCAGGAGCAGGGACCGAGCAACCGCTCAGTGGTTTAGACCACAGTGTCACCCGCGTCCCACTTTAATGTGTTACAAATAGCAGCTATTTAGTAACAACTATAAGCATTTATGTGTATTTTTTTTTAAAGGAAACTGGTACAGTCTCTCTGAGAAGGCAGAGCAGAACATGCTTTTTCCCGAATAAAGAAATACTGAGCACTTCACATAAGCTTTCAGCCATTACAGCAGGATAATGGGAGCTCAGGCACATTGTGCTTTGTTCTGTTGGTTTATTTCATTTTATTTCATTTATTTTGTGAGAATGTAGTATGCCATTTCCTAGCGCTCAAAGTAGCTTACATCAGAGATAAACTTTAAACATATTAAAATCAGAGTTATTAGCAACAATAGAAAGTAAGATAACAGCATTCATACACTTCAAAATTTACCTAACAAAATTCCTAAGTGGTCAATCCAGAAGCAGCTGAAAAAGACTGATTTTGCAGGCAATTCTGAAACCAAATAAGGAAGAAGTGCAACTTGGTCCTTGTTGTGAGAGTACAGAGTGGCACCATTATTCAAGTGTCCCTCCTTTCATCTGTGAAATGCTGGAATTGAGGAAGTCCTTAAAAAACCCTCTGGCTTAGAGAGCTTGATAGAGGCGATGCAACTGCATTAGAATATTAAGTGTTAATTGCAAAAACAATTGTGTATAATGCTCTATAAGAGTATGGTTTGTGTTTGTTTTATTTTAGGATTTTGTAGGGCGTGTGGTGCATAAAGACCTTCCCTTGCAAGAAAATATGAGATAGCTTTGCTCTAACTCTGATAATAGGAATACTGGCTAAGAAGAACAGCAGTAGTTTAATCCCCTCTGAAGCAGCAGTGCAAACAGTATAGAGACAAAGTACTTAGCTGCACAAGTTAATGACAGTGTAAACTACTGTTGTTTGGGAAGTCAAATGCAAATGAACACTGCGATACAAAGAACATTGCAGAGTAAGGGAGGAAAGCTGTAGATAGGAATAAAGTACTGCACAGTTATTGGTGAATGTTCATTTCCCTTTTGCAGCTCCTCTGTTAAATTCTACCTTACAGGGATGCAGGGGGAGAAGAATGTTTTCGTGCAACTACTAGCCCATCCCTTCAAGCTTAGTCTATTACACTTTCAGGTTTTCTGTTGAATGAACATGAACATCGAAGCAGAGCTTTTTTGTTAGAAACACTGAAGCATGAAGCCCTGTTTGGAATGTAAGGTTACTTCAGTTTTTGTTGTAGGAAAGTAAGTGTGTAAATCAGTATGGTTGAAGTAATCAGAAGTTATCTCCCTATATATGTGGTTAGGGTACCAATCAGTAGCAGGACAGAGTAGCAGTTTTATTTAGTTATTATTATAAAAAAAAAAATTAACTGCTTTGTGTTTAAAGTTCTCTGAGTGGTATATAAAAATACAAGCAAGAAAAAACTATCATAAAAACAGGAATCAAGCAATAATCAGGGTTCAGTCAGATGCATTTTTAAAGTAATATTTTTGTTGTTGTGGGGTTCATATTGCATCTCTCACCACAGATGATGATCCTATATAAAGTGATGGTCCTATGTAAAATGATCCTATATAAAATAAAGTACGACAATAAAATGCACTAAAGCATTTCAACAAATATAATTTTGCCTTCCAGAGTTACAGATAATATGCATTTTAGCAACATCCTTCATGTGCTGAATACTGGGGTGATTATGCTGGAGTGAGTTACCATTTTTCTTGACTTTTGTCTAACCTGGATAACTTAAGGTGATCCTCTGTTGGGTACTGATGCTCAGGTACAGTAGAGCATAAAACACAGGCCATATGCTTCTGCAAGAGGGAGGGGCTGAGACCACTATTTGTGGGATGATTTATGGAGGTGGAACATGATCATTATGTCCAGAAAAGGTGATGTTTAGCAGGAGGTAGCATTAACCAGCTCTCAGGGCATGCTGTAGCTTTGTTGGCGACTGTTGGTATGTTAGGCAAGCATTCGTGCAAAAATAGGGAAAATACAAGAGATATTTACGAAATCACAACAGTGGCATAAAGTCTATGGCAGCATTTGATTGACCCTGGATTAATGAAATATAGATAAAATAAGTCAAAGGTTAAGTACTCAGTCAAATCAAACCTTTATTGCATTAGCATACAGCCATAGCAAGATAAGACTAAAATGCTAGAGACAAGCAACCAAACAAAATTCAAAGCGATATTACTGGTGTTGTGACATTTAAATTACCCTAAGACAATAATGTAAAGATTTAGTTGCCAGCGGCGGGAATCTAAAGTGCGGATGTATATAAATCATATAATGGCCCCCCAAAAAAGGCTTGGCACATTAGGTTAAGTACTGTTCTAAGAATGTATTAGAAAGGAAACAAAGGATAAGCTAATAATGTTAGGTATATTCACCATCAGAAAGAAAATACACATCGGGAAATGACAGGAAGTCCAATTATGGGTTTGTTGTTTGTTTTTTGTTATCTATGTTAATACCGGTAAATAGAGAAGAAAACAACAGACAGTAGAAATATAAATTAAGTTTATTGTTTGTTAACAAATGGAGTATTACTTGTATGTGGTTGTTGTTTTGTTTATAAGATTCATACTCATGTCTGGTCAAAGAAGATGTATACTATATTTGTTGTATAATATTGTCAATAAAGTAATAAAAAAAAGAGGAAAGCTAGCGTTGTATCTCACTGAACCTAAGTCCCATGCTCTTTCCCTTTAGAGGCTTCCAGTACATTCCCAGTACATTCTCCTGGAACGGACTGCAGCTGTTGCTGAGAAATGATTTCTGATCCAATGAATGTGCCTTCGCATTAAAATCTTCAGATGGGGCACTGCTCTGGTTGTCTTCTCTGTTGCAAGTTGGGGCCAAATTAAACATGATATCATTAAATACATGTTTGCATTTCACATACAGGTTTGGTTTTTTCCAAGGGCACACATCGCATCAGATAGAATGGCTGATAACTGTTTTCTGCAAAGGAAAGGCCAGCTCTAGATAAAGGAAGGGGAAGGAACAGTTTAATCCACCCCTTAACTGGAAATGCACATTTTATTTCATGTCTAGTTTCACCCTCAGATTGGCATTTGCTGAGAAGAGGAGAGCCTTCTTTGCTTTGGCCCCTGACTTGTGGACTCCTCTTCCTCAGCAGCTGTCAATCTCTACTTTCTTCCTGCTTATTCCACCAGGTTTGGGCCTGTAATGTGGTTTGATTTTGTTGTTGTTGTAAACTATGATTCTATGTATATTGACTTTTAAATAATTGGTGCTCTTTGTTTTTAAATATTATACAGTAATGATTTTATGTTACTTTATTGTTGGAAGCCAGGGGGTTGCAAAAATGGGGCTGTGGGCGCATGTGTGCCCACAGAAACTTTTCCAGGGGCACACAGGGTCCCCTCCCCTTCCTCTGCTAGTGTTTGGCTTGAGAACCACATCCTATTGTGGCCAAAGTAATAGGTTTCAGTGTGTCCTGGTGTGTGTGTGGCACCCACAACAGCTCCTCCATTTGCAATTCATGTGCCTACTGGCCCCCAAAAGTTGGTGGCCTCTGTTGTAAACCATCTCAAGGGCTTCTGCAGTTAGAGACTGAGTTGATCTCCATGTTAGGTTAAAGGATTACCCACATTGTCCTCGATTGTACCCCCTTGCTTTCTCTAACCTAAGTAACCTAAGTTGTTGTTGTTGTTGTTGAGTGTTTGCTATTAATTCCTGTGGGGAAAATTTAAGTGTTGCTCTTGAAGTAAGATACCATCTGCCATCCATTACTGATGCTGAATGGTCCAGCCCTCTTTTCCCAGCCCTTGGGATCTCCCTCAAAAATCATCTTTGCATATCAACAGAGTTGGGCATCTTGTTTGATTTTTTTGTTTGTATAAATTTATACCCTGTGTTTCAGGAAAATTTCTAACATTTAATATTGGGGAGTTGGGCTTGGAAATTGTTTTCCTTTAGGCATAGGGAGGCAGTAGTTCTTTTATCTATTTCTCTATTCTTTTAGTTATTTTTCCTCTGTTCTTCTTTTTTTCTTTTTTATATAATTTTGTTTTGTAAGAATTATGAGTGCTGTATTCTATTTTATATTTTCATTCTCTTTATTATTCTTCCTTTTTGATATATTGCTTTTTATTATCTTTTTATAAATGTGTTGGAATTTAGTGCTCAACATGTTAAAAATCTTCACTGGAATTGTTCTTTAAAAAGAAATTGTTTTCTTTTCTGTTTTTTACTCTTTTGCTGTTGATTTTAATTATCCATATATGTTTGTTCTTAACTGTTTTTATGCATAATTTTTATATCTCTTGTGTAAACTGTTTTATTACAATCAAGTGGAATATAAATTTGGTCAGTTAGTTAATTAAATATCTTGCCAGTCACACATGTGGGAAGAATGTGGAGAGAAAGCAGGAAAAGCAACAAAGGTTCTGTGGCACCTGAAAAACTATGAAATTAACTGTCCCATAAGCTATCTTGGCTTATCTGCTTCCTTAGTTTTGAAAAATTCATATGCCACTTAGTCATGAATCTTTCTAAGGAATTTACGCAATAAAATTAGCAAAACTGTTAAAATATTTGTGCATATGATAATCATAAATTTAAAAAAATCATTTTTCTTTTAAAAAAAAGGTTTATTTGAGGCTGGCTGCAATGAAGGATGGGAAGGGAACCTGCCCTCATCAGATGCCTTGGTCTCCTCAGCCGGCAGCTGTGTTTGTAAACACAAACTCACACAAGGAAAGAACGGGCCAAAGGGCCTTGAAATGCACAGCTTGTCTTGTATTAGATAACCTTTCAGAACTACAGAAGTAATAATAATAATAATAATAATAATAATAATAATAGTAATCACAAAAACGAGTTCACAAAAGGTTAGTACACAAAGCAAAACAGTCCATATTTAGAAATGTGCCTGGCCTTTTGACAGGGTCATATTTACCGTATTTTTCGCTCTATAAGACGCACCAGACCACAAGATGCACCTAGTTTTTGGAGGAGGAAAACAAGAAAAAAAATATTCTGAATCTCAGAAGCCAGAACAGCAAGATGGATCGCTGCGCATTGAAAGCAGCAATCCCTCTTGCTGTTCTGGCTTCTGGGATAGCAGCCTGCATTCACTCCATAAGACGCACACACATTCCCCCTTACTTTTTAGGAGGGAAAAAGTGAGTCTTACAGAGCAAACAATACGGTACCTCCTGGGACATTTATGCCTCCTTTTCTAACACAACCTAAATTGAAGTACAGTATACGGCACAGCAGTGTCTTTTTTTATTTGACCCCGGACACAGTGTAACTTTTGTGTCAGTTCAGATGCCCCAGCATAGCTTGCTATACCAGCCTTCTCCAGTGGATCCTTCAGGAAGTTTCCAAAAACAAGTCCCAACCATTTTGGGTGCCATGAGATTCTTATAGGCTAGGCATGTCCAACAGTTCATTCGCGATCTACCGGTCAATCGCAGGGATGTCTTTAATCAATCACGGTATCAAGTTAGTGATCACCTTTGTGCTCCATTACTGTACCCTCCCCTAAAGAAAGCTCAGCAACTCCTGGCAATGACAATGGGTAGATCACAGCCGGTCTTTTTATACTGTCTCTTGGGAGTTGGACGTGCCTGTTTTATGCTTTGCCTCTCTGTCTGGACCATCGATGGAGCTCCCCAAATACAGTGGTACCTTGAGTTAAGTACTTAAGTCGTTCCGGAGGTCTGTTCTTAACCTGAAACTGTTCTTAACCTGAAGCACCACTTTTGCTAATGGGGCCTCCCGCTGCCGCCACTCCGCTGGAGCATGATTTCTTAATCTGAAACACTATTTCTGGGTTAGCAGAGTCTGTAACCAGAAGCGTATGTAGCCCGAGGTACCACTGTACATCCTTCTGCCACCCAAAGAACAGTTTGTAATATTCTGAGCAGGGACCATTTGCAAGTGATGGAAACACGGTATCGCAGCGCTGCCATGTTAATTAGCAGGATCTTCTTCTTCTTCTTCAACCTCCTTTTATCAAAGCAATTCAAGCGCTGGGAAGCTGTTGCACTTGTGCCTTTTCCGCTCGCCCTAATGAAGGCCAGGTTTCCCTCCTCCGACTCTCCCATTCCCATTGCTCACCCTTGACCTTGTCTATAGAAACAGTCCTTAGGCCTTTAAAATTTTTACAGTTTCCTCAGGCACTAGCATCTTGAAAGCATCATGACAACTGGAAGGCAATAAAAAGAAAGAGGCATGCGGCGGGTCTCTAATTGATTTCTTTATAATAATAAAAAAAAATCATGTCAGTTGCAAGGCCACAGCGTTTAGAGGCAAAATGCATTCATCTTAACAAAGGCCATGTTTGATATATAGGCCTCTTTCTTGAGCACTGGAAGGAAGGGGAATCCGTAGGTTCGTGCATGGGTTTCTTTGTTTCATGGAAAATCAAATTAACCTCGATATCAAGCAAGTACCTTGTTTATGTCTGAAGGGGGGGGGGGAATCTCGCATTTAATACATCAATAAATAAGAGGAAATTATAAACTCTATTTGTTAAGTTGAGAGTGACTGCTTAGCCTGCCAGGATATACTGACTGCTACAGAGGTTCAGGAAATTTGGATATACTTAAGGTTGCCTGTTTTTTGTTGCCTGTATTTTGTTCATCTTAAGGAAAAATCTGCTTAAAATCCCCAGTAAGGTAATTGATATGAGAGGCAGTAGAGTCTCTTCTCTAAGAAAATTAAGTTCTGGTCAACCCATTGCAAAAAAGGATGATTATAGATCTGGGGAAAGTACAAAAACCGCTCAACTCCATAATCCACAGTTGGACAATACCATTAATTGTTTTTGAGGTCTCTAGGACTCTTAACTGGGAAGATGAAGAGTAGGAAGTGAGGCAGGGGACAGCAAACTTTTTGAGCAGGGGGCCGGTCCACTGTCCCTCAAACCTTGTGGGGGGCCGGACTATATGGGGGGAGAATGAACAAATTCCTATGCCCCACAAATAACCCAGAGATGCATTTTAAATAAAAGCACACATTCTACTCATGTAAAAACACACTGATTCCCGGACTGTCCGTGGGTCGGATTGAGAAGGCGATTGGGCCGCATCTTGCCCCCGGGCCTTAGTTTGCCTACCCATGGAGTGAGGGGCTGTGGGGATTGCTGGATAAAGAAGCAATGGCTGCTCCTCATTTCTGGGAAATTAAAGGTCCCGAACTTTAAATGAAACACACAAGTTTTGGGGTTAGGTAGAGAGCAGAAGTAGAGAGAAATGGCAGTCTTTAATTTGGCCAAACCATTCTTTAATGCCACAAATGATCATGCGATTCAAATATATTTTGAAGTGTTTGGATTCCCCTCATCCGGGGGGGGGGGGGGGGACCATTTAGGCTGCAATTCACAAGCTATGGTGGGATTTGATGATCATTATTGGCTGTTCTGACTCTTGACTGTCCCTGACCTTCTCGTCCTCAGGTCCTCTAGCACTCAGGACAAGGAGAAAAGATTGGTTTCTTACTTTGTGTATTGTTAGAAAAGGCCAGCAGGAAATGTTCCAAGTCCCTGTAATGTTTTTCCAACTTTGCTTGTATCACACAATGCAAATGCAAACACCAAAATGCTCAAGCATTTCTGTGTTCTGAATTTTTTTGTGAAATGTGGACATCAGACCTCAGTGATATTGATTTATGCTTGAAGAATTACTAAATGTTGGCAAATGGAGAGGAGTCTTCTGTTATGCAGCTTTGGCGCTAACACTTTACCCCAAATAATGTTCTTATAAATAGGGGTCAAGTTTTTAATGGTTTAATCATTTGATTAATTAACCAAAGGTTTAGCAGATAGATGGGAGCCTGGCTTGATCAGTGAGTGCACATTTGAGGGCTCATTTGTTTTCTCACCAACCCCACTATCATTGTTTATTTTTTAGAATAAACACAGAAAACTCAAATTGTTAGTTGATTCTGCAAATATTCTTCCTTTACACCATAAATTAATTCCATCAGCAACTATGAAGAACAGATTGTCCCCACCTGTAGATTTTAATAGACCTTAAAAAAAAGAAGAGAAATCAGGATGAGATCTTATGCATTGTTTGTAAATTGAGGCTCTTGAGTTCTTTCATCATTCCATTGTTAAATGTCAGTAATTTTCATTTAACTCTGAAGCCAGAGAAATTTAACTTAAATAAAACCTTTCCAAAGAAATAGATCTAGTTTAGTGGCTCGATCTGAATACCATTATGTGAAAGTCCTTTCTTCTATGTTCTCAGGGAAAGCAGCAGCTTTTGCTGAGCAGTTTATCATTTTTGCGCCTCAATGCTGCTGCTCCCCCAAACAATACAGCTCTGTTATATTGTTTCTGGAATATTACTGTAACATCTGCTTGTTAAATGATGAATTATTACGTACTTCCAGTATCTCAAAAGATATTGATAGTCTTTTGACTGTACTGATGGTCTCATTGTACGTATTGCTATTTAAATTTAATCTATTAATCATTGAATTAGTTTAAGCATTTGACTCGGTTAAAATTATGTCATTGGCTCTACCATACTGACAATAAAGGAGTTCACCAATTGCTTGCAACATTCTCAGCTACCGCTGCATAAAACATATATAAAACAATGGAAAGTTGACCACTTGCAGAGTTTCTTCCCATTCTGAAATGCACATGAACTGTGAGCAGGTAGAGGAAAGTCACACTTCACGCAGTTACCCACTTCACAACTAAATGTGAATGAACCACTTCCAAGCCAGTTATTGCTTTGCATTTAGACATGTTTTATTTCTGAAACATCTAGTGCTGAGAACATTGCAGTCAGTTAATGCACTCTTTTCTTGTCAGAGGAGAGCCAACCATATGCTAGTTAACCTTCATATAGTTCAGTTTAGGAATACTTTGAAAACATTTTAATTGTACATTTAATTGCTTACATGGTTCTGAGAATCGTTGTATTGTAACAGCATAAAATATGAGCTGCAAAGTGCTTGTTTAAATCTCAAACATAAATGCATTGATTGCCTTAGGCAAGGCACTGTTCCCTTAGCCCTGACACCTAATTTGGAATTTGGAGATAATAATACTGACCTACTTCACGTGGTTATAATAAGACTTACAGAGTTAAATTATGTAACACACTATGTACATTTGAAGTATGTAAGTTTTAGCCACAATGATCTTATTATGAGTAAATAAGCTGTTAGCTACAGTCTGTTAATTCCAAATTGGCAAAGTTTAGCTGAAGAAATAAGTACATTGATTAAAACATTTTGATTTAATAAAAAGGGCTTTAATTAGGCAGCAGATATTAAAAACAAATTTGTTTGCCTTTAATACACATATTTACCAATATATACAGTCGTGCTTGAATGAAGCGTTCCTCCTTCTGTCTCACACAAGGCAGGATGCCTCTTAGAAGAATATATTTCTTTTGACTCATGCACGCGTTATCTTTAAGACAGAAAAATGTGCTTTCTCCCCTCAGAATCATTTTTTATTCATGTTATATACGCATAACAAATCAATCAGTTAAAATGATTTATCAACTAAAATTTATGGGACAGAATGATAGCCCTAATTATTATTGTTTTAAAGAAAACACACAACATTCTGATGTGTTCTGAGATAAGCATTACAAAAATATGGATTATGAATTGCCACATGTTCCAAATCTTTAAGCAACCTTGCTTTATTTCCTGTCCAATACTTCTTTACCGATAGATCATGTAGTTCAAGTTGTGTTCTTTCAACATTATAGAGGCATATCTATTCCCTTCAGATGTCTGAATAAATATTTCCATGTAGGCAACTACTGACATATCAGCAATGAAAACATTACATTTTGAGCCATTTTAGTATCCAAACTGTGCTGTATATGATTTCCCCAAGTGCTACGTTTTGCAATTGGATAGCTGATTTAGATGAAAAGATGTTTAAGATTTATGCAGGCAGACAGCTTCCTGATGGCTGTATTTCTACAGAGGTTCAAGAACATAAATTATTGAAAGTCAATTGCAATTTATGCTTCCCAAATTAGTTCCAGATCCAATTGTAAAAAGGCATACTATGAAAGAAAAACATATATTCTGTCCAAATACAGCTCAGGTTTGAAGGTCTGTCATCAGGCAAGCTCAGATACAATTCTTAGGGTAGGGGTGTCTAGACTGTTTTTTAAAGTTATTGTTCTTTATTCTTACGTATGACTCCATTGTAACCATAAAGTGTCCTTAATGTGCATAAAGTTCAAAAACACATGAATTTATACTTCTCCAGCCCATATATCTAAGCAGCATGTAATAATGGAATGACATGTTATAATGGCTATATCTTGGTAGGTTCCATCTTGTTTCTCACCTTACCCACCTAATTCCTTTTAGGAGTTTCAGCTTCTATAGTCAACATCTTCAGGGTTTTTTGTTTGGGAATTATTTGCACAGTAATTTAAAAAAGAACATTCTTACTTAACAATAAAAATACAACCCCCCCCCCCCGCTCCGTTTATTAAAGGTAAAGGACCCCTGACAGTTAAATCAAGTCACGAACAACTCTGGGATTGTGGTGCTCATCTCGCTTTAGTGGCCGAGGGCGTTTGTCTGCTCTGCAGAATGTTTTTCCGGGTCATGTGGCCAGCATGATGTAGCTGCTTCTGGCGAAACCAGAGCAACGCATGGAAATGCCGTTTACCTTCCCGCCGGAGCGGTACCTATTTATCTACTTGCACTTTGTTGTGCTTTTGAACTGCTAGGTTGGCAGGAGCTGGGACCGAGCAACGGGAGCTCACTCCATCACGGGGATTCGAACCGCCGGCCTTTGGATCAACAAGCCCAAGAGGTTCAGTGGTTTAGATCACAGCGCCACACACGTCCCACTCTGTTTATTGGGACTCTGCATCTTTCCTCTTGCTGCCCTTTAAAGGTGCTTAAAACCTCTACCCAAAGTACCTATGTGATGCTATTCCTTCGGAACCTTACTCAAAACCTGACTTTTCCATGAAGCCTGTATCAAAACATAATAAATCCTCTTCCTAATGAGTAAGGAAGCCAGGCAGGGCAACCCAAGTGGAATTGTGGAACCACATCTGCATACAAAGCCCTGCTACTTGCCCCGTTGCTTTTGCTGCATTGGCTCCATGCTGGCACACCTATGGTGTCCACATTCGGCTCTTCTCTAGGGAATGGGAATGGGCTGGCTTACAACCCCAACAGATCCGCCCCTGGCAGTAGCATTTGCTGTGCTTCAGCAGCAGACCGTTAAGGTGGCAGAGGCCTACAGACAGGAATGTCCACTGAATCCTAACCCACTTGACCATCAAGGGTCATTGAGTTAGCATGGCAGCTTCTCTGTGTGTATATAACTGCATTTATTTACTTATATCCCACTTGCGTCTCCTTTCCCTTTGTTTTGTCATCTACCTACTGACATTTATTTAAGGTCAGGCATCTTTCTTTATGTCTGGTTACTATGTAAAGTCCCATGTTACTTGGCTGGTTCTAGAGAAAGAAAATAAAAACACTGACTGCGTGACTTCTGCAGATGAATAGCTAAACACACACACACACACACACACACACACACAGCCTTCAAGGTACATTTTAGAAAACCTGAGGAGCTTGTTATCTAAAATGTAAGGCATGTTTTTCAAAGAAGTGTTCCCACTATGCTCTTTTTTAAGTAGCCAAATGAAGATATCATTTCTCATTAGATTTGTATTACGGGAATGACTTTATTGCACTCTTCTTAATGGAAATTATAATGTGTGAGGTAACCTAATATTGTAAATCATTTTATTTTTCCCTGCATAAAAGGATCTTTGTCATGCACTCCCCCCCTTTTCTTTTTTTTCTAATCAGAATTGTGGGTTTTTCTCCTCTGTTTTCAGACATTGATGAGTGTGAAAATGACTTCTACAATGGAGGCTGTGTACACGAATGCATCAACATTCCTGGCAACTACAGATGCACGTGTTATGATGGGTTCATGTTGGCTCATGATGGACACAACTGCCTTGGTGAGTTATTGTGAAGGCAAAATTGCTTGGTCAGCGCCTCACCTGCTCAGCGGTATTCAGTATACAGACAAAGCCAGCAATGATGTAGCTACAAGGCTGGGAAAGAGATCAAGATAATTTAATGGCTGACCTTCAGCTGAGACCCATTTACTGCATACTGAAGCATCTTCCTCATGTCATTCTGCTTGCAAGGTACTTTCAAGCACAGAGGAGGTGACTTGCTTTATATGAATGGCGTTTGTTTATTAAAACAGAATACTACTGAATGGTAATTGAGAGTATTTTGGCAACTATTTCTGTTAGGCATGCCTTCTGTGGTATCTGCTTGCGTACAATCCTGCAGCTCATCGCTCCACTTAAAAGTCATGCAAATGTTCTAGCAATCACCAACCTCGGTTGTGCAATTGTAGGGTAATATATGTAAAGGACAGCTATCTAGTTCTAGCTGGAAATTGCCCTCCTCTTTTCCTGACTGCTAGATATTTTCTGTAATGATACCTTCAATTACCAAAAGGTTTCAGGTTTTAAAATAGGATGGCACAGAACATTGGCTTGGATCCAAAAATATTCCTGTGCAACTAGTAGGTGCTTCCATTTTTCTGAGGGTGTGTATCTCTCACTGGTTCCTTCCCACTCTGTCGCCAAAGGTTCCTCAAGATATCCATCTGCACTCAGTGTGACTGGAGGCAAAGAAGGGATTTCTGGAGTAGATTTTGTATAATTCTTTCAGTTTTGCATTATTTGCTTTGTTTACATTTTTAAGCAAATATTTGTTTAGAGGAACTGCAGAACCCATCCATGTCTAACTTATGATGGGAGCTTTTAAATTTCATTTATCACAGAAGCAAGTGCAACTATTAAGCAAGTAGAACTGTTCTTTTAAAAAGTGTTAGAGTTTATGTCATTTCCCTGAAACCTATAGAATTGTAAGGGGAAAGGGGAAAAAGGTGGTTCAGAAACCTTCAGTATTATCAAGTTGCTGTTTACTTAAGAGAGAATAAAATCCTTTTCTTAGTCATTTTGCACATGTTCAGTGATCTCAATCTTTGCTGGTCTTATCTACAATGGTAAAAGTAAAGAGTGATTTTCTACATCTCCATTGAAATGTATGTATCTAATTACTAATGTTGTGAATGGATGCATATATATTCTACAAAATGTTATCAGTGTCCTTACAAACCACATTGATTGAAATATTAATGAACATGATTGAAAACCTGATAAGTTCAATATTTTTTAATGTGGGTTTCAGTCAGATATATTAAATTTATTAGTCATGGTTAGAGATGTGTAAAAACCACTTCCTGGGCTCATCCATACTTTTTTGGTTTCTTTCTCTTTGGTTTGCCTGTGGAGGAATCTCTATTTATCTTTGAAAAGTTGCTGCCTAGAGACTGAAAACCTTAGTTGAACTATGAACAGTACCTGAGGTCTGTTGGAGAATATGCACAATCCCCAAAGAATGTGCATAATATGGCCTCTTGGAAATTATTGGAATTGAGCAGAGAATGTAGAAAATGTGGCTGAAATATTTACATGCCCCATGGCCTGTTGAAGGGTATGTATAGAAAACTCTACAAAATTCCCTCTTTATGGACAGATCATGTGCACATTTTAATGAGGCCTGATAAGTATGCACAATGAATAGACATGCACTTAAACCGCTTAGCTCACATTACCGCCATATACATAGGCTGCAAGTGAAACTGCCAACCTTCTCCACCCACTTTCACCAAGTTACCCCCCTTTTACCATAGAGGGAAACTGAAAAGGAATTTAAATCCTATTGTCAGTTTCATTAAAGGGTGGAGGAGCTTGGATTTCCTGGAGATCTTGGCCAACTGCTATTCAGTTTCACTGCTACTATTTACAGTCTTTCTCTGGGAATTAGATATGAATTCGTTGCCTGCTGTCTCAGAACTGGAGGAAAAGCTTCAAAAAGGCTTCCCCTGTTTGTTAGGTTGGAAACCATCTCATGACAATGTGGGCAAAGAAGGGACTCTTGAGTCCATACGCAGCACATTGTGCTTAGACCTCCCAATTCTGTTCAGTTCTCCTCCATCCCAATGCTGATTCTATCCTTCAAACCCACTTTGACTTGAAATATCTGCCTGTTTTCTTGTGAAACCCAATGAAACAAAACAATAAATACCAGAACATATATTCTAAACCCCTTTCTTTAAAAGTTCTGTTCACTATGCCCCCAGGTGATTCAAGACTTCACTTATTATTTTATTGCCTTATTTCACAGATGTTACATCTCACACTACTAAATTGCGATCCCACTCTCACAATTTTATTTCCCATACATTAAAATCTTCATCTTCTTTTTTTCTTCTTCTTTGGCGATCACTCGTAGCTGAGTAAGATTGTCTTCCATAAACACGGTTTTAACAATGAGTCCGTAAGTGACTGTGGAGGCCTATTCTGGATCCACACATCCTTCCACAGTGGGGACATTGGTTTCCGGGAGGGAGTTGATCACGATGTGGATTTGCCAAGCGTGCCTTCCTCTTAGCACGTTTCTCCCTTGTGTCCTGAGTTTGAGTGTCTTCAAAGCCCATGACACCTTTGGTAAAGGCTGTTCTCCAGCTGGAGCGCTCACAGTCCAGTGTTTCCCAGTTGTCAGGAGACAGTCTTTAAACCTCTTTTGTTGACCACCAGCATTACGCTTTCCATTTTTAAGCTTGGAATAGAGTAGTTGCTTTGGAAGACGATCATCAGGCATCCGCACAACCAGTCCAACGAAGTTGATGTTGAAGAATCATTGCTTCAACACTGGTGATCTTTGCTTCTTCCAGTACACTGATATTAGTTCGCCTCTTCCCGAGTGATGTATAAACATTTTCAGAGACACCAATAAAATCATATGCACTCGAACGCCACCAGATTGTTATATTCCCGGGATCGCTTTCTCAGAGGCTTTCCTCCATGGAGCCCAGATTGTTTTTCTAAGGTTTCTTCTACCACCACCTGCTGACTTAGATAGTAGCAGGACTGTCCTTCGTAGTATTACCCAGTTACCTTTATGCATAAGGTTTCGAGTGAGACACATTGTACCTTACGATCCAGCTAGACCACAGATCATGAAACATAAAACATTCATTTAGTTTGTGAACATGACAACTGGAACAAGCAGTAATTGTAGAAATGTAAAATTGTAGAGTTGGAAGGGATTCTGAGGGTCATCGCATTCAAATCCCTGCTATGCAGGAATCTCAACTAGATCATCCCTGTTAGATGGCCTCTGCTTAAAAACCTCCAAGGAAGGAGAGTCCACAACCTCTTGAGGGAAATGCAGCATTATTCAGGCAGTTCCCTCCCTGCGAGAAATGAAGTTACAGGGAAGCAGGCCAAGGGCCTTTTCAGTGGTGGCGCCTGCCATCAAATGTCAAGGAAACAAACAATTATCTGACTTTCAGAAGACATCTGAAGGCAGCCCTGTATCAGGAGGTTTTTAATGTTTGATGTTTTATTATGCTTTTAAGTTTGTTGGAAGCTGCCCAGAGTGTCTGAGGAACATTATTATTATTATTATTATTATTATTATTATTATTATTATTATATTTTGTAAAGATATGGGTCTCCACATGCATGTGTTGGTGAGTCCCGGGTTTTGAAAATATTGAAGAATGCTGTTTTAAATCATAGTTCATAAGAAATTTGAAATGCTTTCTCCATTTTAATAAGAGGAGTATGGGTTAGAGAAGATGAGATTGATGGGTCATCTACCCCCTCTTTCCTATTTAAATCTTTTTTCTTTGTACTCTAAATGAGCAAGCTTTCTTTCTGCCCCTTTTGGTTGAGATTCCTTGGCTACACATTTATATTGGAAGAGTTCCAAGTCTGTCCTTAGAGGAACTCAACTCATTTTCTATTTGACATTTTTATTGAGGAATTTCTGAAATATAACAAGAAACGACACAGTGGGGAATTTAAACTATGGTGAGATTCTCATCTGGTTAAATATAATTGCTTTTAGCATTGTAATCACTTGAAATTGCAGTAGTTCTTCGTGAAGATTATTATTTTAAGTTCAGTTCAGTGGACACAAGATTAATATTTAGCCTCATGAAACACGGGTTTCTTCAAGACTTCATTTGAAACCAGTGGTGAAATAAACTTTCTGTTCCTGGGCATGAGGGAAATACTTTGTTTTCTTACAAGCTAGTAGCATGTTTGTCCAGATGTTCTCTTTTGTTTGATTTTCTTTTTCATTGACTTATTGATTAATTGATTTTCACTCCTTCCTCTCGCACTTTGGGGAGTGTGTATGTGTGTGTGTGTTTGCGTATGTACATGCTGACATTTCCCATCATTCCTTTCCACTGGTGAGGTTAAATATCAGCTGAGCATTGGGGACTCCAGTGCAAAATATGTTAAGCCTTCTTATTTTACATGTAAATGGAAAGACTTAAAAATGCCTTCATAAAATTAGCACGATCTGTTGAAGTAGGAAAAAAAAAAGCTCTTCAATACTGGCTTCTCAGATTTATTTTCCAGGTGCAATCATTTGATGTAGGTTTAATTGATGTCCTTGGGCTGCACAAGCGAACATGTATAGGATTGGACTACATGGCTGCAGTCTTGTGCTTATTTGTTAGAGAGAAAGCTCCATTGAATAACCATGCATAGGACCAGGGTATTATTTCCAAATCGGCAGTTCCAGTCAGTCCTTAATATGATTTTTTTTAATTCTCTGCTTATAAAGAGCAAGAGTATTCTGTTGTTGCATTGTTGTCACTGCAGTATAAGAATTGATTGATGCAAACGTTATCATTATTTATTCAGCACTATTGATGTGCATAGTGTGGTAGCGCATGAAAAAGGCCAAGGGTCTTAGTCTAAAACAGCCTTTTCCAACCTGACACCACCCATATATTTTGGACCACAACTGCCATCATTCTTGGCCATTGGCCATGCTAACTAGGGATGGTGGGAGTTCTGTTGAGAGCTGTAATGTATGACATCTGAAGACTGCCAGGTTGGGCACTGCAGTAACATAACATTTGTGGGAGGTTTAGATTGCTAAGTATGCTAAAAACCATTGGTTTTAACAGGTAGGGTAGGTTCCGCTGTCTTGTCAGAGCCTGAGGAATTGCAACAGCAGCACTATGACCATACAAATACATGGTTAAACAAAAAAACCTAAGAAACTTTAGTATTCTTTTAGCAGCACATCAACTGCGGGTAACTTTGTCTTCATTATTGTAGTTTATGTGTGCTTCACATCTGTACATGGGAAGGTTATTTGCTGCTTCAAAACCTTTCACAAAATAGGCTTTACCTGACTTCTGGCACTTTTAAAGCGAAGCATTGCAATAATTTCCAAAACATCAATTGAGAGAAGATTTACAGTTTTGTAGGAAATCATTTCATAAACTACCAGATGTGAAATGTCAACAAGTTGTAGCATTAATTGATTTAACATTGCATAATCACTGCTGTGATTAAAGAGAGCAAAGCTTTTTTCTTCCATTTTGATTTTTTTTAGCTTTGTTTTTCTTCTTTCTTCGGACAGCTGTGTGCAACGTGTGGGTTATAAGAACCCCAAATGAATGTTTCTGTTGCTGGTGTTTGTTTGTCTTTTTATTATCCAACAGCTCAACTTGGGTTTTCCCCCCCTGTGTTAAAACACGGAATGTTGTTAACAAAAACCAAACAACTTTGGGAAAGATTTGTGCGTTGCATAAACATAAAATATTTGTAAGAGGAAATGAAAAAAAGAGGCCTCTTGCTTAATTCTCCTTCTGTACAATACTTTGTTTCTGATGCATTAAACCTGATGGATGAGAATCCCACATTACAACCTAAGTGTGACTGACTAGACTCATGGTTGCCTCAGCTATGGTGTTTTTGAAAGCATGTTTAAATTTCAAAATATGGATGACAAACAAACATAAACACTGCTGTGTGCATCCCTGGTCAATTCAGTGTGGTTGGGACTCCCAGGATAATGCTTGAGGAAGTTTGGAGATGTGCCCTTGTCACTGACATTTCACCCTTTGGCCGGGCTTCCCTGTTGATGATTTTATTTCAGAAAATGTCATGTGCGGTGCATAAATGACCCAGGAGTGTTCCTGAAAGTCTGAAGTACCCAATCTCTAAGCAAGTTATTAGCAAATGACATTTCTAGATGTACGAGAGAATCCCAACAGTCATTAAACATCAGGTAGTGGTGGGGGGTGGCTAGATAAGCTGTTTGCTGCGCATAAGAAGCACCAGAAGCCTCTAAATCAGAGCATGGGGGGGGGGCTGACCTGTGGCCCTCCAAGTGTGGCTGGAGTCCAGCTCCCATCATCCTTGGTCATTGGTTGTGCCAGCAAGAACTGGAGTCTAACAAGATCTGGAGAGCCACCAGCTCCCCATCCCTGCTCTCTCTATTTGCTTAGATTAAAAATAAAACCACAGGTTCACACCTTATCCCACTGTGCTAAAGGCTCCCATGCAGGCTGTGCCCCATTGCAAGAAAGATTCTCCAAATCAAGCCTTGCAAGTGTGTTTCTCTTCTCATTCCCAAGAGCCCACTCAGCTAGAGGGGGACATCTAGCAGCCCATTTGCCATCTTATTTTCCAAACTCCCTTCCTTACAGGACTTCCAAGAGTAGACGGGGAGAAGCCAGGTGCACCAGCTGGGCCTCAGGTGAGGCAAGACAATGTCAGCTGGATGGTCTCCGATTATAAACAGGAATGGTTCCCCTGCTCCCTCCTGTTTCACTGACTTCAAAAATAGTAATCCTAATGGTGGCTTTATGAGATACCTTTTAATTAGATATTTCCTTAAGGCAATCATTAAAACCTGTCACACCCTGTCATAACTAAGTAAAGGAATGAGAGGGAAGTAACCGAAACTGAATTAAGCATTTTACCACCTACTCTAGAACCTGAAGTGACACAACTGATTTTTAGCAACTGAAGTCTAAGAAAAGCTGGGCATTCACTATTGTGTTTTAGCCTGTCACATCTTTAAATATAGTTGAAGTAATAAGTTACCTTCTACCTTAAAGATCGGGGACGCAGGTGGCGCTGTGGGTTAAAGCCTCAGCACCTAGGACTTGCCGATCGAAAGGTCGGCGGTTCGAATCCCTGCGGCGGGGTGCGCTCCCGCTGCTCGGTCCCAGCGCCTGCCAACCTAGCAGTTTGAAAGCACCTCCGGGTGCAAGTAGATAAATAGGGACCGCTTACCAGCGGGAAGGTAAACGGCGTTTCCGTGTGCGGCTCTGGCTCGCCAGAGCAGCGATGTCACGCTGGCCACGTGACCCGGAAGTGTCTCCGGACAGCGCTGGCCCCTGGCCTCTTGAGTGAGATGGGCGCACCAACCCCAGAGTCTGGCAAGACTGGCCTGTACGGGCAGGGGTACCTTTACCTTTACTACCTTAAAGATCAGGCTTTACAACTTTTAAAAGTAATCTTTTAAACTTGGCACTTGCTCAGAAAACCATCAGAAGTTTTAGAGGTCATTTGGGGACAATCAGCCATTATTAACTACTTTAAGCCTGTAAGCAAGTCCTTCTCCACTGTTCGATACCAGATTGACTCATTTACTATTTTCTAAATATTATTACTCAGTTGAAACTAAAAGGAAATAAGTGGCTAATGTAAAATAAGGGCTTTGCCAGAAGTACTAGACCCTACACTGCAAGCAGTAGTTGTTCTAAAAGTCAAAATATAACCTTGCTGAAGCAGAACACAAATCTTGGGTTCCTTGCCTTGATCCAAATAGTGGCCAAACACAAATAAAAACAGGTTTCTGTTTATGTAGCCTTGGCTGGATGGGGAACTAGAAACCAAAACACCAACACATCTAGAGGGCACCAGTTTGGGGAAGCCTGCTTCAGAGCAAGGGTGCAACTCAGAACATAAGCAGAGCCCTTCTGCATCAGGTGAAGGACGCATTCGTTCTCCAAAGGGGCGAACCACGTGCCTTTAGGAAGCCAGCAAAGAGGACCTGAGTGCAATAAAGCTGACCCCTCTAGTTTCAACTTGATTAATTTTTATTTTTATGATTGAGTTGTGGCAAACATTGTTATAAGAAGCTGGATGTAATTCAAGTGGATGCTAAGCAGACAGACTGAACAGCTTTTACAGTCTGCAAAATGGCAGGAACAAGGTTTTTCGTTACTTAGGGCGGTGTCAATATCTGTAAAAAGATGCTTCCATTTATGTATTGATTTTTAAAGTGCTTCAGCAATACCTATGCCTTTTTAGCCAGTGCCTGAACGATCCAGAAAACAATTTGCTTCCTCAAATAGCCTCACTAAGTGAACTTAACTTGCCTAAATTTGAAAGGCTTGGGGTTAGGACTGTGAAAAGAGATGAGTACCCAATTACATTATTGTGACGATGACAGATAATTTCAGGCTAGTAAATTCAATGCACTTTACATTGGATAAGCAATTGGCTACTGCTTTTAACATATCATGGAACTTTGCTTTCCAAAGGTTATTCCAGGTTTTGTAAGTGAAATACATCGTGCTGAGAGCAACTCATGGATGGTCAAGTCCACCCCAAGTTTAAGCATTGTTTGACAAAAAGAAGACACTTAATTTAACACTTAATTTAAAGGCCACCCCAATGTAGTTAATCAAAATCTAGAGGTCAGCATTGGGTTTGAGATTTAATTGGTTTTTAAAATCATCTTAAAATAGGGAAAAATTAAATTATCAGTTTAGGCCTTCCTCCTGTGTTAGGATTGGTCATGCATAGCTACGCATTTGTACTACAAACCTGGACTTCTTCAGTAAATGTGGCACTTTGGGGGCTTAGGAGGGGAATGTGTTAGTGGATAACGGCTCTTCATGGTATCTTCTCCATCCTGCCATCCACTTCCTGGCCAAACACAGAAGTCATGCAAATAGTTTTTTAATAGAAGAGCTGGTGTGGCTCTGGGAACATCATCTTCATGCCCAGCTTGTAAATACCAAGTTTTGCTCCATTTGCAGTGCTGAAAGCACAGTGAAGAACTAGGTGGCATTGTGGTCTAATCCAATAACACATTTTTAATCTGTGAGAAAAGTCATTGCTATTTCCATTTTACAAATTGTAGCAGCACTGTAGTTCTGAGTTAAAGGTGGAAGATGTCTGGGAGAAAGGGAAGGCCCCGAATTTCAAAAGAATCATTACTTTATGTATTACTTGAAGATGCCTATATGCCTTCAAATTTATCAGAGTCCTTAGGCCTCACCCACCAACCCTAGGTCTGCTTATCTTACAAAAGAATCTCTCAAACCTTCTGCTCAAGACCTGGTGAATTTTTGGTTCTCCAAGATCAGAAGATTAATTGGGGCTCCTCCCTAAGCAGCCATGTTTTGATCTGATTCTGCCTTTGTATTGAAGAACAATGACAAAAAAAGGCTGCATGATTTCCCAGTTGCCATGTAGTGTGAAACTGTTGTTTGACAAACCACAATGTTTTGCATTATGACATGGTCAAACCAAGGTTGTTATATCTGAATTGGGCAAGGATGGTGATTTGCTGGATTCTGACTATAGACATACTCTTTCTCCATGTTTGCTAACACCCCTTATCAAAATACCTTTCTTTAGATGTTGACGAATGTCTGGATAACAATGGTGGCTGCCAGCAGATCTGTGTCAATACTATGGGAAGCTATGAATGCCAGTGCAAAGAAGGCTTTTTCCTAAGTGATAACCAGCACACCTGTATTCACCGCTCCAATGGTAAGTTTCCAGTCAGTGATCCAGGCAACAATTCAGCCATGGTTGTACACCATACTAAGTGCATTCTGTTGGGTCGTTAAATGTTTGGTATCTCTAGTGACATTTCCCTTTTAAAAATATTGTTATGGACCTTTTCACAGTAGTGAGGTGTCCACATTTATATACACATGCAGGGCCTGTCTAGGATGACACCGTGTTAAGAGGTGGACAGGTCTGTTTTCCACAAGAAGGTATAGCAGAAATTGCCAACCTCTTCGTATGATCTGATCAAGTTGCATTGTCATGAAAGTGAAGCTTTTTGCAATTAATTGCAGGAACCTAACTGAGAGAAAAGCATGCAAAATAGCATGTGGAGAACATATTGTCTGTGCACTGATAGTTTCTTACCCTAGATATATCATAACACCATGTTGATGTCTGACAATATATTATGTTGATTTTATTGTACCACTTTTAAGAGAGAGTGGGATACTAGTTTATCATACCACCATGGAAACTGGAGGGGGGGGAAGGAATATGGTGTGTTTAGTATGTTGATAGAGTAGTTGTTTAGTTTCCTATCACAGGAGTTTCATGATGCCTTTAAGACATATGAACTAGATACAATATGATTCTATGAATATCTCAAATGTCTTAGGGACCTTAGGCCGTGCTCCACAGCCCTTCCCTGTTGAACCAGCCAGCTTCACATCTGGCCTGTCTAATGTCCATTGAAACTGTATGCTTGGCATTGAATTTGGATTGTAAGTATGACATCCAAGAGGCCCTTTCCCTATATTCTAATAGGATGACTTCCTAGGGAGGGGAACTTGGCGGGGATGGGGGGGGGAGTTGACTGGTCAGTATGCAGAAAATTCTTACGTTAATAGCATCTAGCATTTCAGAGCATCTTTGGTATGGAGTTTTCCATGCATCAGATGTGAGCGGCATCCGAACACACAGAAATACATGGGGAATCATGGTTCCCTGGTGCAGTTCCCCACACATTTGAAGGCAGCATCTCCCTTTCATAATTTAGCTGTGTATTGTACCAAACATCAGTGAAATACCATGTAGAATGTGACACAGCTTCAGTTATCTTCAGGATTAAACTGAAGATAAATGCATGAAATTATTATGCAAGAACTGGTTTATGTTATATAGGAAAACTGGGTTTGTGGACCTAATGGATGCGGAAAACATAGAAACATTTGAATGTGGGAGGTCCAGGTAACTAAGATTTCTTTCTGCCTGCAGGCCTTTGAAAGGTACCAATTAGCAAATAGCGAAATGATGGCTATGAAATAATAAGGGCTAGTAAAACTGCATACAACTTGGATTCAGAGAAAATATATGCTGAGTGTAATAATAATTCAGAGCGAGGTCATGATTATGATAAAATGGGATGTTGATGATAAACACTATGACCGCTGTAAATTTCCACTGGACTTGCAAATAGTGTAATTGTACATCATAAAAACTGAATCTGAGTATTTTGTTGAGTGTACCCCTTATTATAGTTGTCAATCATCATACTCTCTGGTTTGTATTTTGGGCACTGTATATTTACCTAAATGACATACAATTACGCTGTGAATATTTGAAAACTATTATAAAGAGTGGATGAGATCTGTGCTTTGGACTTCTTACTCATCAAACTGAGCTTTTATTATTTTTTAATGACATTAAAAAAACCAGACAAAACTAGGTAAGTAGAAACATTGGTGACCAAAACCCTAAGCCCTTATTTCTTGTCACCATTGCCAGCTGAATTGCCCTTCACTTGGCTCTGATACCCCCCAAACCTTCTGCCATCTGCTCTAAGATTGCCTCCCTTCTCACCAGGGTCTCCACAGAGATTGGGATGCTGTTGAGGTTTGTGTGGAGATGTTTCGTGGCCAAAGTCAGTCTCCTATTCCAGTGGCTGACTAGGCTATCAACAGAGCAGTCATCAGTATCTTTCAGTAGATCCCTTAGAGCTTTCTGGAACTTAGTTGAATCTCTTGATAATAACTGATCTGTCCCTACAGATAGACTGCAAAAATCTGGACCTTCTCTAGATAATGATTTATCCCTGGGAAAGATAAATAATTACATTCACCATATCCCTATCTGTCTCCAGGACAGTGCAAACCAAAAAAATAAATCCGTATGTCACGCCTGTATTTCCAAGAAAGAACCCTACAATTTTTATGGCTGTCAGGAAGTCCTGAATATCAACCAGTTAGGGAAGCTAGATAGGAAAAGAGCTGGTAGGGAAACAACTAGCTACTTTAATTGATTTCAAATCTCCAAGGTCTAATGAGCCGCACCCAAGGGAGCTAAAGGAGCTTGCAGATATAATATCTGAACCACTGTATATAACCTTTGATAATTCTTGGAGAACAGGTGAGGTGCCTGCAGACTGGAGGCGAGCAAATGTTGTCCCCAACTTCACAGATGTCTTCTAAAAGTGTGTAGTTCTTTATCCCCTTGACATCTGAAGAGAGGGTGTTGCACAAGGAGGGTGCCACTGCCAAGAAAGCCCTCTGTCTGGTTCCCTGTAACTTCACTTCTGGGGGGGGAGGTTAGGGGTGGAAATGCTCCTTCAGGTATACTGGTCCGAGACCATTTCAGGCTTTAGAGGTCAGCACCAACACTTTGAATTGTGCTCAGAAACATACTCAGAAACGGGGGGGGGGGGGGGGAGAGACCCAGGTAACTACTGACTGGTCAGCTTGACGTCAATACCAGGAAAAGTCCTAGAGCAGATAATTAAAGTGTCACTCTATGAGAACTTAGAAAAGGATGCTGTGATTACTAAGACCCAGCATTAGTTTCTCCAAAACAAGTCATGCTAGATGAGACTGCTCTCATTTCTTTTTTCGGTAAAGTTACAATCTTAGTGGATCAGGGGAATGCTGTGGTTCTAGTGTATTTTGATTTCAGTAAGACATTTGACAAAGTCCCTCATAATATTAACAGATTGGAAAGCTAGGCTGAAACTAACAAAATGAATTTCAATAGGGTTCTACACTTAGGCAGGAAGAACCAGCTGCACAAATATAAGATGGTGGACACCTGGCTTGCCAGTAGTACATATGAAAAGGATCTAGGGTTCTTAGTACAGTGGTACCTCGGGTTAAGTACTTAATTCATTCCGGGGGTCCGTTCTTAACCTGAAACTGTTCTTAACCTGAAGCACCACTTTAGCTAATGGGGCCTCCTGCTGCCGCCGCGCCGCCGGAGCCCGACTTCTGTTCTTATCCTGAAGCAAAGTTCTTAACCTGAAGCACTATTTCTGGGTTAGCGGAGTGTGTAACCTGAAGCGTATGTAACCTGAAGCGTATGTAACCTGAGGTACCACTGTATACCACAGATTTAACATGAGTCAACAGTGAGATGCAGCAGCAAAAAAAGCTAATGCTGTTTTTTGCATCAGCTGGAGTAGCGTGTCCTAATCAAGGGACGTAATAGTCTCACTCTATTCTGCCTTAGTTAGACTACACCTGGAGTCCTGTGTCCAGTTCTGAGCATCACAATTTAAGAAGGATATTGACAAACTGAAACATGATCAGGGGTCTGGAAATCATCCTTATGAGGAACGGTTGAGGAGAGTGGGGATGTTTAGCCTGGATAAGAGGAGTTTGAGAGGCGATGTGATAGTGGTGGACTCTCCTTCCTTGTAGGTTTTAAAGCCATTTTTCATGCATGCTTTATTTGAGATTCCTGCTTTGCAGGGGGTTGGACTAGATCTCTACAGTTCTATAATTTTGTCATGTAGGTGTTTGCTCAAAGGAGCCTCCCCCAACCTGGATTGGGTTATAGCTCCCACCATCCCACGCCCCATCCTAGCTGGGGCTGGTGGGAATTGTAGTTACATCTGGAGGGTACCAGACTGGGGAACATTGATTTAAAATGTTTATATAGTGCCTTCCAATATAAACATTCATATAAACATTTAAAACCACAAAATATAACTAAAACAATGTGATTTCTAATCCATGGGTTGCACAAAGTCCTCCAAGAGTCAGTTTCTGGAACTTCAGTACTATGTCTGAGCTTACCTCAATATGCTTGGCTGGGGATGGTTTTTGGTACAGTACCAGAATATCTTCTATCTCTGGAATGTGGAGGATGGTACCTAATTTTATCTAACAGATTTGGGGTTACTTATTTATCATGAATTGTTCACATTTTTGTCCTGAATACTAGTAGAAAAATATCCAATAGAACAGGAAATAGTAGTTTGGAGTCTTAATGAAAACCACTTGCTGAGTACTGTGATAAAAATAATTATCACAATTTATTAAGGTGGACGATGAAGTATTCCTTCATGGCTCTTATAGCTTCCTTAATTTTGGTTGTCACCATACCAACATCCTTATGCCATTGGTTGGGCCTTTGAGCTGAGCTGCTATTGTTGTTGCTTTTGATAACTCCAAAGGATTTGGAGAGATTTGACCCTCTAGACTTGCCCTTTCAGCTTACTTGTTTTATCAGTCTCCTCATTTTCAAGGAACTCCTTTCCCCTGTTGAAGTTTCTACTTTTGAAGTCAAATTGTTATTGGCACAAATGAGGACTCAGAGCAGGGTCTCCTTTGTTAATAAAAATGATGTGGGGTTTTTTAGACATGGAGTTTTTGAGCAAAGAGGAATAAATAAATATAGAGCCCCAAGTGAATTAGGGCTAAAACACTTGGATATAGCAGACTGGTCTTCTAAACAACATGATAAACAGTTTCTGGATTTTTAAAAGTCGTTTTGACATTCTACTTCTACAGGATATTTGGCAATCTGAAGCCATAGTGCTTAATAGCTTGAGGTGCCACATTCTGGCAACACTCTCTATAGTAAGAGAGGAAGTCCCACTGAAGGCTTAGCATTTCAACAAATGTTAACACAATTATAACACCTATGATTCCCTGTAAGTCTGCTAAATTTACTGTACTTACTGATCTGATGGTAGTCGGTGACTACATTCACACCACACTTTAAAGCACACCCAAATCACACACACACACACACCCCAAGAATCCTGAGAACCACAGCTTGTTAAGGGTGTTGGGAATTGTGGGTCTGCGGTGGATAAACTACAGTTCCCAGAATTTGGGGAGGGGGCATGTAGTTTGAATGTGCTTTAAAGGTCTGAGATGTATGCAGAGAATGTTTGCATGCCACATTATTCTAAAAAATTGTAAACAATACTTGGACAATATTAGACAAAAAAAAAATATATTGCAATCTTCATGTCCTGCTGCAGCCCTAATTTTTGCAGGAGGTTTCAGTGCATGTGTATGAGTCAGTTTATATGCCCCAAACTACTGGATTTTGGAGTTTGATACTGAGGTCGATTGGAACATTTATTGGTTCCCCAAGGATTCCAAATGCAAACAAGTGGGGCTGCATTTAGCAAAATGTGGAGAGATTTGCAAATAGTAAAGGGTACTGCTGATGAAGAGATAGAGCATGAGGAATATACTCCCCCTCCCAATATATATACATATACCAAATAATTATTTTTTTAAAAAAATCGGAATTAAGGGGTTTTCTCAGGACGGTTGTGAACACTTGCTCTGTAATTGTGTGGGTGCAAAAATGGGGTCAAGGAGGGTCAGTTGGAGGGAGGGAGAAATGTCTCTACTTTCACCTGAGTAGTGTTGGAGGGCATGAAATGAAGGGTCCCTGCTAAAGAATAATAAAGCCATGGGAATAGATTTTATATCACCATCATTTTTGAAATTTATTGTTAGCTTGTGGGCTCCTCTGCTGGTTGCAGTTACATATTACGTATTCAACAGCATCGTAACTGAGGCTCAGAATACGGTGGCAATGCGGCCCCATATTTAAAAGGGTTCTAAAATTGATCCAGCAAACTTATCACCCAGACAGCTTGTTCTATGTAACTGGCAAGCATTGAGCAAAAAAGGCTTCATAATAAACTAACTGACTGGTTGGAAGAGGCAGCCATTTTGTCAGATGAACCTGTCATGTTTAGATAGATTCACCATGAATTATTCTCTGGTTGTAAACCATTTGATTGACAAATAAGCAATAATTTTTTTAAAAAGCAAATATAGGGTTGCTTTGTGTGCAGCATAAAGGTAAAGGGACCCCTGACCATTAGGTCCAGTCGTGGCCGACTCTGGGGTTGGGGTGCTCATCTCACTTTAGTGGCCGAGGGAGCCGGCGTACAGCTTCCGGGTCATGTGGCCAGCATGACTAAGCCGCTTCTGGCGAACCAGAGCAGCGCACGGAAACGCCGTTTACCTTCCCACTGGAGCGGTACCTATTTATCTACTTGCACTTTGACATGCATTCGAACTGCTAGGTTGGCAGCATACATTGACTTAAAGAGAGTTTATGGTTGGGCTTTCCATACAAAATTTGGAGGAAATTGCCCTCACCAACTCTAGGCATCACTCCTTTTTCTAAGTAAAGGTTTACAGTGGTACCTCGGTTTACCAACTTAATCTGTTCTGGTTGTCCGTTCTTAAACCAAAACCGTTCTTAAACCAAGGCGTGCTTTCCCTAATGAGGCCTCCCGCCGCCGGTGCCCTTCCACCGTTCGGATTACTTTCTTAGACTGAGGTAAAGTTTGCTAACTGGAACACTACTTCCGGTTTTGCGGGGTTCGTAAACCAAATTGTTCGTAAACAGAGCTGTTCTTAAACCGAGGAACCACTGTATATAACAATAGCTATCTGAAGGTAAAATGTACCATAGAAAGCTATCATACAGACTCTGTGCCTTCCACTAAAGGAGCTAAGCAGGGTTTCTTTGGGCTGCTGCCCTGTTCCGTTTGTACAGTAATACCTCTACGAATGTCCGCCTTGTCTAGCGTCCATTCCGGCGAACGTCCACAGCAAACCTGGAAATACCAGAACAGGTTACTTCCGGGTTTGCCGCTCGTGCATGTGCAGAAGCGCAAACCGCTCCGTGTGCGTGCGCTGATGCAGCACTTTGCCCTGCATCCTTTTCAGCTAGCGGCCGAGGCTCCGGAACAGATCCTGGCCGTAAAACGAGGTACGACTGTATATGAATGACATGGCTGAGTTTTTATCGTCTCCAATTAACCATGTCCCCAAGTTGGCTGCAAAAAGTATTTTTTTATCATTGGATGTGGATGATGCTGTACTTCTATCCCAGACAAAATTTTGTTTGAAAATATTGTGACGAAACCAAGGTAATTGTGTTTTCGAAACAATACAGACTTCCAAAATGGTATTTTGATGAACAACTCATCAGACATATGAGAGTTCTTAAATATTTGAGCATAGCTTTTCAATCCTGTACAAACGTGGTCAGCTGAACAAGATGTGGTAGATAAAGCAATAATGAATATTAAAATTTAATGTGTATCTTTACATAATTTAATACCTGCTGTGCTCGAGGTTTCTAAAGCCAAACCTTTAGCTCAACTATTTTATGGAATTTTTTGGTTTGATGCCAGTTTAAGTCCACTGGAAGCTGTCCAGTCTAAATTCCTTAGACAAGTTTTCTCCATACCAAGATGTGTTATGAATGCTTCAATTGGAAGCTTGTTTTCCCTTCATTTTCACACAAGTCTGGATCAGGACATTTAGCTATTGGCTCTGGTTGACTATAACCCTTGCAGGCTTGCTTTCTTTAGTTCTTGATTTGCACAAAAGAAGTTAAATGAAAGCCATTAATTTAAGGTTATGCTTTCTTGACTTTCCACCACAGCATTTACCTAGTTTAATCCTATACATAGTTTCCTGGGAATAAGCTCTATTGAATTCAGTTGTGCTTGTTTCTGATGGCATATGTTCGACCTTTCAGATCCATTGAGCTTTATCAAAAGGTGACATGCATCCTTTAGCTTTTAACTGGAATTGCAAAGAGACTTGCAAAGTGTCAGCACTTAAAACAGCTAGCATGAAGCAGAGGCTACCATCCAAAGAGAGAGAGAGCCAGCCTCTGCTTGGATTATTTTCCTGCTGTTACAAACAGCAGTCAATCTTGAAGGCCTCGTCTTTACTTCATTCACTTGTCGGCGCAAGGAGAGTCCCTCAGGTACCATGATGTTGTAGCAGCCTGACGTAATTGCTGCTAATATGAAAAAAGTCCCAAATCTGTGCTCAGCCCCATTCCTGCTCTTCTATACCCCTGCACGTAAGAATTAATGCTTTTCTTTTGGATCTCTAAGCTTTTGGGGGTGTTGCAGCTTCTCCTACAAAATGAAAATATCCATTTGTGTGTAACAGAGATTCAGAATCATAGAATTTTAGAGTGGGGAGGGACCCTGGGGAGCATCTAGCCCAACCCCCTGCAACTCGGGAATCTCAACTAGATCATATATGACAGAGCAGTTACGGTAAATATAGGAAGGTACAAAAAATGTAAATCCAGAGGCTGTTCACTGTAATAACTTAAAAGTAGGGTTATTATTGGGAAATAAGATCACTTGGAATTTCAGGAAAAGAAGATTTTTCTTTTTTAAAAAAACAAAAACCCCAAACCCTCGAAGTAGGTAGTCCCAGATGTTTAGAAATATCATATTTTCCTCTTTATAATGGAGTGTGGTACGTATTAGCTTTTATGTTGGGATTTGGTACTTACCTGTTTGAGTTACAGAGTTCTAAGAATTGGGAGTCAATTTCCAAACTGTTTCCAGATGCTAGAAGGCAAATATCTAATCTTCATTGCCCCAAGTGTAATGTCTGAAATAACAAAAGAAGCTGTAATGGGGCCTTGGCACCAGCATCTCTTAATAAACTCCCAACTAAATATCCCTGCAAACTAAAAGGAAGAAGACTGTCAGGATTGAGGAAAGGAAAATCAACCTACCAAGTGATATTTTTCCCATTTCTGTAAGGTTCATTGAAATCCTATAACACTATCGCTACGGAATAATATAGATGCTGGGGAGAATTTTGTTATTTTAAGGAGATTTTCAGTCCTTGATTTACTGATTTACATTTACTGTGCCCAGCCTACACATTGAGTGTACTTGTTCAAAATGATTCCTAAATTCAGAGGCTGAATTTTGAAAAAAATAGTTTGATACTTAGGAAGTTAGATTTAAAGATCATAGTCCAAAACTGAGCTCCCAGTGAGCCTGCCTTTTCATCCCGCTGGGAAAGCTTATTGAAGCACGTGTTCAATTGTTTCTGGAAAATACACATTGTAGGCACCTGTTGTACCTCAACAGGGATATTTTCTGCAGAACACAGGCAGCCACACTGAAAACCCTGCCCCAAGATGGAGTGGGCTTCTGATATTTTAGGAATTGCAAGGAGCAGCTTCACCGCAGAATGCAGGATAAGGCAGCTTGACATTTCCAGGGCAGTTCATGGGTGGAAGGATCCTTGGGCCTGAACCTTGATCCTTCACAAAAGGTAAAGCTAAAGGGACCCCTGACAGTTAAGTCCACTCACAGATGATTCTGGGGTTGCGGCGCTCATCTTGCTTTACTAGCCGAGGGAGCCAACGTTTGTCTGCAGACAGCTTCCGGGTCATGTGGCCAGCATGACTAAGCCACTTCTGGCGAACCAAAGCAGCACACAGAAACGCTGTTTACCTTCCCGCTGGAGCGGTACCTATTTATCTTCTTGTACTCTGATGTGCTTTTGAACTGCTAGGTTGGCAGGAGCTGGGACCGAGGAACAGGAGCTCACCCCGTCATGGGGTTTCGAACCGCCGACCTTTCGATTGGCAAGCCCAAGAGGCTCAGTGGTTTAACCCACAGCACCACCCACGTCCCTTGATCCTTCACAGCACCACCCTGTTGAAGTTGGAAGGTGTGCTGAAGCTCTGCACCCCAGCTGGATTAAGTAATTAGGGGGGCAGTAGGGGTCATGATGGCCTTATATAGCAGCTGCCTTTAATTTGGTTATGCAGTCTGAGCAGCTAACAACCCGAAGTAGTTGCTCTGCAGATGCCTGTCCTCTTACCTTGTGCCAGTCATCATCATAAACTTTATTGCACTAGCCAAAGGCCATGGCATCATTCACAAAGGGAACAAAAGGAAAAGCAACAATGACCATAAAAAACATAAAAACATCGGGCACTGCAGATACAATAAACTACAATCACATCTTCTAAAAATTATTTGTTGCATACGATAGAATAGCAAGGGGTTCTCAGGTAGAATGTGCCAGCTTAAATGTCCGAATCACCTTTGCAATTGACCGCTATTTTATCTAGTTCTTTTCTCCGAATCTTCTTAGCTGCCAACGCATATAGTGCTACTTTATAAGTTACGAAGTCATCAGTATCACTCAGCAGCCATTTCACCCTTTCCACCCTGTTCCAGTGTGTTCCATTCATGAGCAGGGGTTTTATAAATCAGTCTCTTGGTTCTCTATATAACAGCCATTGCAATAAATAGTGGTGCAGGTCCTCTACCCAAGGTTGCCCACACAGGCAAAGTCTCTCTTTGTACTGTACTTTGCCGTACTGACCATCCACCACCTCCAAAGGCATCGATTGGAATCGTAATTCTGTAAAAGCAATTCTTAGTACGGCAAGTGGGAGCTTTGTCAAGTAACTAGCTCGGATGTGCTCCATTTTGATAAGTGGGAACCATGGTGAGCTTTTGGTAGAATCTTACCTTGTGGAGCTCACCTGCCCATTGTGGTTGACATCCTTGGCTTTTGGCTCTTTGGTGCTTCAGTTGCAACCTTTGGAGTGTAACCTTCCCTACTACATTACTAGCCTCAAGTGCCTTGGGTTGCTTTATCTGGGGTTTTGACCCATACCTGTTTCCTTGTTTTCCTTCAAAGCTGTTGAGGCCCCACACCCATGCTTCGTTTGCTC
The DNA here is from genome assembly GCF_964106915.1 of Podarcis gaigeae. Taxonomy (NCBI): domain Eukaryota; kingdom Metazoa; phylum Chordata; class Lepidosauria; order Squamata; family Lacertidae; genus Podarcis; species Podarcis gaigeae. Next base: position 4,646,187 of record NC_139681.1, read on the forward strand.
ATTGGTATAACTGGCCCAGTTGGGTGTGCCTGGTTTTCCTTACCCTGAAGAAGAAATTGTCGTCAAAATGGAAAGAGAAATACGGATTTCTTCTTAGCACCAGGGCCAATCAGCCCTGTATAAGAAAGGGACGCATAGGGCTGTATTCAGCTAAGTCCTGCTCAAAATAGAGCCACTAAAATTAACGAACCTAAGTTAGTCATGTTCATTAAAACTCCTGTGGCTCAAATCTGAATAGAATTAGCATGGAATACCACCCACAGCGGGACGCGGGTGGCGCTGTGGGTAAAACCTCAGCGCCTAGGACTTGCTGATCGCATGGTCGGCGGTTCAAATCCCCGCAGCGGGGTGAGCTCCCGTCTTTCGGTCCCTTCTCCTGCCCACCTAGCAGTTCGAAAGCACCCCTAAGTGCAAGTAGATAAATAGGTACCACTTTATAGCGGGAAGGTAAACGGCGTTTCCGTGTGCTGCGCTGGTGCTGGCTCACCAGATGCAGCTTGTCACGCTGGCCACGTGACCCGGAAGTGTCTCCGGACAGCGCTGGCCCCCGGCCTCTTAAGTGAGATGGGCGCACAACCCTAGAGTCGGACACGACTGGCCCGTACGGGCAGGGGTACCTTTACCTTTACCACCCACAGCATTTTGAAAAATTGTACAGTAACTGTGAAATCATGGTAGAACATAATACCTGATTATTTCATAATATGTTCTTGAGCATATTTCATGACTTGAAGAATAGCAGAGGTGGGGTCTCCTACCTTATAAGAGTTAGGTTGGCCCTGACGTGGAGTTTCTGATGACTGTCTACATTTTGTAATATTAAGACGAACTCACATATCTCAGTCTTCACATAAATTATTTTGAAATTAGCTTTGAAGCAAATGCCATTATTGTAGCATTAAAATCATTTGACTTTGGGGTTTTGCCATCAGTTCTGTCTAAAACACTTAATTTGGTTAAATGATCTGACATATCTCTGCCTATAGGGGAAATTCAAGGAGTCAAAATACATTAGTTCTTGTGTTTAATGTGTAGGCATAAAACTATACTTTTGTGTACTCTGGGACATAGTACCTTGAGGCATATCACACTTAAATGGTTTAGAAGAATTTGAGTTTTAGACTGTCAGAAAACCTGACAAAAATATATTGGATATTTAAGTCCAAATACTCAACTTGAAAGGTTATTCAGTACATAGGAAATATTTTAAACTTCTCATCAAAGTTTGTCAACAAAGATGAACCTCTTACAGCAGGATGCATGAGACATGGACCCTTTCATCTCCTGCCAATGAAATCCCCAATCTTGAGTGGGATGATTCACTAAATAAAATATGGACCAGTGACTTCTAAATTGTGATTAGGTATCACAGGGCACCCTGCAAGCTCACTGGGCTTCCTCAGAAATGGTCCTGGTCGATCATCTTCTAGAATGTGCAAACTTGGGGAAGAGTTAGGTGTATTCTGGGGAACAATCTCAATTTACTAAGCCTATGGCGAGTGTAGGAAATGAAAAGTCTGCCAGAGAATCTGACCAGAATCCTCTACAACATTCAGGGGTTCTGCAGAGAATTCCGTTGGAAGAAAGATTGATATGGAGGTAGAAAGTCTGAAAACCACTGGTCTCAAAGAAATGGCTGGGGGCTTTTTTCTCCATAGTGAGTTAAAAATGGAGGTAGATGAATGATATGGACATTATGGTACTTTTGCAAGGTTTCAACGTAAAGTACTTCTTGTGGAGGAGCTGAAAGAAAGATGTGTCAGAATTCATGCTGCTAAAGATGTTAAGAAGTGTCTTATGAAATGAAGCGCTGTTTAAAACTGTGACCAGGCAGACGTGACAGGCAGACTGCTTGCCAGTGAGAGAGAGAAGGGAAGTCTTTTTTTTTTTTTAATATCTCTCCACACCTGTGTTAAAATAAAAATAGTTGAACAGTCTGCAGCTCAACTACAGACTGACTGGCAACACTGACGAGAATAGAAAGCTCTACGCATGGGTGGGAAAATACACTGGAAAACTGTTTTCAAACAAGGGGGAAATATGTAAAATTCTAGGGGAAGGGGGCTTCATGCTCAAGTCACTTAAGACTGGAACAGTATCAATATTTCCTGTATAATGCATGCTCATGGTTATTTTGAAAGAAGGGACATAAAAGTTTGGAAAGCAGCATTTAGAAGCCAGCTGGTAACAAACATCAGATGAAAAATATTCAGCTTTAAACCTGGGTGTCCTTCTTTGCCAAGAAACTTAATTAAATAAACTATTTGTATATGATACAGTAATAATTTTAATGTATAATTCATTTGCAACACTGATTTAATTATATACTGCATTTTGCACTTTGAGGCTGCCCCCCAAATGAAAGGGCCTCCCCCCGCCCAAGTTCCATGGTGGCATGCTGATGTCATGCATGTCCCGGGTCATACGCACACAAGTGTGCTGAGGTCACGCGGCCCCAGGCCACCTTAGTCGTGTGGATGAGGCAGAGCGCGTGTTTATCGGAAATGTTAATATCACCTTTCAATTAAAGAAAAATGCTTTAGGTGAATTAGAATTTTAAAAGAAAAATGGCCTGCCACATTCCATGGCCTCTGCATCTGAGTCTCAAACGTCTGCTCCTTCTAAATATGGAGGCCTCATTTAGTTGCCATGGCTAATAGGGGTTGTTAGACTCATCCCCCCATGAATTTGACTATCCGTTTTAAAAAGCCATTTAAGCTAGTAGCAGTTAAATATGCGCTTCTTGAAAAAGGATTTCCTTTTGCCTTGACAGTTTTATTAGTTAACCCTGAATCTAAATTCTATGAGAGAGAGAGAGATCTTTCTCCATCCTCCTTTCCATACCATGCATAAACTTGTATAAAAGGTAAAGGTACCCCTGATTGTTACGTCCAGTCGTGGACAACTCTGGGGTTGTGCGCTTATCTCGCTCTATAGACCAAGGGAGCCGGTGTTTGTCCGCAGACAGCTTCTGCGTAATATGGCCAGTATGACTAAGCCGCTTCTGGCGAACCAGAGCAGCGCACGGAAACACCGTTTACCTTCCCGCCAGAGTGGTACCTATTTATCTACATGCACTTTGACGTGCTTTCGAACTGCTAGGTTGGCAGGAGCAGGGACCGAGCAACGGGAGCTCACCCTGCCGCGGGGATTCGAACCACTGACCTTCTGATCGGGAAGCCCTAGGCTCTGTGATTTAGACCACAGCGCCACCCGCATCCTTGCTTGTTTGATTAGAAGCATTTAATACTTGATTTGGAGCTCAGGATTCATTTTCGTAATGCCTGTTTAATTTTAAACTAAATTCTAATTCTCCCAACTATTTTGTTTCTCAATAGGATAGCAGCCAACGTTTTTCACACTTGCACTTTGACGTGCTTTTGAACTGCTAGGTTGGCAGGAGCTGGAACCGAGCAACGGGAGCTCACCCCATCATGGGGATTTGAACTGCCGATCTTCTGATTGGCAAGCCCTAGGCTCTGTGGTTTAGACCACAGCGCCCCCACGTCCCATAAACTTGTATACAATTTTTTAATCCTATCAGAGAATCTTAGAGTTGGAAGGCACCCAGGGGTCATCTAGTCCAACCCCCTGCAATGCCATCTTTTCTCTAAACTAATACAGTGGTACCTCAGGTTAAGAACTTAATTTGTCCCAGAGGTCCATTCTTAACCTGAAACGGTTCTTAACCTGAGGCGTGCTTTCGCTAATGGGGCCTTCTGCTGCCACTGCGCCACTGGTACATGATTTCCGTTCTTATCCTGGGGGGAAGTTCTTAACCTGGAACAATCACTTCCTGGTTAGCGGAGTTGGTAACCTGAAGCGTCTGTAACCCAAAGCATCTGTACCACTTAAAATAAAGTGAGCAGCTATCTCGCTGCTTACTCTGACTCCAGATCTTTTAAGTTGAAATTCAGTGGAGCAAGCCCCTAGGGTGTTTCTATGTGATTATGTACTGTTATTTTGTCATCAATGTCCATTGCAGAATTTCTTCACAGAAATTCATAGGGGGAAAGCAGCTCATCCTGTCCCAAATAAGCTTACAAGCTAAATTCCAATAGCTGGGAAGAGAACAAAGAGATGGGAGGAGATTAGTTCAGTTTCATGACTGCAAGGATGTTATATGTTCACACTTGAGGTTTTCTTTAAGTTGGAAGGTGCTAACAGTGAGAAAAGGCAAATAATAATCCTTGAATCAATAATGACTGCTCTTTCTAGGCTATCATTCAATCCATCTATGAGCCTCAACATCAATGCATGGTCTGCCAATCCTTTTCAGCACCTGAAGCTTACAGGGTAAAACTGCTATTTTGCCTCCTAAATGCTTACAAATTGGGCAGTGTTTCAGAAGAATGGAATATTTTATGACATTGCATTATTTGTGTTCTGTTGAGGGAGACCAAACTACCCCTTCTGTTTGAGACCCAGTTATCGTACAGGGGCACACAAACAACAGTTAACATAATCACATGTGGGGTCGGATTTTAAGGGCTGACTCCACAGCTCTGTTGAGCTGGTTCAACACCAGGGAGCTGGTTCAACATCTCAGGGAGCCTACGTCCAGCAAACCCAGCCATGAGCTGAAATAGGGTATCTTGAAGAAATCCGTTACTCTTCAGAAATAAATTTGAGATGAAGTTATTTTCACTGTATTTGTAGGGGAAGTATACAGATGGATAATGGAGCTACATTAAGTAGTCTTCAGAATGTGCCCCGATGTGCTAACTTTCAATATCTGCTAGTGTCTAAGAGTCAAGTAAAAAGGATAGTATTTATTTTTAATTAGTGTAAAAGGTAAAGGGACCCCTGACCATTAGGTCCAGTCACGGACGACTCTGGGGTTGCGATGCTCATCTTGCTTTATTGGCCGAGGGAGCCAGCGTACAGCTTCCGGGTCATGTGGCCAGCATGACTAAGCCGCTTCTGGAAAACCAGAGCAGTGCACGGAAACACCGTTTACCTTCCCTCCAGAGTGGTACCTATTTATCTACTTGCACTTTGAGGTGCTTTCGAACTGCTAGGTTGGCAGGAGCAGGGACCAAGCAACAGGAGCTCACTCTGTCGTAGGGATTCGAACCGCCAACCTTCTGATCGGCAAGCCCTAGGCTCTGTGGTTTTACCCACAGCGCCACGTGCGTCCCTTAATTAGTGTAGATCCTGTTAAAATAGCTGGCTCTCTTTTCACCCTCTTTTCACCGAAAGTGGACAAGGGCTGATGTTCTTCCCAGTTCATATCCAAGCTCAGTTTGAGGAGGGAGGATTTGCATGGACAGCTGTGTCTGGGAACTCCCTCTCTTTCCCACGATCTCTGCCTGGGTAGTTGTGGGCTGGTGGCAAGCTCAGCCCAACTCTGCTCTGCAAGAGGGAAGGGGTGAAATGAGTAGTTAGTGGAAGTCCTAGGAACGACTCTTTTGCCACTCAGTGCTTAACTGTTGAGCTACAGTGGCTCCAAGAACAGGCTTCCTTGCACAGGGAAATGAAAATACCCTGCTTTTCAGGAAGTTGTGTAGGAGATGAAGGGCCTTCAGATTTGCAGCTCTTCATTAAAAGAAGACCCTTATACATGTCTGCCATGTACCATCTGTTTGGCTGCTAGAGACGGAAGTGTTCTGTTCAATGTGTGCATGCACACTAACATGAATTCCTAAAATGCCAAATTAAACCAGAGTACCAGCATATATCCCCGAATTAAAATAAAAACTCTTTGGGTGCATTTTTTTTAATGAAACATTGAACATGATGTGTACACTTTAAGAAAAATTGCCTCTTCTTTATATTTCATGTTCTTTCTAGTGCTTCTAGTTCGTTTTGCTTTAATGTTTGCTTCCTAATAGTTTGTAGCTGGTGAAATCTCAGTGCATACAATACGATGTATTGTAGGAGTGCTGTTATGCTACTAAATTGAGAACTTGGCAGTTTTCCACCCTTCAGGTAAAAAAGGGGCATGGGATAATAATGGCTCTTCTTGATCCACCTCAGACTGTGAAGTATTAAACAAGCCATGACTAAGAAAACACATTTCCTCTCCTCTTCATTTATTTGCAAGTGCTCATTTTTCTCAGAGGTCCACATGAGGAGAAAGGGAGTTACTCATTTGAACAGGCATTTGTTTGGAAGTTGAGACCTGGAAAAGCAACTAAAAGCCAAGGCTGGAAGCAATCATAAAAGTGTGTACTGCAACTTAGCACCGAACAGCACATTGTGCACAAATGCGGGTAACTAAACCCCAGTGGGCATTTCTTTCTATGGGGAAGCAACTTTGGGGAGAGGGCAAGTTGGAATACAGAAATGTGGGGTGGAGATCCTTAACTCTTTCTTCCATGTCAGTTTCCCACTAAAAATTATTCCTCTGTAACTACTAAAAATTGGCATCCTTGGTCTTACAGATACCTGTTTCCCTTTAGCTTCCATGAATCCTTGGATTTTCCTTCTACAATAGAATAGGGTATTATTTTTTACTTATTATATTATTTCATAAAATTATACACCACTTGACTGTAAAAAGAATGTTTTAAAGCGGTTTACAAAAGGATAAAATAATAAAAAATACTTTAAAACGTACAAAAGTTAAAATACTCAAACAGATTCCCTCAACTTTCTAAGCATCTAGGTAGGTTTTTATCCCACTCTTCTACCAGGAAGTTCTGGCCAACATACATGAGTCCGTACATGTTACCTTTTAAACAAACTCTGCAAGTTGAGCTAGGCTGAGAGAGAGAGAGATTGGTGCAAGTGGCTCTCTGTCATTCAACACTCTTTCCAGCTTTTCGCCTGGGCCCCTCCAGATGTTTTGAACTACAACTCCCATCCTTCCTGGCAAGCCCCTGCTCTAACCACTATGCCACATCTTCACACTGAGTCTTGTCTTATGCTGCATTGAAAGCTGAACTTTTATTTAACTATTTGCCTGAAATATGTTTGTTCTGGCCCCGTCATCTTCCATAGCTGAGATTTAATTAAGATTTTGGGAGTCCTTTACTTAATTGTGTGAAAACAATTAATATATATGTTCCTTGCTCCTCAAACCAGATGCCTTTACCCATATATACTATGGGAGTGTTTTGGTACATGCCAGCTATCCTCTATATTTGTTTGTTACTTTTAGACCTCTCCATTTAAAACGTGCACAAGGTGGCTTTCTGTGTGTGCACTTGTCAGTACACTGAGGAAGAGGAAGGGGATCCCACTGAGGGGCCTAACCATGATTGGTACCAGAACAAGTGGAAGAGGGGAAAGGAGAAGTTGGGGACTTAGGAGGTCTTCAAGGGACATCAGAGGACATTGAAGGGGCAGCTGCCTCTTCCCAGGAACCAGGACACACATCACCAGAACCAGAGGTGCCCCCGTCTCCACAGACTCAGGTTTACATGCCGTCTTCCAGTCCAGAAGCCCTTCTCCATAATCCTTAACGCCTGAGAACTTTCTGTAGTTAGTCAATGATGTGAGGAATGTTCAGTGATTTCTTCTCATTTCTTCAACATATGCTCCAGGGTTCAGTTCTGGCATTGAAAAGAAAGAACTGGGCCAAGGAAGAGCCCTGGCACAAATTAAACCCCGCCTATGGAGACACCCAAATTATTTTAATTCGTAGACATTCTTAGGAAAATTTCTTACATTAACACGAGTCCCTAGAGGCTCAAATAATCAGGAAATTCAAGATAACTGTGGCTCAAAAGTATTTGCTTCGATTTCTGTGTTCTGGATAGCTAGTGATAAACTTAACTTTTGGCATAATATAACATAGGAGACTTGCAGTCTCCTCCACCTCTGCTTCCCTAACCCTTCACATGAGCAGGATCTAGTTGTACAGCCGTAGGCTCTGATTCACATTCAGAATTCTAAATGCAAGCTGGCAACATAGTTGGGGGCTTGTATGGGTGCAACCTAGGTAAAGGTGAGGGTAAAGGACCCTTGGACGGTTAAGTCCAGTCAAAGGCGACTATGGCGCTTATCTCACTTTTCAGGCCGAGGGAGCCGGCGGTTGTCCACAGACAGCTTTCCGAGTCATGTGGCCAGCAGGACTAAACCGCTTCTGGTGCAACAGGACACTGACGGAAGCCAGAGCACACAGAAACACCGTTTACCTTCCCATTGCAGTGGTACCTGTTTATCTACGTACTTGCTCTGGTATGCTTTCAAACTGCTAGGTTGGCAGAAGCTGGAGCAGAGCAACGGGAGCTCACCCCATCACGGGGATTTGAACCACTGACCTTCCAACCAGCAAGCCTAAGAGACTCAGTGGTTTAGACCACAGTGCCACCTGCTCCCCTGTGCAACCTAGATGCCGGGGCCATGAGTGATGTTGGGAGAGTATATTTCATCATCATCATCATTATTATTATTACTACTATTATACCCCCGCCCATGTGGCCCAAGCCACTCTGCGCAGCTTTCAACATATATAAAAACATAATAAAACATCAAACATTAAAAACTTCCCAATACAGGGCAGCCTTCAGATGCCTTCTAAAAGTTGTCTTCTTTACATCTGATGTGATCTGATTTAGTCCTCCTTACAAAATGTCAGCATACCATGGGATTTTGGATGGCACTTTGTTAGTGCAAACATCTTGTTGAGTGGTTTCCAATGCTTTTGCCGTAAATCAACACGTGCTGATTTAGGTATGTGATAGTTCCCCTTCAGTCACAATAAATGGTTTCATCATTTCAGCAGAGATGTTGCTAATTGGATTTCTGTCTTTGAAAAGTTGGTTGCTACTGATTCCTTCATTCATTTGGCTGGCAAGTTTCTCTGATCATCATGTATCTTGATGGTGTTTCCCATGCTTGGACACGTTAGCTTAGAAGTCTTTTACTGGTTGGCTAGTAGACTTTGTAACTGATAAGTTTTTGCTGTGTCTCATCTATGCACTATGATCCTTCTGATAAGGATCTTGCATAAATAAACGTTTTTTTGCTGTAAGATCCCAGAATTATTCGCAGTAACTACTTTCCTAAGTGATATAGGGTAGCCTTTGACATAAAGGTAAAGGGACCCCTGACCATTAGGTCCAGTCGTGGCCGACTCTAGGGTTGCAGCCCTCATCTCGCTTTACTGGCCGAGGGAGCCGGTATACAGCTTCCAGGTCATGTGGTCAGCAGGACTAAGCCACTTCTGGCAAACCAGAGCAGCGCACGGAAACGTCGTTTACCTTCCCGCCGGAGCGGTACCTATTTATCTACTTGCACTTTGACGTGCTTTCGAACTGCTAGGTTGGCAGGAGCAGGGACCAAGCAACAGGAGCTCACCCTGTCGCGGGGATTTGAACTGCTGACCTTCTGATCGGCAAGCCCAAGACTCTGTGGTTTAACCCACAGTGCCACCCACGTCCCTGCCTTTGACATAAATTGGCATAAAAACCTTCTACAAAATCATAAGCAAGTGAGTCATATATGCAGAGGGGGACATGATTGACTGGGAAGTATTTATCAGCAGGTAGCTGTCCTGGAAGTTCTTTAGATCAAGTGACCTCAGAGTGGTAACAGTAGTTTTGAAGCCTAGGGAGGAGGCTTCAAAGGAGCATAGGGCAACCTGTGAGTAGGAATTCTACTGAGAGCCTGGGGAGTTTTAGGGTCTGTGTAGACCAGTGTTTCCCAACCTTGTGCCTCCAGATGTTTTTGGCCTACAACTCCCATCATCCCTGACCACTGGTCTTGCTAGCTAGGGATGATGGGAGTTGTAGGCCAAAAACATCTGGAGGCACAAGGTTGGGAAACACTGGTGTAGACCACAGGTGAAGTATTGTGTTGATTTATACTCGTCAGAAGACCCTCAAACAAAGAGCTTAGTGCAAAAAGATAGCAACAGTTTATAAAGCTTTGTAGATGTTTTCCAAACTCACGCAATAAATTCTTAGGCACTGAACTGCAGTGGGAGCAGTTTGAATGCACACTTGTTGCCTTCTGAAGTATTTGTTTTCAGAGAAGTGAAGGTGTCTTCAAATCACTTCCACAACTCTTAAGATGTTTCATCTGCGTTCATTTCTACATGATGTACCTAAGATATGTAACAAAGGATCTTCATGAAAATTATCTATATGACACAATCTCAGTATACAGTCTCAGGAAGATTGAAGCATGAGTGACAGGAGAAGATTCTGAAAGAAAAGTCTGCCACCTCCTGGCCAACAGAAAATGGAAAAACAGACAGAACATAAATGATTCCTAATTGATGGGGATTTAGTTCCATCCCTTTTTGAAAATCATATATTTATTTCATAAAATTTATTCATCTCTTGATTGTGAAAAAACCTCAACAACCTCAAAGTGGTTTACAAAAAGGTAAAACAATAAAATCAAGAAAAGTTTACAACTCTATTTTAAAACATACAAAAAGCTAAACTACTAAAACAGATTAAAATTACCTCCACCTTCTAAACATCTGGGTGTAAAGGTAAAGGTAAAGGGACCCCTGACCATTAGGTCCAGTCGTGGCCGACTCTGGGGTTGCGGCGCTCATCTTGCTTTATTGGCCGAGGGAGCCGGCGTACAGCTTCCAGGTCATGTGGCCAGCATGACTAAGCCACTTCTGGCAAACCAGAGCAGCGCACGGAAAAGCCGTTTACCTTCCCGCCGGAGCGGTACCTATTTATCTACTTGTACTTAGACATGCTTTCAAACTGCTAGGTTGGCAGGAGCAGGGACTGAGCAACAGGAGCTCACCCTGTTGTGGGGATTGGAACCGCCGACCTTCTGATCGGCAAGTCCTAGGCTCTGTGGTTTAACCCACAGCGCCACCTGCGTCCCAAGCATCTGGTTGTTGTTGTTGTTGTTTAGTCGTTTAGTCATGTCCGACTCTTCGTGACCCCCTGGACCAGAGCACGCCAGGCACTCCTGTCTTCCACTGCCTCCTGCAGTTTGGTCAACTCATGCTGGTAGCTTCGAGAACACTGCCAACCATCTCGTCCTCTGTCGTCCCCTTCTCCTTGTGCCCTCCATCTTTCCCAACATCAGGGTCTTTTCCAGGGAGTCTTCTCTTCTCATGAGATGGCCAAAGTACTGGAGCGTCAGCTTCCTGATCTGTCCTTCCAGTGAGCACTCAGGGCTGATTTCCTTCAGAATGGAGAGGTTTGATCTTCTTGCAGTCCAGGGGACTCTCAAGAGTCTCCTCCAGCACCAGAATTCAAAAGCATCAATTCTTCGGCGATCAGCCTTCTTTATGGTCCAGCTCTCACTTCCATACATCGCTACTGGGTAGCATCTGGGTAGGCTTATCTAAATAAAAATGTTTTAGCAGGTGCCAGAAAGAGTGCAGTGAAGGTGTCTGCTCAATCTCAATAGGCAGTTCCACTACCACACAGTTATCAGAAGGAAGATACACAGTTCGGTTTCAAAATCCCTACCATACCTGTTAGTGACTTGATCATTAACTCCACTGAAATACTAGTGATTAAGGTAATTTATATAATTCATGTTACCTAAAGAAGGTTAAAAGTATTGGGAGACCTGATCTTACCATTAGTTACAGAAGTTTGAAAAAATAGGTGGAAAACATGTATTTGAAAAAAACGCATTGGTAAAAGGCAGGGATTAATGATAATTTCTTGCAGAAATTTGGGAAGAGTTGGCGTTTCATTGAACTGTTGATCAAAATTTACAAAAACTGCTGTTCTTAGGCAATGGATGGCCTTGCTAAGCCTTTGTTGTTCTCAGGGACATAGCAATTAAAATGATGGAGTGCTTGAGGTTTATAAAAAATGATGAAATCCTATGGATTTCACAGTTTACATTTTATAAATGCACCTCCGGAACTAATATATGGATCAGAATGTAATTATTATTCGGATTCTACAGTTAATCCGTTTTTGTGATAGAGTTCTTGGCTCAGATAATAATTTTTTAGCATACTGCGGTACATGTCTGCAGAGGCGTAGCGTGGGGGCCGTGGCCCTGGGTGCAATTTTGTGAGGGGGTGCAAAGAGGCACTCCCACAGCAGGCTCCTTCATCGGAGCCTGGCTCTGCGCAAGAAGGAGCTGTGCCTTGGCTGCGGCGCTTGTGCCTGGTGCAGCTCCACTCCCGGGTCAGGCTGACCCGGGGTGGGGTGGGGAGAGCAAGTAAATGGGTGGGACCGCTGGCGCCCACCCTTCTCGGCCGTGGCACACCTTGCGCCCAGCTGCAGCAGCTCTGCTGCTGGGTCGGGTCCAACCCAATGGCGGAGAGCAGCTCTCCTCGGCCGAGGAGACCTCAGCTACCGGGTCACGCCTGGAGGAGAGTGGGTGGCAGCTTTCCCGCCCCTCTGCTACCCTGAACTGTGGTGTGTGGAGGGTGCCCTCAGCGCCCCGCCCCACTCAGGGGCATACTCCACACACCTGTCCCGAGCAGCGTGGGCATATGCTCTGTCACTGCATGTGTGAGGAACGTAATGCTGCCATAAATGAATAAAATTCTCTCTTTTTGTCATTAGATGGGTTTGAAAAAGAAATCCATTGCCTCCTTCATCACGTATAATTTCTAGTCTTATTTAAATGTTGTTATGCCTGGCTAGAAAGAGGGACGCAGGTGGCGCTGTGGATTAAACCACAGAGCCTAGGGCTTGCTAATCAGAAGGTCGGCAGTTCGAATCCCCGCGACGGGGTGAGCTCCCGTTGCTCGGTCCCTGCTCCTGCCAACCGAGCAGTTCGAAAGCACATCAAAGTGCAAGTAGATAAATAGGCACCGCTCCAGTTTGCAGCCAGGCGAGATTGTGTTGTTTGCAGCCAGGCAATATGGAAGCATCTAGGCTCTTCCTATACATGAGTTGGAAATATAATGAGTTTGATGATAGATTGAAAGACATGTTTAATTGCAAATTCAGCATGAATCTAAGGTATTCAAGAATGATATTGTCTGCACCAAAAATCCCTAAATTGCAAGTAGGATTAATACAAGTCTCTATGGGTCAGAACTGTCAGAGGTTAAAAGTGACACTGACAAGTCCTGAAGCAGCAACAAGGCTGGTTGGGCGGGGGACAACAACTAAGGGCTACCTAACTTGAAAATTCTTGCCTAGTGGAGTAAATGGGAGAGACCATCCATGAACAAATGCATGAGAATTTGTCACAGATTAGAAAACAGACTGATTTGCTGATCTCTGCTCATATATAGTTCCCATTCAGATTACTAGACCTGACCAGCTTAGTTTTTTACAGGGTGTGGTGTTTTAAATGTCAAATGACCTTTAATTTGTTGCATTTATTACAAATACTGGCTCTAATAATGTCCTTGGTTCTCTGCCAGAAGCAAATTTTACCTTCTATTTCCAATTTATAGGTGATTTTAACTGAATATACATTATCTTTCCCCTTATAGGTTTGCTTTTTACAGTTCTATCCTAGTACCAACCATGCAGAATTTTGTACAATGGTGATAATGAAATTGTACAAAGGTGATATGTTGTGAATAGAGGGATAAATAAGTGTTTTCTGTAATAAGTGAATTAAACATAGACCATGGGGAGTCTTGATTTAGGAAGGTCTATTTATTTTACACTTTGGAAAGGCACATAACTATCACTTAAGTGATGAATATTTCACCACAGCAACTGGCTCTGAGCAAGCTGATGCTATTTTCTTTTTATGCTACTAAACCTTCCCAATGAATCACTGTGCTGCAACTGGGCACCAAAGGACTAAAATTTCTGCTTGATAAAAGAGAAACATGGCCTGTAATCATTAGCACAGCTGGGCAAAGGTGCCTGTGGGATAGGTCAAATAATTATTCAGTATTAAGCTAGGTAAAACCGTGATCAAAAGCCTTCGGAATACCAGGAGCTGGGGGGAAACAGCAGTGGGCAAGGGGGCATGGAATATCTTCCTGGCTCTTATTGGAACCAGAATACTGGGCTATTTGGTCTGATCCAGCAGTTTTACTTTTGTTCTTTTGTGTTCCTTTTTGGTTTAGCAATGTCTCACTAGAAAGTTCATCTTCAGAGAGTCATACCTCACATGAGTCTCCTTTTCTCTAAGGAATAGAAATTTACTGACCTGAATTTTTGTTCTGTCCATATTCCTTTAACCAGATTTCTGATATTGCTGGAACACAAGGTGAATGTTGTTGTCTTCCCCTTGCAGTGAATTGGCCAGCTTATCACACATTTCTTTTGGATGCTACTGCAGATACCCAAACAGTTGTAACTCATTGAGGACCATTTTGTATTACGTCATCCCAGTTTGGGATTTCTGTTGCTCCTGGAATTTTCTAATGTTCCTGAAGACCCTGTCTTCTTGAATTCCAGATGCAGTAGCATACTTTGCGAAAGTCTTCCTGTCAATCTTGGCAGAACCACTGTACCTTCCTAGCATACAGCTGCAGGGACAGATTTCAGAAATCTTTTATAACATGGCGCCCTGTGCAAGAGCAAAATTTGGGGCCCCCAAATGGATCATCTCAATTGTGGGACCCCTCAGCTTGGCACACCGCCCTAAATTTGGTGCTGACAGCTATACCTCCCAAAATGTTATTAAAACATTCAGTTCTGAAGGCCTTTGAAACCAGCCCCTCCAAATTGGAAAAACTAGCGTGCTGCCATTGTTATGAAGAGATTCCAAATAATGCCCCCACAGGGTTCTTTTCATATGCAGCATTTTCGTTTACCATAGGATTACATGACAATCATTCATCTATATGCGTGCACCTCCGGTGCTTCCTTTTCAGTTTTGACCCACGGGTTAACAGCCCTGTGCCGAACCACATTGTGGACCAAATGGGAAGCCTAAATGGGGAGACCTAAATTGGCCAATGGGATGGAGAGAGTCTGTCTGCCTTCAGCTCTATCCCAGATTGTATCCTAGAACTTAATGGGAGCCAGTGGGAGTGAAGGCATATCATGCTTTGTATTTCTTGATCATATCCAAGCATGATGGAATCTTGGGAGCTGCTTTTGTATTAATGAGTAATGCTATAGTTGCTTCTATTTTTCTTTCATTTGAAAGTTTATTTCATCACAAACCTACGCTCTTCCCCAAAGAGCACAAATAAAGCTTGGTGGGTAATTGGAATATTGGCTCCTTAGGGAATTGCACTTTTCCTTGTCCTGCTGAAAGCAAATGAACACCCAGCCAGAAAAATATTAGCACTTGCCAGCAGTTCGCCTAACACTTTCCTTTTCCTTTTTACAACAGGTGAGAAAAGAAACACAGTTCAGTGACAGGAAGCAGCATCAAATACACGTCAAAGTAAACAGTGAACATAATTAGAAATATATTATAAAACACATTTCCTTTTCTTCAAATACACTTGTAAATACTTTACAGAGTCCTGAATCTTTGTGGACAAAATGGCTTTGTTGAAGAAGAAAAAATCTCTTGGAGCAAATATCTTTCAGCTGGACAGGGAAGTCTAAATTTTCTCCTTCGTTTTTCAAAGGTGCAGCTGCTGTTTCCCCCTCATTAGTGTGAGCCTTACAGATTGTTGTTTTGGTATTTTTCCCTTTCTGTCTCTCACTCCAGGGCGAGTCTTTTGGCAATGGAGTTGTGCAAAGCTATGGCACGTGTTTAGTGCAATAGTCATTTGGTATCACTTTGCCCATTAGGCCATTAGGTCTTCTATGTTGTGATTTACAATTGCTTTTGATAGGGCTGCCATTCATCTGGAAAATCAGAGACAACTTTGGCCAAAACTAAAAAAACAAAAACAAAACCTCAACAACTTTGTGGCAAAACAAACAAACAAACAAAATAGCTCAACACTTTCACTTTTTGAAATATGGCAGCCCTACTTTTATATAATGTTAAATGGCAGATAGTGCAAGTATCATAAATGGACTACAGTGGAGGTGCTTTTCTTCAAATCAGGGATGTGGTGGCCAGTTAGTGTGTGACCTCTGAAAAAAATTGGATTACAATTTATCTGTATATTTCATTTTATTTAACAAATAGCACATACCACTTAATAGAGGAAATGACCTCCAAGCAGTTTACAAGACAGCCTGAAATATTCATATAAACTAAGATTAAAATATTTAAAGCAAGTTACATAGATTTTCAAGGTATATAAAATAAGACCAGTAACTTTAAAACACTTGCACCTGCTAAAATCATGTGTTTGGGCAGGCTTGCTGGAAATAAATAAAAAAGTTTGTTTATTTATTTTACAAAACTCATCTACCGTTTACTAAAATGAAAGAATAAAGGGAAAGGCTTTTTCTTTAAGGCATTTATTTGCATTCTAAAGACTAGCAGTTTCTAATTTGTTTTTCCATTACAATTTGCAATAGATCAGGCCCAGGAGCCAGTTCAGCCCTCAAGGCCTATATGGTGCTCAGAAATCTCTTCAGGCAGCACTCCTCACTCGTCCTGCTGCCTCACCCCCCAAATGGATTTGCCTGGCTGGAATGTGTACTTGAACCGATGTGTATATATATATAGCTCATCTGGTTAGAGCAGGGGTCAGCAAACATTTCCAGCAGGGGGCCGGTCCACTGTCCCTCAGACCTTGTGGGGGGCCGGACTATATTTTGAAAAAGAAAGAGAGAAAGAATTCCTATGCCCCTCAAATAACCCAGAGATGCATTTTAAATAAAAGCACACATTCTACTTATGTAAAAACTCACTGATTCCTGGACCGTCCGCAGGCCAGATTGAGAAGGTGATTGGGCCGGATCTGGCCTTAGTTTGCCTACCCATGAGTTAGACCCTTAGAGCATGGTGCTGCTAATTCCAAGGTTGCAGGTTCGATCCCTGTATGGGACAGCTGCATGGTCCTGAATTGCAGGGGGTTGGACTAGATGATCCTTGGGGTCCCTTCCAACTCTATGATCGTATGATATAAACATGGAAAAGTACAGGGTGAGTCTTTTAGAAGAGGCCCCGTGGAACATGTGTACTCTGTATCTACAGGGCCTCCTTTAAAGGACTCACCCTGTACAAACAACAAGAAAAATGGAAACATGCAGAAAATAATAACCCCAAAACAATCCCTGGAGGAACATAGAGAATCGAAGGACAAGGAGTCACCAAAAGTCAGCCCAAATAATCTATATATGAGCTGTTGCCTTGTTTTTCCTTCTAGTCCACAGTTCATGAGTTAACTTTTCCATTAAGGCCATACTTCAGACCTGGGAGATCCATTCTGTAAACAGATCTCTAGTCAGGGATTTCCAGTTCTTAGAAATGACCAGTCTGGCTACAGTCACAAGATTCACAACAAGAGTCTTAGAATATGTTTTTTATAACAGCTGAATCGGCCAGTCTTGGATCAGGGAATATGTCATATTTTACAATGTTCGAAATCTCTCTCTCACACACAAATCTAGCAGCAATTAAAAGCATAAGGAGATACCCACTCATAAGGTAATATGATCATGGGGTTACACTTCTCCTCCAGCACTTATCACTTCCACTTCCCAAAATTTTGCACGACCCCTGTGAGTGCACATGCCACCTGTGAAAAAGTTTCAGCAGATTTTCTTTTACATGCTCAGAGATTGACTTTACAGTTAGAGATAAGCGCATACCAGACCATTTTCCTTCATGAATCGTGTTGTTATATCAGCCTCCCAGCATTTCCTCAAGCCTATAAAGGGTCGTGTAAGACAGAGCCTTATATAGTTTGGAGATTTAACCAGGGTCAGTGGTTTCATTATTAAAAATGAGAGATTCAAAAGAACTGAGAGTCTGAGCTGCTTGACTTTTGACCTCAGGATGATTTATGGAATGACGAATCTGATGTATCAAAAACCAGTGAGGTGAAACAGACAGACCCTTAGACCCTTAGTCTGGATGGCACTCCCTTTAAAGGAGTTGCTCCTCTCTCTCATTGTGTAGTTAATACTGTAGTGTAAAACCTAAGCTTTTTCCATTGACCAAAACTTTGTTTATTGAATGGATAGTGAAACAAGGGAAGGTCTATGAAAGGTGACTTTGGAGGCACTGGAGGAGCAAGTGCCTTGGCGGAGTATCTCTAAACAGACATGTCCTGTTTCAGAAGAGGGGTGGATAAAGAATTAATAAAGGTTCCAGGCAAGGGTTTTAAAAATCCTTGAATCTTGATAACGCCTCTTACTTGTCTGGATGGGCTCTATGTGGGGCTGCCCTTGGAAGAACAGCAGGTATATCTAGAAAGTCTTATTGATTTACCGTATTTTTCGCCCTATAAGACGCACTTTTTCCCCTCCAAAAAATGAAGGGGAAATGTGTGTGCGTCCTATGGGGCGAATGCAGGCTTTCCCTGAAGCCTGGAGAGCGAGGGGTGTCGGTGCGCACCGACCCCTCTCGCTCTCCAGGCTTCAGGAAGCTAACCACTAGCCGTGGGAGACCCAGCTCTCCCAAGGCTAGCGGAGACCTTGCCGGCACCCAGAAGCTTGGGGCGCGCTGAGCTCAGCACGCCCCAAGCTTCGGGCTTAGCGCAGCGCTCCGCTAGCCGTGGGAGAGCCGCGCGGCTCTCCCAGGGCTAGCGGAGACCTTGCCGGCACCCAGAAGCTTGGGGCGCGCTGAGCTCCGCACGCCCCAAGCTTCGGGATTAGCGCAGCGCTCCGCTAGCCTTGGGACAGCCGCGTGGCTCTCCCAGGGCTAGCGGAGACCTTGCCAGCACCCAGAAGCTTGGGGCGCGCTGAGCTCCGCACGCCCCAAGCTTGGGCTTAGCGCAGCGCACCTGGGGGGGGGGGACAGCAAGCTCCGGGGACAGCTGGGAGGCGCAGCGCGTCCTCCCTCTGTCCCCGGACCTGATCTGCAGGCGGGCGACGGGGAGAAGAGCGCTTCTCCCCACTGCTTGCCCCGCAGGCTCCAGGGACAGTTGGGAGGCGCAGCGTGTCCTTCCTCTGTCCCGCGACCTGATCTGCAGGCGGGCTGCGGGGAGAAGAGCGGTTCTCCCCGCTGCCGGCCCCACAAGCGCCTGGGGGGGAAATAATTTTTTTTCTCTTTATTTCCCCCCAAAAAAACCTGGTGCGTCCTATGGGCCGGTGCGTCGTATGGGGCGAAAAATACGGTATATACTCTCCCCGATGCTTTTTAACATCTTTATGCGCCCCCTCGCCCAGCTTGTCCGGAGATTTGGGCTGGGTTGCCATCAGTATGCCGATGACACCCAACTCTATCTGTTGATGGATGGCCATCCTGACTCGGCCCCAGACACACTGACCAGATGTCTGGAAGCTGTGGCTGGATGGTTACGTGGGAGCCGGTTGAAGTTAAATCCTTCGAAGACAGAGGTCCTCTGGCTGGGACAGGGCGATATGGGATTGAGGGGGCAACTCCCATCTCTTGCGGGGGTGCAATTAGTGCCAGCATTGTCCGTTAAGAGTTTGGGTGTAATCTTCTATACCTCCCTCTCTATGGAGGCGCAGATTACAGCTATAACAAAGGCGGCATTTTTCCATCTCCGCCAAGCTAAGCAGTTGGCCCCTTATCTCTCTCGCCCTGACCTACCCACTGTGATCCATGCGACGGTCACCCCCAGACTGGATTATTGTAACTTGCTCTACGTGGGGCTGCCCTTGAGACTGACCCAGAAACTCCAGCGGGTGCAAAATGCCACGGCGAGACTCCTTATGGGGTCTTCGCTGCGAGATCACATTCATCCGGTACTATACCAGCTGCACTGGCTCCCGGTGGAGTACAGGATCAGGTTTAAGGTGCTGGTTTTAACATTTAAAGCCCTATAAGGCCTAGGGCCCTCGTACCTACGAGACCGCCTCTCCTGGTATGCCCCACAGAGAAACCTACGGTCTGCAAATAATAACATCCTCAAGGTCCCAGGCCTCAGAGAGGTTAGGCTGGCCTCAACTAGAGCCAGGCCCTTCTTGGCTGCGGCTCCAATCTGGTGGAACGCTCTGTCACAAGAGACTAGGGCCCTGCGGGACCTGACATCTTTCCGCAGTGCCTGCAAGACAGAGTTGTTCCACCAGGCCTTTGGTCAGGGCGCAGCCTGACTCCCTCCTCTGGCAACCTGCACAGAATTTTGCTTAATCGGTTGCCATCAATTTGATTTTAATTAATTTTTATAATGAAATATTTTTAGAATGTGTGATTATTTGACTGTTTGATTATTTGATTGTTGTTAGCCGCCCGACTTCGGCTGGGGAGGGTGGGATATAAATAAAATTTATTATTATTATTATTATTATTATTATTATTATTATTATTATACTGAAATATTGGTTTATGAGAGAGTGAAAATAGTTATTTCTAGGAAATGGATTATTCTAAAAAGTGAGCATCATAATCAATCAAGGAACTGATTTAGGCCAATCAGGAGAACATATAGTACAACCCTGCATGTGTCTACTTATTTACTTCCAAATAAGTGCATATAGGATTGCAGCCTTAAAATAGTTTAAAAGCTTAATAGTTTAATTCAGCTTTAAGAGGTTTATGCGTAGCATTTCAGTCATCCTGAACTTTTTTGATGGGTGAAGAATTGTCAGTACTTTGTTGGATGTGCCCAATATTCATAACTCACTTTGCTTAACATTACTGACACCCAGTATATTATTATAACATTATTGGCTCTTAACATTATTACATTGGCTCCCAGTACGTTTCTGAGCACAATTCAGTGTTGGTGCTGACCTTTAAAGCCCTAAACGGCCTCTGCCCAGCAGACCTGAAGGAGCATCTCCACCCCCGTCATCCAGCCTGGACCCTGAAGTCCAA
The DNA here is from genome assembly GCF_964106915.1 of Podarcis gaigeae. NCBI lineage: Eukaryota > Metazoa > Chordata > Lepidosauria > Squamata > Lacertidae > Podarcis > Podarcis gaigeae. Next base: position 4,666,755 of record NC_139681.1, read on the forward strand.
CTCTGGGGGCGTTCTGGCAGTTCCCCCACTGCGAGAAGCAAAGCTACAGGGAACCAGGCACAGGGCCTTCTTGCCACAGTGCCCACCCTGTGGAATGCTGTGTGGTTTTTAAAAGACATCTGAAGGCAGCCCTATTCAGGGAAAATTTTAGGGTTTGATGTTGTATTGTGTTTTCACTATGTTTTGTTGGGAGCTGCCCAGAGTGGGTGGCATGTAAATTAATCATCAACAACAACATAAATGCATCATTAGACAAAGGGAGTAACAACCCTCTCCTTTTTTGTCATGTTCAGGTACAATGTATAGTCTTAATGGAATGACATAGGTGGTCTCAGATCAGATATAAGTTGACCGCAGATCCTGTTATAAAGCCACTATGTGTGATTTTTGTGGAATTAGCCACCATGGCTTGAAAGAAGACCAGAGCTCAGTGAGCATAAAGAATAAATCATTTTTTGCTCCTATAGAGGGTCCGTTGAGGTCGGAGTTGAAAGTGTTGCCAGGCCAATGGAGGGAAGCTGCCTGGATTGAAATTAGACTGGATAAATAGAGGAATACAGTTCCCAGGACTGCCAACTCCTTAACCTTCATTAGTGCAAATATTTGCTCAGAATTTTATAAACGTGACTTTTTCAATGTCTCCTATTGTATTACATTGCAAGCACAATACACTGTTCATGTTGAAATTGAGCTACTGCTTTTTATGCACTCTCAGCCCAGTTTAGGTGTGCAGTCAACTGCTGCAAAATAGGGCTTTCAAAAAATGAAGTTTTGTACTATTATTCAGAGCATTTCCTCCTTTCCCATTGGTGTCAGCATATAGTAAAAAGTAGCCGGGACTTTCTCTTTAAAATAAGCTGCGAGGCCCTGGGGGACTCGCAAGCCAACTTCAAAAACCCACATTCTTAAACCACTCCTTACGGCTGACTGGAAGCCCCTGGAGGTCTGAGCTAGTCTGTGGTCTTGGCAAGGCTTTCTCCTGGCCCACCAGGTCTGATGCAAGCACAGGTAGTTCAATGCATAAATAACTCTCATTTTAATGGAAAAGATTTATGTAGTCATAAAGAAAACGTCTCCCACTAAGCCAGTCTAAGCTACCAGCACAAGCACAGTGACTCAGTGTTGGAGTCAGTTGGGTTTTTGGAAAAAAATATCCTGCCATGTAAACAATAGAGATATTCTGTATAATAATATACTTCTTGTACTCTGTTTACCTAAATAGGTATTTAATGTCATTACGCTTATCAACAACACTCATTTGGTTTCCTTGAAATTCCTCAGATATTTTGTATGAGAAGGAATTTCCAATTTCACTTCAAATGTTCCTTTTTTATTGCGGGGTTTTCACGCTGCTCTTCTATATGAGATAACAAAGGCTACCTAAAAAAGTCATCGTTATAATGTAAAGCTGTAAAAGGCACATCATATTATATATTTATTTAATTACAAAGAAACTTTCATAGGTTGGCTTCACAATGAAAACAGAACAGCAACAACAGAATAAAATTTGCGTACAACCCCCACCCCCACCCCCAAAGAAATAATAGAAACAGAAGCAGCAGATAACAGAGCAGCACCGTATCTAGTTGCTAGAAATAACACTCTCCAAGCTAACCTCAGAGCTATATTCACCAGGTACCCTGGCTGTAAATTATGAAGGGCTTAAAATGCAAATGCATACTAAAACACATAAACACATCTACAATGAACACTTATCAACAAATCCATTTAAAATGATTTCATTCATTTATTTTATTTTTATTTATTAAATTTGTATACTACCCTTCATCCATAGATCTCAGCGTGGTTCATAACAGAAAAATACAATATGAAAATACAAAATGCGTGATAAAAACAAGAAAACGCACACAAGTCCCTCCACACAATTGTTCTTCTTCTTTGGCGATCACTCGTAGCCAAGTAAGATTGTCTTCCATAAACAGGATTTTAACAATGAGTCCGTAAGTAACAGTGGAGGCCCATTCTGGACCCATCTCTCCCCACCTCCCCCCACAAACCCTTTAAAAGAGGTTGATTGGCAACCATGTGTCTGTTAAATCAAATGAGTCCTAATTGCCCTGAAAAAGATGGGCAGGGGTGGATCCTGCTGGATGTTCGGTGTCACCGCATTCCAGAGTCCAGGCACCATTAGGGATAAGGCCATCACAGCGACTCACCTCCAGGACACCTGGGGAAAATGGTGCCAGGCCCCTGAAGCTTAGCTTCATTTTTGGGCAGATTTGTATGGGAGAAGAAGGTTCTTAAAGTCTTTAGAGCAAAATCTAGTGACCATTTTGGAACAGGTGAACAAATAAGTATTTGTTGAAACAATTTTGACTTCCCCTAATATCAGTCAGGAAATGGGTCTCCTTCAGAAGCCCAGCATGGAGGCACGAGAGCACAAAGTGTGCTGGGACCTGAGGAGTTCACCTATTTGATCACCATACTTGAACTTCACGTTTTGAATATGAAGATCTGAAGGGGACTTCTAAATCTAAAGCTAAAACACACTTTGTAGAATTGTAGAGTTGGAAGGCACCCCGAGAGTCATCTGGCCCAACCTCCTGTGATGCAGGAATCTCAGCTAAAGCATCCATGGCAGATGGCCATCCATCCTATGCTTAAAAACCTCCCAGGAAGGAGAGTCCACCATCTTTTGAGAGAGTCCGTTCCACTGTCGAACAGCTCTTACTGTCAGAAAGTTCTTCCTGATGTTTTAGTCAGACATACGCTTGCAGTTTGGGAGCCTGATAAGGCAAGGTTTCTGATCCCACGGAGGCTTCTAAGTGCAACTCAGTTAAACATCTTTAGAAACCCCCTTCAGACCTTCACACTCCACATGGAAAAGTAGGGGTGGAGTGGGGACTGGATGTGTATCCCTGCCGCCTACATACTTTGTCCCCTCACACTTTCAGGCTGAACCCCTGAGTAGGCATACTGTTTTCTAGCGAACAGGGGTGCAACAGAAGTGGCAATCTCTTGTACTGTTTTTTTGTGAAATTAAAGAGAATCCTAATGGTTACTACTGGGATGAATGAAACCTCTTTGTTTCCTGTCAAGGGATAGATTTTGTTTATTTTTTTTTTAAAGAGACCTTACAGGCCATTAGTTCATTGCACAGGATTTCCCGTAATACCATTCCGTGTAAATATGATAATTCAGTCTGTGTTATTAACTAGCCAAGTACTTGTGTGTCAAAACCACACTGTTAAATTAGCAGCTGTGCCAGAATGATTTGCTTTGACTTGAAACCTGCAGCCCTGAACAGCAGATAACCTACGCAGTTTGCTGCCACATTAATCCTATAAATAGTAAAGTTTCATTTATAGACTATTAAAACATCTCGCATGACAGAGGGCACAATGTGGTTCTTTCTTCTGAAAAGCTAATGAACTAAAAGCAAAAATTACATGAAGAAAAATCTTCTTCTATTAGGAAGTGTTAATATAGATGCAAATCCTATGGGTAAGTTGGGAGGGCTGGAGGGATGTGCTGTCATGACATTAAGCGCAGCCAAGTGCAGCCAACTGTGGGTTGTGAAGAGGCAGAGGCCAGGCCTTCCAAATGCTCCTTGCTCTCTTGCTGCCATGGAAGAAAGGGTGGGGTGCAATAGTTAGGGGTCTGGATCTCGATCTGGCCAATTTAGGGGGGTTAAATTGTAAAATCTGATTTTGTACTTTGGTTTTACGATGGCTCAGATTAAGTTTAGATTCAAGTAATTGGTTACCTTTGGCCATAATTCACATGTGTTCAAATCTTTATCAAAACTATCAAGCAGGTTGTTGTTGTTGTTGTTGTTACTCTTACTATTATTGTTGTTAATTTATATACTGGCTTTCCTCCTGATGGGTCCCAGAGCAGTAAGCAACATAATAAAAAATACAGTAGTTGTACATACTAATTCAAATGTATTTTAAGAAGCAGTACAACTAAAATAATATCAGTATACAGCAGCACGCTAATAGCACTTTTAATGACCTGGGCAAAAATTGTAACACAAAAGCCCACAACCTTGTTTTAGTAGACATTTGAAAATTGACTATATGGGGGGGGGTAATCAGACTTCTTTCGGGAGGGAATTCCACAGAAGGGATGTTGCCACTCAGAAAGACACAGTACTGTATGTTTTTAATAGTTATTAGATAGATTGATAGATTAAATTCTATCAATGTTTAATTGCTTTTTAATTGTTTTTTCTTGTATGTTTTTTGCTGTTTTTATTTTATCTGTAAGCGGTCTTGAGTGCCTGTCAGGGGAAAAGGTGGGGTATAAACCAACCAACAATAATGATCTCAAGTCACCACAACATGGGCCATACATTAAGTGATTAAAATGTAGTTGTAAACAAGCGCCAAGATTTCTAATATTTTCAGCTCCGTTCAAAACAAACATATATACATTACCAAGCAATTGTGTATAGCAATTGTGATTTATCATAACAAACTCTTTTCCTTTGCGATTGGGTCTCCAAGTGAATTTGCAGTTGACAGTGGTCTCTCCATCAGTTTCAGCCCATACTTTCACTGCACAGCATCCTTCATGTTGAAGGACGTTCTTTGGTCAAGCTGTTCTCGGCATCACTCTGAAAAGGTGTGAATGCATGGGTGGGTTGGAGTCAGGTGTAGGTCATCAACAAAGCAATAACTCACCTGAGGACAGTGAAGTTAGCTCTTTATTCAAAGAAACAATCACTGCTCTGGCCTAGTGGTCTCAGCAACTCTTTCTAGGAGGTCTTGCCCCAGTGATGCAGTTGCGAGGACTGAAGGTCCCTGCCTTCACAAGTGTCCTGTGACTAAGACTCCTTTTCCCCAGGATCTTCCGTCTCATGCTGCATCTGTGCACAACCACCCTCTGCTCTGCCCATTTCATTTCTCTGCATGTTCTAGGAGACCAGGGGGAGGGGAGCTGGTTGCAGCAGGAGGGGAGACTCCCTGGATTCTTCAGGAGCCTGTCTCCCCTGCCTCCTGGCCACCCTCCCCTCCACCCTCTGCTTCATCCTCGGAGTCTGAACTGCTCTGCCACAGCCTCTTCCTGCTCACTAAACCCTGTCACCTCTTTCCAGTTTGCTCCTTTTCCCTCTGACCACTCATCATTTTCCCACTACCAATCCCCTGGCTTGGAGCCCTCTTCCTCTGGGAGTTCCCTAGGAGGTCCCCTGGTCGCTGCCTCCTGCCACTCATCTGCATTCAGCCAGTTCATGACAGGGGGTGCATGTGCATATGTGGATGTGTGTGTCCCGGAACAAAGCAAGGAGCTGTGAACAACTTATGCTAAATATCACGGAATATTTTCCAGCATTGAGAATAATGTCATGGACTTATCTCCCATAGAGAATGCAGGAAACCCCATAGGTAGATATTTGCACTGACCTGAGTAAAACTTCAAAACTTCACAGCGGTACCTCAGGTTAAGAACTTAATTCGTTCCGGAGGTCCGTTCTTAACCTGAAACTGTTCTTAACCTGAAGCACCACTTTAGCTAATGGGGCCTCCCACTGCCGTCATGCGATTTCTGTTTTCATCCTGAAGCAAAGTTCTTAACCCGAGGTACTATTTCTGGGTTAACGGAGTCTGTAACCTGAAGCATATGTAACCTGAAGCGTATGTAACCCGAGGTACCACTTTATATGAAATGTCAGGAATAGGAAAAAGTTGTAGGCAGTAATGACCTCACACCTGCAATTATCTCCTCTAAATTTCTGTCATTCTGTTTGAGTAATTATTTTTTGTTGTTTATTCTGAGGTTCCCTTTCATTAAAAGGCCAACTTCCCCAGTGTTCTTTACAAAAATATTTAGAGACGCCTAAGTGTATTCTGTGATTATTTCATCTAGGGCTTCTAGGCAATGCTTTCTTGCAATTGCTCTTTGTCATATCACAATGAATTGCCAAATTTCCACCCTTCTCATACTCTTCTTGGTTACAAGTTTTTGTCAATTATCCTTAGCCTTCCTGTTCAGATTTCAGTTCACATGCACCACTGGTTACAGTCTTTGAGTTGATAAGACTGCCTTTGAATCCCACCTCAGTATCCATTTCTCAAGTAGTCTTCTCAAGATGGTTTAGTCCAGCCTTTTCCAACCTGTTGCCCTCCAGATGTTGATGGACTACCCTTGACCATTGGCCATGTTAGGTGGGGCTGAGGGGAGTTGTAGCCCTAAGCACCTAGATGGCGTGAAGATGGAGACGACTGGTTTAGCCCAATTGTTTGCAACCTTTTCAGATCTGTCACCCATATCTAGTGCAAACTTTCAACACTGAAAGTACTTCTAAATTCTCTTCCCCCCCCTCCCCCGTGGTTTCTCTCTTAATCTCCACTCTGATTTCAGTAAAGAAATGTTTTGTTGTTTATCTTTACTATGTAAGTGCAGGATTTCCGCTTCTGTGCCCCTGGGTACTACCTTCTGCCATGTCATTGCTTTGTATTTTATTATGTAATAATTTTGTATTTGTATATTGTTTAATGCAATGGTAGCCATTGTATTGCCTTCCAGACAGTGTGACCTATAACTCCCATCAACCCTGAATTTTGGCTATGATGACTGTGCCTTATGAGAGTTGTAGCCAGTGTTCTTTTTTTCAAGAAAAATAGGTGCTAGAATTCACCATGACTCCAGCCGCTCCCTGTGGCTGCAGGCACAGCCTCCCAAAGGCAGTTTGGTGCAACCCTTTTGCGATTGCCAAGGCTCCTTCCAGGAAGGTGCTTTGGCGATCATAAAAGGGCCACACCAAAGCTCCTATGCTCTGGTGTGACTTTTTTACATTTCTGGAAGGTGCTCTGGTGATTGTGAGAGTCTTGCCAAAGCACCTCCTGGAGGCCGTGCCAGCAGCTGCAGGAACGCGGCAGAGGTTTGGAGGGAAGGGAGCAAGCAGGTGACCGGGCAAGCGCCAGGAGCAAGATGGGGGGGGGGAAGAGGTGGCAGTATGGCATAGGTAAAGGTAAAGGGACCCCTGACCATTAGGTCCAGTTGTGACCGACTCTGGGGTTGTGGCGCTCATCTCATTTTATTGGCCGAGGGAGCCGGCGTACAGCTTCTGGGTCATGTGGCCAGCATGACTAAGCCACTTCTGGCGAACCAGAGCAGCGCACGGAAACGCCTTTACCTTCCCGCCAGAGTGGTACCTATTTATCTACTTGCACTTAGACATGCTTTCGAACTGCTAGGTTGGCAGGAGCAGGGACCGAGCAACGGGAGCTCACCCCATCACGGGGATTCAAACTGCCGACCTTCTGATCGGCAAGTCCTAGGCTCTGTGGTTTAACCCACAGTGCCACCCACATCCCTACGGCATGTACTGCCTCAAAAAAGCACACAATATCCGGGTGCATTTTGTTTGCTAACAGTGTTGTATCTCACCTTGTTGATCATTCAATGGATAGGCAGATATAAGTCAATAAAAACAAAACTACATGGAATGGTAACTATGGGACTGTTGCCCGAAACAGAGAAGCCTTTTGTTGCGTCCTTCATGGTAAAGTGGAGGAAAAGTTGTGTCTTCATGCCAAGTGATTCTTCTCCCTGCTGCTTACTACTGGTTGTTGAAGTTGGGGAAATACAGCGTGGTGGTGGCAGAGAAGGGAGTAAGTTTCTGCAGTAGCATGGATTGTTATAATCTGTGTTTCTACCCTCACTCCTCTCGTATGCAACTCTCTCAACTCCCAGGTGAAATCAGAAATTGGGATCAGGAAGCCCTGCTTCTAAATTAGTAATTTTCTTATGCACGAATCCTGGCAAAGTCTAAACCTAGCTTTTTCCATGTGTGCCATTAAACTGGCATGATTAAGGCCTATGAGTTTCAGCAGCCGGAGATGCTACAAGACAGCAATTAGCAATTTGCAGCTAGAGGAGCAGGAGGCAGCTGTTTAGTGTGAGAATTGGCTTAGATTTCATCCACAATATCACGTTTTAGTCACTTGGCCTTCTCATCAACTGCAGAATGGGGCAATACTATGAATGTCATCTTGACAAAACAAAACAAAGCTGGGAAATTATATATAAAATGTGTATATCCCCCCCTCAAACAACAATAAATTTTACCAAAAAAAAAGATTCTTTTGAAGCACTCTTCTAAGATAGTTACCCAGATCTTTTCTGAGACCTCCAGATACAGAGCGGTATATAAATTCAGTAAATAATAATAATGTTTACATTAGACAAGTATGAGCATCAGATAACTACATTCTCAGTTTTGAATTTTTGAAGTCAGATACATAGTTATCTTTTGGGGTAATTAATTTTATCCACTGGCAGCTTTGAATGGAAGAACACCCCCCTCCAAGAAAAAATTAATTCACTAGACACTGCCAACATTGCCTGCATGCTCTATGAAAATGGGCATTGGGGGGAAGGCCAAGAAGGAGTGGGCAAGGAAGCAAAAAACAGAAGAACCTGTCTCTTGTCTGCAACTATTTTATTTACTGATGTTTTTCTTTGTGGGTCCGAATTGTGTTGTTTATTAAAAATTATTTCAAATGTATTGAATTGTGAACTGCCTTTAGGGTCTGCTGTAGCCAGACGTGTTACCTATTTAATAAATAATGGACTGTTGTGATTGAACATTCAGTATTCATAGATGCTAGACCAGGGGCCACCAACACAATGCCTGCAGACACATACAGTCATATCTCTTGTTACGTTTGCTTCAGGTTAAATCTTTTCAGGTTGCGTCCTGTGGCGACCCAGAAGTAACAGAATGGGTTACTTCCGGGTGTCGCCACATGCGCAGACGCTCAAAATGACATCACGTGCATGCACAGAAGCATGGACGTATGGCAGCCCATTGAAGCAGTGCCGTTTCTGCCGTTTCCCCATCAAAATAGCCCCAAAATGTGGTGTTTGTGTTTTTTGGTCGATTTTGCCCAAAAATCTCACAAAAACTCTCAACAACTTGTTCACTGTTTGAAATATGGCAAACCTAAAGTTGAGATAACACAGTCCTGTTTATTGTTTAGCAAGTCTCTGCAAATCGAATCCCCTAATACAGTCATGCCTCTTGTTACGTTTGCTTCAGGTTAAATCTCTTCAGGTTGTGTCCCGCGGCTACCCGGAAGTACCAGAAAGGGTTACTTCCGGGTTTCACCGCACACGCAGATGCTCAAAATGATGTCATGCGCAGAAGCGGCGAATCACGACCTGCACATGCGCCAACGCGGGTTGCGTTCTGCTCATGTTGCGAACAGGGCTCTGGAACGGATCCCTTTCGCAACCAGAGGTACCACTGTACCTTCTAAGAGTCCTGATTTTCCAGGGACAGTCCTGAATTTACAAAAGTCATCCCAGCTTCTGATTTGATCCCAGAATGTCCCTATTTCCCCTGCATTTTCCTGAGCCAAGTGACACATCTCTTATCAGAGCTTAGCTAAAAGAAAATTGCCTGAGTGAGGTAAGCTTCAGGAGCAGGAGAATGTTCCACAGTCCTCAACTGGGTTCCCCTTGCCGTTAAAAATGGATATGGTGGGCTTCCCCAGAGCGGCTGGGGAAACCCAGCCAGATGGGCGGTGTATAAATAATAAAGTAATTATTATTATTATTATATCTCCTTGAATGCGTGGATCTGCTGCTCTAACATCATTTGGCCCTTGGTTGATCTCAACAAGGTTCTGAAAACAGCTACTCCAAAGAATTTCAGCCATTTTATAAAGGGTCAGCGGGTCTGGGATATTCTTCCTGCCAAGTCACAAGGCGAGGGAAGTTACGTGCCATTCCAATTTTGCTGACTTCTGGCACCCAAAATGTTGGCCTTTAATCTTTGTTTTCTTGGCAGAACAAATGAGCACACATGTAAGGCTGGTTCTTCCAAATCAGTAAACATAGAGAGCCTAAAATAAGCCCTCTGCTTTCTTCTTTGGCTGGACTAATATAATAATTGTTGAGCAAAATTCCTGGTATAGTATAAATATTTATGGATATGGATTACCAGCAAATTGGATTTAAAAGTCAATGTATCCCTCTTTATTGGCATTGCAGAAAGTGAGGTTTAAGAGCTGCAGAGCCAGTCTTCTGACACTGAGTTTTTTCATGCACTGCACAGCAAGAAACTTGAATTTGAAACAGAGTGTGCACTCAGCAGGGTGCCACTTTAAATCCAAGCTTTCTGATAAATGTACTTGTACAATATGTATTTTCAAACACAAATTTGTCCACATTCCCACTTCACATTTTAGGCATATCCTTAATATACCAGTTGTATGTCTTTAAAAAGTAAACTGTGAATAGAGGTTGTTAGTCAGGAATTCTGAGGTTCATTACTATTTTATATATCATACCATAAGCAGAATTAACTTATTGGCGCTCATCACTCCCATCCTAATCAGTCCCCTGTTGGGACATTATAATTTATTAGTGCTAGGGTAGTTCAATTTCCTCTTTCTTCCTACCCCCTTTACCCTTTTCTTCAGATTCCACTCAATAACATTTAAGGTATTGTCATTCAAATGGATGAACTCAGATGATCTTTTCAAATTCTAGTTCATTTTCACTCTCCCCCCCCTTTTTTTTTGTCCCCAAGGCAGAAAGGAAAATTACCCATAGAAAGCGATGGAGAAATCAAGATTTTAGCATAGCTGTAATTAGGAAGTAGCATGTCCTCTCCCAAGGGTGACTGCATGCTTTCAGCATTCAAAATGTTTCGCATATGTTCTTTTGGTAAACCTTATACAGACATTTAAAACAGATTCAGCTGCACACCAGTATTTTAGCTTAACTGTGCATAATGTGTTTAGCGCTTGGAAACAGTAATATGCTATTCAGGAAAACAATTTCAAATCCACCGTCAGATGTGACTTGATTGTAAGTATGAAGGAATCAGATTAATTAGTCAGAAATAAAAATAACTCTGGGGTTTTATTCTCTCTCACACCAACACCTGCTGTTTGCCCACCGTGTTCTTTCCAGCTTGTGTAGGCCAGTGCAGTTGCCCTTTGCAAACTTTAGCACTGGATTGCAAGATTACATAATCAATCCCAATAGTTGCTTGGGCAGGGGACATTTTGAGGGGTGAAGTTAAGCAATAAGTGATCCCATTGTTGACAGGGTGTGTTGGGTCTGACGTTAGCCCTGCTGCCGTTCACATGGTGGAGGAGCTGGTATAATTTGGTAGAAAGATTTGGCCCGTGTTTATCTTTCCGTGTGGAGCTTTCACAAACTCTTAAATTAAACTGTGCTTGGTTGAGCTAGTGGATAGTGACAGAGTAGAATAATAGCACATTTGCATTGCTTCACGTGCCTTGTCTTGCTGCAATCTTTTTGACAACCCTGCAAAGTAGGTCAGTTTTTTATCACCTTTCTGCAGATGAAAGGGGCTGATGCTTACCTAACATCACCTTGTGAGTTTATGGCAGTTTTAAAATCTGAAATTTCCTGATGCTTAGCTCTGTTTCTTTGACGCTATGCTCCGTCAGATCAACTGACATATTACCCATCCTATGCCCTTGCATATGTTGGACTATAAATCAAAATTGTAATTATATATCTTAAAGAGTTCTTGCAATAAGCAATGTTACGATAAAGCACTAACTGTTCACTACCATAGTGAGATTTACTGACTGACCAAAAGGGTGGTGAAAATTTAATGAGTAATTAATTTGTGGTTAAGGCACCTGGTGTGTAAAGTCTGAAAAGGGGAAATCCCATGAAGGAATCAGCATATGCCAGGATCTTTGCCATTTCATCCCTAACCTTGTGATTCCCAGAACAATTCAGTTCTAACTACTAAGTTTCTTTGAAATGTTAATGAAAATAACACAAGTGCAGTTGTATATCTTCTGTTGCAATTTGCTGTTCTTCATCTGTTCTGTATAAAATCCTCTTTAAAAAAATCTCTCATCTTCATTTAAACCACATACAAGCATGGTGTACCTGCTTGTTCCGAGATGTATTTTGCAACTAGCATCATGGCTTTGATATGAGTGTTTTATTTAAAGTGTCCTGGGTTTTAAAAAATGTAATTGCAGCAGATGTTGCTCTGGATTTTCTCTCTCTTTCAGGCACTCTGAAGTTTTACTTGGCCCCCCCCCCTTTTTTTTCTTTCTGCCCCCTCTACAGGTACATGAAAGGGAAATCCTTGTATAGTCAAATGTTTGTTTTACTGTCTAAGGCTGACAAAGGGCCCTTAGCCTGGGCTGATTTCTTCTTGAAGAGCTGTAATTATTCATGGGAAGGGAAGGGAGGGAGCCTTTGTCACTAATAGGCTTCTGGGTGCTTCTTGAAATGGGCTTTTATTATTCCTTTCAACATAATTTTCTACTGAGGAGGTTAAAAAAGAAACCCTCCTTCTCTGCTGTTGAGCGATAAAAGGTAATTGTCCTTTCTTGAGAGCTCTGATGCTGCTAGGTTCCTTATGTGTTTTAAAGGAGGTTGCAGGGGAGAAAAAAAAAACGATGTTCTCGGTGGAATTGCCATGACAACAGTCCTTTAGAAATAAACATTCTGGCATTGTTATTCCAGACCCACAAATGTGAGGGGTGGGGGGGGAGCAGCTTTCTTTTAAGCACAAACAGATTGTGCCCCTTTAAAATGCACTTGTGAACTTTGCTTTTCTCAAGATTTACATACTGGTTTAGGGCAGAGAAGATTCCAGCATCTTTTACATTCTACGTACATCCCATTACGATACTAAGTGAAAAAATGGTGGCAGGGGTGGGGGTGGGGAGAGGCAGCAGTGGTTAAAAAAGACATAAGCATATCCTTACCCAAAAGAACAACAACAAAACACACCTTGGTAGATAACTGAGAACTGACTACTGCAACCAACAGCAAAACCACCGGTCATGAGGCAAAATGGAGAGGACATCCAGTCATTTTTGGCATTCTAATCTAGTTATGGCGCTAGCAATTGCTCCTAAGGCCGCAATCCTGTGCACAATTATTTGGGAGTAAGTTCAGCCGAACTCAGTATGACTTGCTTCTTGGCAAACATGCCCACTCCGGGACATTAGCTTTCAGGAGCACTACATAAAAAAACTTCTAAATGAACTTAGGTTGAAAATTAAGCACCTGTGTCTATACTGCATGTGCAGTGGTACCTCGGGTTACAGACACTTCAGGTTACAGATGCTTCAGGTTACAGACTCCACTAACCCAGAAATAGTACCTCGGGTTAAGAACTTTGCTTAAGATTGAGAGCAGAAATTGTGCTCCAGTGGCACAGCGGCAGCAGGAGGCCCCATTAGCTAAGTGGTGCTTCAGGTTAAGAACAGTTTCAGGTTAAGAACAGTCCTTCGGAATGAATTAAGTACTTAACCTGAGGTACCACTGTACTTTCATCTCCCAGTGGTAGAGGATGTGATTTACATGCAAAAGGTCCCAGGTCCAAGACAAGACAGCAAGGATTAGAAGCTGATCAGTATAAATCAGTTTCCTGGGTTCCTAACAAGGACTGACCGTACAGGATTCAGCATTTTCAGCAATGTGATTCCCACCTCCACCCTCTTTTAGAGGTTGCTGAGGACTTGCAAACATTCCCATGTACTTACTAACAATGCCCTCAGTCACACTCAATCCTGTAGCCAGGACTTTGGGGCCACATTTTGAAATTTGAGAAAGCGCTGGTGGTGATGGTCACAAAATGAGTGCCATGGAGGGGTGTGGCATAACACAAAATTAGAGAGACAGCCACTCCTGTTAACCTTATGTTTATCATGGGGAGTGAAGTGTGTCCTTCTGGTCCCAGTTATGGAGCAACTCCATCCCTTCCATCACCCTGATGCTGTTGCTGTCTAATAACAGCAGAGAGCATTCCTCAGTAGGAAGAAAAATGTACTGAGGAACACCAGTCTCATAGCATTCTTTCTAGAGGGCTAGAAACTTACTTTTTTTAAATAAAGAAACAGGAAGAGTCTGGAGTACCTGCTCAGGGGCACCACTAGGCCTGGGTGCCATGGCATCTACGGGCACCTGGTTGGGGACCCCCTGATGCAGCCAAATCTAATTGGCTTTATAGCATTATGACATCCCCCACCCACAGGTCCCTGATTAAGTGGGACTGTCCATGTAACTAATTCAGGAAGACCGAAGAAGAAGCAGGTAAGAAAAACAATTGGAGACAAACAGACTCAGAAAAAGGTGAATATGTGGACAATATGAATATAAAATTCTGAGGAACAGAATTTTCATCTCGCCAAACTGCTGAGCACCAAAACACTGGGTGGTTTTTTCCTTGGCGTCTGATGTTCTCAGGAACACAATTTGTTTCTCTGATGTCAGTGGCAAGATTCAGCAAATAAGATTTGTTCCTCTGGTTCATTTCCGGCATCTTACAGTTAAACTCCCAGGCTTAATTTTGCTCCAGTTATTCCATAAACAGTTCTCATTATTTGTGATTCACATCAGTCCCGTCTTCCTAGCACAACTAGGAATGGGAACATATAGGCTCTATATAGCACACCTGGTTATCTTTTATGTCCCACTATGGTCTCTAGTCTGATTCTGCATGTTTCAAGCAGTAGCTTGATGGATGGTGGCTAACAGATTGAGGTTGAATCCTGACAAGACAGAAGCACTGTTTTTGGGGGACAGGGGACGGGTGGGTGTGGGGGATTCCCTGGTTCTGAATGGGGTAACTGTGCCCCTGAAGGACCAGGTGCGCAGCCTGGGAGTCATTCTGGACTCACAGCTGTCCATGGAGGCGCAGGTCAATTCTGTGTCCAGCTCCATCTGGTATGCAGGCTGAGACCCTACCTGCCTGCAGACTGTCTCGCCAGAGTGGTGCATGCTCTGGTTATCTCCCGCTTGGACTACTGCAATGCACCCTATGTGGGGCTACCTTTGAAGGGGACTCGGAAACTGCAATTAATCCAGAATGCGGCAGCTAGACTGGTGACTGGGAGTGGCCACTGGGACCACATAACACCGGTCTTGAAAGACCTACATTGGCTCCCAGTACGTTTCCGAGCACAATTCAAAGTGTTGGTGCTGATCTTTAAAGCCCTAAACAGCCTTGGTCCTGTATACCTGAAGGAGCGTCTCCACCCCCATCGTTCAGCCCGGACACAGATCCAGCGCCGAGGGCCTTCTGGCGGTTCCCTCATTGCGAGAAATGAGGTTACAGGGAACCAGGCAGAGGGCCTTCTCGGTAGTGGCGCCCACCCTGTGGAACATCCTCCCTTCAGATGTGAAGGAAATAAGCAGCTATCCTATCTTTAAAAGACACCTGAAGGCAGCCCTGTTCAGGGAAGTTTTTAATATTTGATGCTGTGCTGTTTTTAACATTTGATTGGGAGCCGCCCAGAGTGGCTGGGGAAACTCAGCCAGATGGGCGGGGTATAAATAATAAATTATTATAATATTATTATTATATATTGTAATAGCCGAAATGAGCTCCCCTCAGCGCAAGGGGTATTTCTGCAATAAATATGTATAGAATTTGTTGTCATCTGGATTGTTTTCAGAATTTGTGCATTTTCTTTCTTTTTCTCTTTCTCCAGAGGGTATGAACTGTATGAACAAAGATCATGGGTGCGCACATATCTGCCGAGAGACACCCAAAGGTGGGGTTGCCTGTGAATGTAGGCCTGGCTTTGAACTTGCCAAAAACCAGAAGGACTGCAAATGTAGGTAGATGCAGACTAAATCTTAACTACCCAACATGCCTTAATTTCCACATTGCTGTTGTTTTATAAAAATCAAGGAATCCATTTCATTTCATTGACCTGTGGGTTTGGGTTAAGTATTTCCTGCCCATCTCGTAATCAGAGGCAGCATATATGGAATTATTCAATGTATTTAACAGGCATGCTGTACAACCACACGTTGATTCGATGGGTGAAGAAATTTGTATCTGTTTCTTAATTCTCTGGTGTTAAATAGAACTGATAAATATTGGAGGAAGTTGTTCCAGATTGCCATTTGAGGGTTGTTGTTTTTAGTAAAAATGAAGTAGGAATGGATGAAGTAGGATGTCTAATAACCCGGCTCCCCTTTGAATATTGGTGAAGGAGTTATGCAGACCCCATAAGAAAGTTAAAACTAAAAACATTGGTTATCTGACCCTGGTTGAACCACTTTCCTACTTTTTCAGTCACCCGGTCACCAGGTTCCTCAGTCTCCACAGTGCAGCCCGAAGGCTTTGCAAAGGTTTTGCATTCCCTCATGTATGCATACTGTATTCAAGTTTGGGTGGCATAACTGGAACTGTGGTTGATAGACCCAACATGGAACTCACAGACATAGTGCAGAGCTTTCCAAAGTGTGTGTTGTGACACGTTAGTTTGTTGGCTGCAGTGTGTAGGTGTGTTTCCATTCATTTTGTTATTACAGTTTATGCATATGTCCATATTTCTTATAAGGGATTAGTTTAAACTCCAGTTTGCTAGTAAAACTGAATTACCGTGTCACCAACATGAAAAGTTTGGAAAGCTCTGATATCGTGAATTGAATAGGGTGAGCCCTGAGAAACATGCACCATGGTGTGTTTTATTGCCATGGAACTGGAGCATATATGTGATGGACATGGATAATTTTTCTATCAATTGACTGTATTAGGATTCCAGATCCTGTCCTTAGCAGCTGTTTCTTAAAGAGTTTTGAGGTGGGAGAGGCAACACAAACATAGTTTTCCGCACTGCAGTGATGAGAAAACCTGCACCTGCAAAGAGTCTGGAATTTCTGCATTACTGTAGATCTAGAATCATAGAATTGTAGAGTTGGAGGGACCCCAAGGGTCATCTAGTTGAACCCCCTGCAATGCAGGAAACTCAACTAGATCACACATAACAGGTGGCCATCCAACCTCTGCTTGAAAACCTCCAAGGAAAGAGTCTCTTGGGAGTCTGTTCCACTGCTGAACAACTCTTACAGTCAGAAAGTTCTTCCTGATGTTTAGTTGGAATCTCCTTTCTTTTAGCTTTAATCCATCGGTTTGGGTCCTAGCCTCCAGAGCAGTAGAAAACAAGCTTGTTTCATCTTCCATGTGGTAGTCCTTTAAATATTTGAAGGTGGCTACCATATCTCCTCCAAGTCTCCTCTAGGCTAAACATACCAAATTCCCTGAACTGTTCCTCATAAGGCTTGGTTTCCAGATCCTTGATCATCTTGGTTGCCCTCTTTTGTACACATTCCAGCTTGTCAATATCCTTCTTAAATTGTGGTACCCAGAACTGGACACAGGACTCTGGGTGTGGTCTGACCAAGGCGGAATAGATCAGTACTATTACTTTCCTTGATTGCGAAGCTATTTCTGATGCAGCCTATCATAGCCTTACCTTTTTTTCCTGCTGCATCACGGGGTTGACTCATGTTAAGCTTGTGCTCTACTAAGTATCTAGTACATACACATGTACTACTGGCAAGCTAGTTCCCCATCTTATATTTGTGCATCTGGTTATTCCTGCCTACATGCAGAACCATACATTTGTCCCTATTAGAATTCATGTTGTTAGTTTGGGCCCATTTCTGTCTTCTGTGACATTAGCTAACCTTCCCAGTTTCGTGTCATCTGCAAATTTGCTGAGCATCCCACCAGTAACTTCATCCAAGTCGTTTATAAAGACATTGAACAACAACGCGCCCAGGACAGAATCCCGTGGCATCCCACTTGTCACTTTTTTTACAGGCTGACAAGGAACGATTAGTGAACATTCTGGGTTCAGTCAGTCAACCAGCTACAAATCCACCTAACAGTTAATCTCATCCAGTCCACATTTTACCAGCTGCTCTGCAAGAATATCATGGGGGTCTGGGTCAAAAGCCTTGCTGAAATCAAGATACACTACGTCCACAGACTTCCTTTGATCCACCAAGACTTTATCGAAAAAAGAAATGAGATTTGTCTGGCATCACTTGTTTTGGAGAAACCCATGCTGGGTCTTAGTAATTATAGCATCCTTTCCTAAGTTCTAGGACCTTACCTGGTATTGACGTCAAGCGGACCAGTTGGTAGCTACCTGCACCTTCTTCTTTTTCCCTTTTGAAGAAGGGGAAAACATTTGCCTGCCTTCAGTCTGCAGAGACCTCATCTGTTCTCCAATAATTCTCAAAGATTATAGACAAAGGCTCTGATATTACATGTGCAAGCTCCTTTAGTACCCTTGGGTGTAGCTGATCAGACCCTGGGGATTTGAATTCCTCTAAAGTGGCTAGGTGTTCCCTTCCTACTTCTTCTCCTATCATGGGCTTCGCCTCCCTCCTTGAATCACTTATTCTGTTATCACCAGGTTGAGCACTGCTTTCCTTTTGGGTGAAGACAGAAGCAAAGTAGGTGTTGAGGCATTCCACCTTCTCTCTGTCCCCCAATAGCATTTCTCCATCTTCTGCACGCAAGGGACCTACTACTTGCTTGTTCTTCCTCTTGCTTCAAACATTACCAAAAAACCCCCTTTTTTATTTATATTTTTAACCTGCCTTGCAAACCTAAGCTTTGGGCTGCCTGGCCTTCTCCTTGCAACTGCTGGCTACTCATCTATACTCTTCTTCATGATTTTGCCTTTCTTCTGTTTCTTTAACATGCAGCCACACCGATTTCTTTAGGTTCTTCCCACTTCTCTTTCTTCCTGGAATTGTCCTCCTTCGTGCCTTCAGTACAGGAGTTGGAACTAACAGACTAATGCAAATGCATGAAGATGCCTTATAATAATGTATGTGGCCTGGCAGGTATACCAAGAGGTGGAGACTTGCCCAAGGCCATAGCCAGATAAGGATTTGAACCTTGGTTTCACACAGCTAAATCCAATGTTCCAATATACCACAGGGGTCCAGTATTACCAACCTCTGCAGCCACTTGAAAATCTTTCAACGTGGAGTAAAGGTATTGTTGGGCTTAACCATGTGGCTGGACCCAACGTGTGGCTGCAACACATTAGGTTTGTAAGCAGCTCCTGTGTGACTCCCCCTCCTCTGAATCTGTTGTGATGGAGGCACAGATAGGAGATCCAGTGGATTGAGTTTTGGATATTATTGTGAACGCCTGACTTCAAGTTCTCACTTAGCTGTAATTAAGTAGATGGTCTCTGGGATAATCATAATCTCTAAGCCTAATCTGTTTCAAAAATGGGATAGCAAAGAGAGCAGCAGACACTGTCAAACCTTGATTTTAAATCAGGATTTGGGAAGCTTTTCCATTTTGGATTATCTTAGACTTAGACCATCAAACCTCTGGTCAAAAATGGATCAGGACTGGGCCCTTAGAGGCCTCTGCTTCCTGACAAACCAAGTTCATATGTTTCCCAGCATCTTGAAACCCATGACGCAAGGATGGCAAAGGTGTGGGGTGTGGGTCCCTGCTGTGGCCATCCTTGGGAAAGGTGCTGCCCTGGCCAGCTCCTTCCATCTAATAAGCAGTGTGCGCACACCAAACCCTGAAAATATGTTCCAGTACAATGTTCAAAATTCACTGAATGCACATTCTTATGGTACCTGACAGACCTAAAACAATATTGCTAATGTCCAAAGATGCACTGGGTGATATACAGTCACCTAAACATAATAGTTTAGGTGGGACGCGGGTGGCGCTGTGGGTAAAACCTCAGTGCCTAGGACTTGCCGATCGTATGGTCGGCGGTTCGAATCCCCGCGGCGGGGTGAGCTCCCGTCGTTCGGTCCCAGCTCCTGCCCACCTAGCAGTTCAAAAGCACTCTTAAGTGCAAGTAGATAAATAGGTACGGCTTTATAGCGGGAAGGTAAACAGCGTTTCCGTGTGCTGCGCTGGTACTGGATCGCCAGCTGCAGCTTCGTCACGCTGGCCACGTGACCCGGAAGTGTCTTCGGGCGGCGCCAGCTCACAGCCTCTAGAGCGAGATGAGCACGCAACCCTAGAGTCGGACACGACTGGCCCATACGGGCAGGGGTACCTTTACCTTTAAACATAATAGTTAGCATTCAATAGTTTGTATCCAACCATAAGTAGATGGGGAAATAAACATTTTCAGACACTCAGACCCATCAAAGATTGTCAGCAGTCTCACATGCATGTTGCCCTTACTCCCGCTAATATCACTTAGGAAGTATGTGATGACAAATTTGGAGCCAAAACACTGCCACTGAGAAACAAGTGGGTATCAACATCCTTGGGAGACCTCAATGTTTTCAGAAGTACAAAACATAAAAAGCCTAGGCAATAAAAATGTCTCTAAGCCATCCAGCAGCTAGAATCATAAACACGAGCCCTCCTGTTCCAATGCTGTGTAGCATTTTGTGGAAGGTCGTACTTCTTTGCCAAATTTTAGACATTCAGAGCAAAAGCTAGGTGGACTGATAGATTTTCAATAAACTATATTCCTATTGAAAAAATTAAGCTATATAAACACATATGTTAACTGAATTTGAGTGCGGAAAGCAATGCATTATTTATAACAATTAAGGATGTGATTTTTCTAAGCTATTTTAAGTGTCAGAAGTGCTTTGTATATGTTGCATTTTTTCTAAGTGCTCAGTTTTCTACATGCAATTTCTGAATAAACCTCACAGAACCACTTTCAAATGGTATTATTTTCCCGTCATCACAGACGTGTGTGGGTTTGAGGCAGAGAATAAAGATACTTAGGGAGTTTATGGCAAGATAAGATCTGAAGCAGCTTACACCTGAAACTCTTCTTCGTCATTTTCTCTAGCTTATGCATGTCGTGGGAGCAAAAAGGCATAGCGTACAAAGACAGCACATTCTGTTGCCACAGGCCATGCATTCTGGCAACCACAAGAAACTCTCCTCTCAGATAGTCACTTTGGTGTTGCAGGAAAAGTTGTAAATGCACAACCTTTGCCCACTCAAATTTGGAAGTTGCTAAATAACCATAGGTTGGGTCATCAAAGCATAAAAAGAAGAGGTTTGGTGGTGGTAAAGTTAACTGCCCCAGTTAGTTAGTTAGTTAGTTAGTTAGTTAGTTAGTTAGTTAAGTTAGTTCCTTCGTCAGTTAGTTTAGTTAGCTAGTTAACACTTCCTCATTGGTTTTTAAAAGCTTTCACATTCTGAAGAACTAACAATAGAAACAAATTTCAAATCTGGGCTATTTTTCTACTGTGCTCTGATTTCTGAAGCTATAGGTTAAGTCACTGCTGGAAAAGAGCAACACCTTCCCCGGGACAGGAAAATCTCTCCCCCCCCCCCCCGGTGCTGTATTGAATGTTATTAATGTAAATGAATAATGGAAAAGTATGATGGCCTCGGAGTAACGGTAGCCCAGTGCAGACAATCAGAGTGTCTAGCTGGGGGTGGGGTGGGCGGGGCGGGGGGGTTTGCAGATCCCTCACTGGACTCAACCTTTCTGCATTCAGGCTCCTTTCTGCAAGGGACCTACATGCTTGTGTTCCAGTCGTGCAGCCTGTAACCTAGAACAATAATGGGCATGGGTCATATGTTCGGAACCTGTGTGAGTTGGGGCTTTTGCACATAGAAACTCTGAACATGCGGAGGTTTGCCATGGGAAGGGATGGACTGGTGGGTGCAATCCTGATCTGCTTACTCCCACTTGTGCATGCGACACACTTTGACCATCTGCACAGGGCTACCAGCTGCTTGGAGATTTTGGAAATAGCTATTTTGTTGTCATGTGTATTGCTTTTTTAAAACAACAGCAACTTGAACTTATTTTTTGTGCCTAGAACTCCTCCAAACTAATTGGTTTCACTGTTGTTTTATTCATACATATATATACACACACATTTTTGGGGGAATAACTAGTAACCTGTAACTATGGAAATGGAGGCTGCCAACACACCTGTGATGACACAGATACGGGACCTGTGTGCGGTTGTCATCAAAAGTATGCCCTACACTCGGACGGCCGAACATGTATTGGTAAGTACCCCCCCTCTGAATTGTACAAATATGTGTGTGGAATTGAAATGCTGCTTAAAAGAGTGGGTCATAAACTCCCGATCTTATCTAGTAAGTTTAAATTTGTAAAAGTGATAGAAGGCAGCATTTGAAAGCTATAATACATTTGTTGGTTAAGGATTTATCACTTTTTAATAGCTTGATATGTGTGCATGTGTACACAAACCCATATGTGTGTATTCTTCCCTGGTATTTTGTATACTTCTGGATGTTGGAAAAAAGCAGCGGCAATCTCTTAGACTGGCTGTTCATATAGAGGAAACATGAACCAGAAGTTTTTATCTGGGCTGTTCTGCTATCCACAGTATTACATTTTGCTCCTTTTAAAAATTCAGGAGTATAAATGATGCTCATTGCGATAGAAGTTTTTAGTAATGGTTTCACTGGGAGAAAGTGATAGCTAAAGTCATTCTTTTATGTTTAAAATATCTGTTCAAACATGCCATGACCTATATAGCTGCCTATTCATATTACAACCATGCAACCAGAATTCATCACCTGAATCCATTTGTGTGGGTGGCTCCCCACGTGGTTCTGGTGGAGTGGGACCCATGCGGTTGCTCAAATTGAGACTTTTTCTAATACCCCCAAGCATATCTGCTCATTGGAAAAAATGGAGCAGAACATGTTATTAATTAGATTCTTTTTTTAAAAAAAATCTGTTTTATGCATATTGAGCATGCAATTATTTCAGCCAGTTTGTAGAGTATTCATGGTAAAATTAATGCAATAGCTGCCGACTGTACTGAACTCCATCCTGGAACCTGAGCACTAATGATTACAGCCAGGGCATCTGGGCAGTGTGAGAAAGGGAGTTCAAACTTCAAAAAGAAGTGATTTGGTGAGGACCAGACACATGACAGATTGTGAATGGAGTGGAAGAAGAGCTAGAATTATATGGAAAGAATGCTTTCTGTCATGGTGTTGTCACTTGGACAATTTTGCACCACCATGAGAAGCAGAATATATTCTTTCGAGATGTTCTTTTACACATGTTTTATTGTGGTTATAAGCACAGAAACCAAGAATTTACCTTTTTCCTTTTTTTATGTATGGTGCATTTGTGGGGGAGAACTGCAATTGTTTCAGTTAATAAGAAGCTGTTGTAACACTTCCTCTAGATTTTAAACCAAAATCTAGAAGCCCTTTAAATTTAAAAATTCATGGAACATAATTCTAGTCACAGATACACACTTTAACATCCACTGATTTTAGTGGAGGCAATATGTGCCTAACTTTCTGAATGAAATCTGAGATTTACACTTTTGGCATGATCACGCTGTATGGTACTTAAGTTTTTGTGGGATGTGGGGGTGTTCATTAGTTGTATTTTTCTGTACTTTGTCTGTTTCAAAGCAGAGAAATACTGTATAACAAACTGAAGCATTCTCAAAGAGCCTAATCCAACAAAAGGCAAGCTCTCTCAGTGCTGTTAATTTCAGTGGGAGCATCAAGCATGGGTTTAAATAGCCCCTATTCAAAGTAAAAGATTTTGTCTTAATTGTCCCCATAATCCACATAATTTTAAAGCATTTTTCTTTAGATAGATTTTGCTCATAAGTTACAATTAGTTGTGGCTGACTTTGATTTGGCATTTCCAGAATTATGTCAGATAAGTTGTAAAAGTATTTGTCTTAACCTTTGATTGCAAGACTTAACCATTGTGAAAATTAGAGAGCTCAAGAGAAATTACTAGTAAAATTTGACTCTAAAACATTAAAGAAGTCCTATTTTCCGTGATCCACATCTAATTGTACAAAGTGAACAAAATTTAGATAAATATTTCCCAACAAATTTTGTACAGCAAGCTATCACTATATAGCTTAATCAGCGGTCATTAATTTCCTCTTTAAAGCTAAAATATTTATTCCTTAATTAAAGGTGTGTGAATGTCTGTGGTGAATCTAACATATCTTGACATCTGTGGATAACTGTATAATTCCATCGATCTTATATGTGTATTGAAGTCTTTTGAGCTGATGAAATTAAATGTCTTTTTAACATGCTTTGATTCTGGACACCCTAAAGTCTTGATCCTGGGAAGGAAACCATTCAGTCAGCCCTCAGTGCTAAGCATATGCTCCGTACAATCAGCTCTCTGGATGAAATTAACAGATTTGTCTTAAAGATTTAGCCCCTTGTACGTTTATTAAATGCAGTCTAATTGTGATTACAATACAGCTGTTACAATATTCACTGCATACATCTTATTCTTGGGTTTCTTCTATTTTTATTTTTTGAAAGCACCATTAAAACCTTAGAGAGCCATTATAGGGTTGGAAATCTTGGTACAGTTTTTATTTTGTGAAGTGATGAGTAGATCATGCTCTGATTTCAGGGCGATGCTTATTTGGTTTGGCATAGAGAAAAACTGTTGAACTGTTGGAAACTGTACTTTCCCCCTCCCTTTCTGCAAAGTTATTGTATAATATGACTTTATATTACATTTTCTGTTCCTGTAATTTAAGTCGCATATTGCTGCTTTCGTTGGGTCCTCCACCCTCCTCTTTCTTCTGAGTAGTCCTTTCTCTTAGATATTTTTTAAACTTTTGTTTTGTTTCCATTTTTATTCCTGCTTTCTGGTGATGGTTCCTGATTGCCTGTCTTGTCTGATACCTGATGTTCATTAATTATTGAAAAAAATATTAAAAGAAAAATGAAAAACCTCAAAACAAAGCCTCTATTGCAGCCTGATCCCATCTAGAACTTGGTTTCTTCTTAGAACAATATCTTGTTACCCAGCCATTTAGTGTTATCACAAATAAAACCTGCCAGCTGCCTCTACTTCTTCTGATTCCTTCTCCTATCTACCTACAGTTTGCTGACTTCAGTGGTGTCTGTAACTTGGACATCGCTGCAAATATGCAAATGTCTGCAATGGCACATAAGTACCCTTTCGTCTAACCCGTTTTGTCTTTGTTTTCTTGACTTATCCTCTCATTTTATGTCTGCTGCATGTGAAAAGTCCCCACTTGTGTTTCGTATTTTTCTTTTTAAATGCAATTCTCCATCCCATATCAATTATTTTAATCGCTTAGCCTCTGCTCCCTGTATTGCTTCCCCACCCGCCATGTATGAGACCTTTCATTCACCTCATCATCTGTTCCCATCCTTGCAAACAAATTGTTTAAGTATATTTCTAAGTATTGCATAACTTAAATTCTTCTAATGCTGGATAGGAGCTTTCCGTATAAAGGACATCAGAACCTACCTGAGGATGTCCTTTGCTAACAATGCCCCCCGCCCCCGCTTAACTGCATGCTTCTAAAAATTACTAGACTTTTCTTGTGACATCTTTTTTCTAGCATTGAATGTTTAGCTAGTCGTGTTCCATAGACAAGCAGGCAACCAGCACTGCCCAACTTAATTGTTTTGGTTTTTTTTTATATTTGTGTTTGTTTTTACGGTTTTTAAAATTTGCATGCAGTTTTTGTTTTTGATACACTGTGTCAACATGCACAAAGCTGTCATGTTCCCATGCCCATCCATCACCGGATTCTTTTAGCTCTCTTCTGTGTTCAGTCTCCTTGTTGCCAGCTGTGTTCAAAAGCTGCCACCTACCTCTCCGCCTGCAGCTACGTCGATTGTCTTTCCTCCTTTTCTTTTTTTAACAATGTGTTGAAATCGAAACCTTATCATTTAAATTTCTTAATTAACACCGATCTGGGGCACCTTCTCTTTTGTGTTTGTGTTATGGCTGGCGTGAGACCAGCTTAATATGTGTTTGCTGGCTAATTACTTTGTTTTTCATCATCATTTTCTTCTCCCCACCCCCCTCCTCCACTCCCCTCCTTCCCTCCAGCATACTTTTATTTATTTCTGGGATTTCAAATGGAATTAACTCTCTAAATGGGGTTTTAGTGCTTTCATGCTTCTTGGCTTTGGTTGCACCAGGCTAAGAAACTTTCTTCAGCAGTGGAAAATTGGGCTTTTCATTAACCAACTGCTCCATGTTTGTCCCTTACTTGTGTTTTAGAGAAGGATGAGGCTGCAATTGAGAGTTCTGAGTTCAATGCCACGTCAGTAGCTGATGTGGACAAGCGGGTGAAACGGCGGCTACTTATGGGTAACACTTTTCTTCCACTTCCTTTGATGTGCTCTCAACTTTTGTCTCTTGTGTGTATGGGGGTGTGGGGGTGTGTTTTGAGTATTTCTGTTTTTAATTTGTTCATCTGTTTGCTGAGGTCACAATTCGTTTTAGAATCCTGATCTTTCATCGAAAAGTTCATTTCCCATTTTAAATCTACTCTCTCTCCACACAAACCCCTCTAATACTGTAGCTTTAATGTTGAAAGACTTTGGTGCAAAGAAGAGAATCTTGGCCACTAACCTTATTTAGTACCTTTTTGCAAGTCTGATTTTCACATGTGGCTTTTGTGTTTCTGTGAGTACAAATCGACCCGAGTGGGTCAGCTTCATCGTTTAGCGTTACCCTTTGTAGCAAGTTCCAGTGGTATAAAATGCTTGATGTCATTCTTTTTGTACTTTTGGTTTAAAGTATTTATACCCTTGCTTGAAATAATTTTATATCCTCATGGTTTGGAATTGTTGGAATTATTTCCTCCTCCCCCATTACGGAGCCCTTGGGCACTTTTCTTTCAAAAATTAAAAAAAACACACCATACAGTGGTACCTCCGGTTGCGAACGGGATCCGTTCCGGAGTCCCGTTCACAACATGAAAAGCCTGCAACCTGAAGTGCCATATCTGCGCATGTGCGCAGTGTGATCTGGTGCTTCTGCATGTGCATGAAGCACGATTTAGTGCTACTGCACATGCACAAGCGGCGAAACCCGGAAGTAACCCTTTCCGGTACTTCTGGGTCGCCGTGGGACACAACGTGAAAGAACGTAACATGAAGCATACGTAACATGAGGTATTACTGTACATTTAAAAAATAGAAGCAGCATTTTGCAGGATTATTGATCATTTGAAATTGATACCTGCGTAGGCAAGTAGCTCTGTGCTACCTGCCAAGGTTGTGTTTCTTCCCAGGTGAAGCTGAATCAAAGGTTTTCATGCCTCTCCCTTGGCCAATCTCACATGGATGGAAACAGTGGTCCAGGGTAGGAGGAATGTGTTGCTGGCCTCGCGTTTCTTTGCTCCAGAACACATAATATTGGAAATGAACAGTTTTGTTATAATATAAACCCATTGTGTTGCTATTTAATGAACACCTTCAAGAATTGATCGTTACTTATTCAATTTGTATTATTCTGCTGCTCAGTCAGAAGGCTCTCAATTGATGATTGCTCCTGCAATTCGTTGTACAAATAAAAAGGGATATTCCTATTTGTTTGATGAAAGTGTGAATTGTGTGTGCAATCCATATGTCGTTTCTTCTATCAACTTGCCTTTTCTAGGTTTAGCAAGAGGCTCACCACACGCTTCTGTCAAACATGTATTTGCAACTGAATTTGGATTGTTGATTGTAGCCACAGATTCTTTTGTGGGGGACCCCCCCCCTTGAAGTCTTTCAACACTGTGTTGCTGATTTTAGTTACAATTTTTACACATTTTCTGAGGAGCTCAATCAAAAATTGTATTGAGCATTTCATTACTTTACTTGTAGAGTCATAGAATTTGAAGCTAGTGAGGGTGACACAAAATTATTATTTTTTGTACCTTCATCTTACAAACTTCAAGCTTTTTGCCAGTTGAAAGAAAATGGTTATAAGAAGCCTCCTTTCAGTTGTTTGGCAGCCACTGAATGGCCTTTCTGAATATTCTTTGTGATACAGAGAAATAGTTGCAAGTAAATTGCATGATTGCAAAATATTTCCCCCCATTCTTTTTAGAGCCAGTGTACACACACTTTGCACAGAGTGAGACGGTAGAATTCTGAACTGTACCAGAATTCTATCACCTCATAATGCATTGATTTCCTAACTGTGGGCCGCTGTTGCAATACAAATGTTTGATTGCAAGTCCAGCAACCTAACCTAAATACTTATCATCTGTCTGAAAGGTAGGCTGGTCCTTAGTTATGTGAAATATTTGATAAAACAGGTATTTCCCCCTGTCCTAGCAGGACCATGCCATTATTATTATTATTATTATTATTATTATTATTATTATTATTATTGCAAATTAAGCCTCTTACCAACATGATAAAATCCACTGATTCTTTATACATAGATGTTTCATTTTAATAAGGATGAGGAATTTGTAGGAAGGCATACAGATGAAGAAATATTTCTGTCTATTCATCATTCAAGGTGGGAGTTAAGCTGGCAACAAGTTTAGATGGGTAGGAATGCATAGCATATATCATCTTCAGAGGCGGGGGCTAGTGGCTTCAGTTTTTTAAGTTCTCAGAGCAAAAATTTAAATTTAATTATTGCTGAGGAATTGCAAAGAGGCCAAAGTTGAGAGGATATGAAGTTTGTTCTAGACACTCATGTTTGTTTATTAATTACATTTATATACCACTTTTGTCTTCTAAGGATCCCAAGGTAGTGTACAGTCCTCTTCCCTGTTTGATCCTCACAACAAATAGATATGACAGTTGACTTTTACAGTGTAATCCTATGAATGTTTATTTAAAAGTCCCGTTGCATTTAATGTAATTCGTGCAACCTTATGATGAACTCAGATCGAAACGTCGCTTTATTAAAATGATAAATAAATAAGGCTAAGAAACAGATTCCAAAGCTTAACACCTTATCAGCATATCCCGTAATTATATAACTTTTGCACATGGATTGACAATAAAAACTGCTGCAGATTTTGAATACCGGTATATTCCAGAAGGCAACCGTTTTTAAAGGGACTTTAGAAGTCTGTCCAAATAACAAGTTGTCTCCTGAGCCCCATAATGCTTTGAAATAAATGGCACAGTTGACACACACAATAATAATAATAAATAACGCAATCCATAAAAATGTACAAATCAGGTCAGTAGCTCATTTAGCTCAGCATCTTGTTCTCACAGTGGCCAACCAGGTGTCCATTCAAAACCTGCAAGCAAGACCAGAGCCCAACAGCGCTCTCCTTTCCTGTCTCTGTAGTTCACCTGTGTGCTGTGTGAACTGTGTTCTCTGAATCTGCCCCACATTCAGCTTCCCTGGACATCCACAACATCCATTTCCACTGGATGTTCACTTTCATTGGCCGTCCATCTTGACTTTCTCAGTCTGCTTTCTCCACACTGTGCATCATTGGATACACTTCTTATTCGCATCTTCTCTAAATCAAAAAGCCTTTACTACAGTAGAGGTTTTCCACAGCTGCAGCTACTGAAGTAGTCGGCCCAAAGAAACCTTAACAATCCTCCTTGCTATCTTTTTCAGAAGACTCTTTCTTATTATTTCAGGGACAGATAACCAGTTTATGACGAGGTAAATCTGGGGGCTTGCCTACTTCTAAAAATGTGTGTAAGAGTGTATCAGTACAGGTGACCAGGAATGACTGTCGCCTTTTGTGGTTTTCATTACTCCAGTCCTGGCCATGGAGAAAACCCTTCCTTCCTTGTACTTGCCATATTGATTTATCACTACTCCCTGATCCTTCATTAGGGAGGTAGATGGCAAATATATTCTCAAAGTCCTAGAGCATTATTCATACTGATGGTGTCATTTCAAAGAGGTCAGTACAATGTTTTCCCCATATTTAGTTTTGTTCTTTTTCTCTTAAAAAGAATATCAAATTGCTTTTAAGCTGACAAAGTCCTCTGCTGCAGGACTATTAAACCTGTTGTGTGTAGTGTCACACTTTAGAATTTCCCTTGTGACAGAATTCACACAGAAATGTAACTTCATGGATGTAACTACAGATTGTTCTTTTAAAATCAAAACAAAAAGTTGAGACGCAAGTCAGCAATAGGCTAGTTGTTAGGGTTAAATTTACAAGATCTTGCTATTGGCTGGAGCAGGACTCCTTTTAAGTTTTGCTCTCCTGTCCCTTCCTGTTTCTACCCATGTTTCTACCCGGTTTCAAGCAACTATCAGCCTGCAAATATAGTGAGTGGGAATTTTATTTATATATTATTATTTTCTCCCAAACATACTTATATTAATAAACTTATATTAATATTTTACAGTAACCCACAAAGTAGCAAATATGTACATCTTTTGAAATACATGAACACTTGGAATAAAAATCTTATGTTTTATTTAAATCTAAAGCCATGGTGGGAAAGGAAGGAGGACAATCGGATGTGAGATACCCATGTAGCGGAACACAGAGGCAGCTTAAGGTCCAGAATAGTTTACTACTGTAGAAGATAAGGCTTCAGTAAACAGTTCCAGACATTGATATATACATACAGCTTGTAGGCTTTGCAGATACAGATACAGATATATACAAGTACAGAGTATTTCTTGCTCCAGCAATTCAAGACTTCAGCTTACTTCTCAGAATTGGCCCCAACACTTGAAAGGCCCTGGACCCACTGAGCTGATATGCATTAATCACTTATATAGTTGGCACTGTGTCATTTTCATAGCAACTGACTTGGCTGACCATGCACCTGCTGGCTTATCTCCTACACGGAGTGATTTACAATCATGGAGGAAATTAACCCCTTTCTCCGTGTCCATTTACGCCAACACTGACATGTCTACCACACATTTGACACAGGTAGATAAAATTCAAAGGAAGAATCAGGAGCACAGGAGTGTGTTCCCAATTCTCCCTTTTTCCCTTTGCAGGTGCAATTTAAAGTCAGGCCACAATTTCCATGTCAAGGTAACAGAAAAAGGTACCAAATTCAGAAAAACACTGAATCCTACCAGAAGATGGAAAGGGAGAATTGCAAGCGCACTTGGGTGAAATAGGGAGGTGTGGTAGGCCTCATTAGGCATGTGGGCTGGGGGTCCCCAGTGCTGCCCTAAGTTAACATAACTACCCAAAGCAGCACACCCTTGCCCCTGACCCCAGCTAGCGGTGAAGGGCGAGGATCCAAAAGGCTTGTTGTTTAGTGCCAACTCACAAGCACCTTGTCAGCATCACCAGGCTGTGAAAACTGGAACAGATCCCACAAAACATAGCTTGGTGGGGCTTTAGAAACCTCCCTTGGGACTGTATCAGTCATGGCATCTAGCTTGCTACGAAGGTGAGGGCTTTTGTTCTCAAAGTGCCCAATAAGCAACTCACAAAGGGTCCCTGAGGTGTCCTTGGCTCTATCGACCAATACAGGTGTTAGCACCCTAGGGACTACCCTGAAGAGTTCTGCAAGGTCCCCTTTGTTGCTTTTGCCACCACAGTAGGAACAATTATGTGCTCTAGCCAATGTTCAGTCATCTTCACTGTGGGACTTCTCCTACCTGTGCTGTAGCTGTCACCTGGCCAGTTTCATCACATATACCTCCCCATTATACCTGGGAGTGATCCAGTGTCAGAGAGGGTGCTCAGGAGTGATAATTTATCCCACCCTCCTTCTTCCAGTTCCACAGGGAGATGAGGGCCTCAGCATCCACCAGTTCTAGCCACCGGAAATTCTCCAGGGTATTCAGCAATCCATTGGAATCCATAAATCTATGGTCATCCTAATTTGCCCCCTACTACTATGGGAGAAGTTGTTACTGCTAGCCCAGGAAATTTTCTGATCGTGACAATGGATCACAGAAATCTCCTTATTTCCAGACTATCAGCTGGGGCAAAAAACAAATTGAGGCTATGACCTGCACTTTGGTTTGGCCTGGTGGCCACTTGAGACAGCTTCATGGTTGTCACAGAGGCCATGAAAACCTGAGCCAGACCAAACACAGCATCTTCAGTGTGGACATCAAAAGCCCCCAGGACAATAATTCAGAGACCACCTCTACCAGCTGAGTTAACAAGGTGGTCGATAGACCAGTAGCACTTCCAGTCTTTCTCTTTAGCCTGGCACCAGACACAGGCCCTCAGATGATGAGGTCTCCTGATGAGCAGAATAGAAGATCTGAGGACTATGCACAGTGGCTTCTAAAACTTGGGTCCCAACTGTTGAACTACAACTCCCATCATCCCTAGCTAGCAGAACCAGTGGACAGGAATGATGGGAACTGTAGTCCAATAGCAACTGGGGACACATCTTGGAGAAACACTGGACTATGTCAACACACAGTCGACCTTCCAGTCTTTGCATATTCCGCCCTGAGTACATAGGCAAGCAAGGCTGGGTAAGATTCACTCCTCCCAGCTTACCCACCCAGGTATTGGTGGTAAACACTAGGTCAGCTCCTTCATCCACTATCAAGTTGTGGATGAGCAAGATATTATTATGACCCAACTTGGCTTCACTAACAGATCAGTCAAACTGGATGGTGTTTCGGTTGTAGAGCAACCAGGAGCTTGATCTGCAGGGTGAAAAAGAGGGATCCATGTACAAGCTTCTCTTATTATGGAATTCTCTCCCCCCAGGGCCATACCTACCTCAACCCATGATTGCTGGGATAGAAGAGGCCACCCCATTTCTTCCCAACCCCACACTTTCCAGACACATAGCAAAGATACAAATTCATTATCACACAGTCATCTATGAAGTACCAATATGTCTTCTACTAATGATAAGCCAAACCATGGCATAGTTCCGCTAGGAATAGAGGATCAAAGTGCCTATGATTTTTCTTCCTCTGTACCAGCATACACACCATCACATTCAAACCATAGTTCAGCTTAACGGTGGTTTAAAGTGGTGTGTGAATGAGGCCAGTGGCTGATTTCTTTACATCACTCTGAATATTGAAGAAGGATTGCAACTCCTTTCAAATATTCATCCCTTAATTCTAAATGTGTGGAGATGGGGTGAAATAGTCAAACTTAGCATTTGTATGCTTCTTCAGAGCATTCAAAGGGTTGTACAGTTTGAACGTTAGCAAAGGGAGAGGTGAGAGAGAGGTGGGGGAGGAAAGGTTGAGCAGCGGCAACAGCAGAATAAAATGCACTGATGCATGTAACATGGTGCTACTTGAGCCTGGAGTTAGAAATGTGGGAGAGACATTTCAAAACTAATAATATTGGTGATTCATTTCACTCCAGTTAGGCAATAACTAAAGGTTCAAGGAAGGGGTTAGTTTTGAGGAGAGATTTGAAGAAAATGAGAGAGGGCAAAAAGTACAGATTCTTCCCTACTTGCCTTTTGAATTTAATGATGATAAGGGGGAAGCTCAAGTATCTTGAGTCCGATGCTCCTGCTTTAGCCGTTATAAAATGACAGCATTCTATGATAAATGTGAATTTTCTTCCAAATTAAATAGGGCCTCATTTTTAAAAGTTAAAATGTGTTGCTTGAGCTTAACATGTAGTTTGCCCACAAATATTGATGGTGCCAGACTTCAAGAATGATAAAACAAGAAATTTTGGCAGCTTCATTGCTGTATGAACCTTTTGCCCAGTTTTGCTGGATGCTTTGTGTTTTTTTTCCATTATTGGTTCATGTCTGGTTTCAAACTGCCAAAGCAAGCATTTGGGAGACTGCTTTTCACTGGTTTCTGAAAACCATAAAATCACCTCAAATTCTCATGATTGTTAGATCAAAACCACAGAAGATAGATCCAGAATGGCCACATTCAGCGTTTTCAGGCCATGCACATTTGGAAGACATTTCAGTTGGCTACTTCTGCAAAACTGAGATCTGGCTATAGCTTTCTCTCAGCCTTGAGACTTCCCATAACAAACATAAGAAGAGTCCTCCTGGATCAAGGTCAATGGCCCATGTACTCCAGCCTCCTCTTCTCCCAGACGGGAAGCTCACAAGCAGGACCTCTGACTCATAGGAACTGGTATTCAGAAGCAAACTGCCTCCTGCAGCTGTTGTACCTCGTAGCCACTGACGGCCTCATAGAATCATAGAATCATAGAGTTGGAAGAGACCACAAGGGCCATCGAGTCCAACCCCCTGCCAAGCAGGAAACGCCATCAGAGCACTCCTGACATATGGTTGTCAAGCCTCTGCTTAAAGACCTCCAAAGAAGGAGACTCCACCACACTCCTTGGCAGCAAATTCCACTGTCGAACAGCTCTTACTTTCAGGAAGTTCTTCCTAATGTTTAGGCGGAATCTTCTTTCTTGTAGTTTGGATCCATTGCTCCGTGTCTGCTTCTCTGGAGCAGCAGAAAACAACCTTTCTCCCTCCTCTATGTGACATCCTTTTATATATTTGAACATGGCTATCATATCACCCCTTAACCTCCTCTTCTCCAGGCTAAACATGCCCAGCTCCCTTAGCCGTTCCTCATAAGGCATCGTTTCCAGGCCTTTGACCATTTTGGTTGCCCTCCTCTGGACACGTTCCAGTTTGTCAGTGTCCTTCTTGAACTGTGGTGCCCAGAACTGGACACAGTACTCCAGGTGAGGTCATGAGTTTGTCTAATCTTTTAAAGCCATTCTAGTTGATAGCCGTTTCGATCTGTTGTAGAAGCAAATTCCATAGTTTAACTAGGCACTGCGGAAATGAGTATTTTCTTCTGCCTGTCCTGATTGTTCCATCATTCAGCTTTGTTAGATGACTCTGGGTTCTGGTGTTTTGTGTGTGTGTGTGTGTGTGTGTGAGTGAGAGAGAGAGAGAGAGAGAGAGAGAGAGAGAGAGAGAGAAACACTTTCTCCACACCATGTGATAGAGGTGCACATCTTATACAACTCCATCATGTACCCCCTTTTTATCTAAAGTAAAAAGACCCCAAAGTTGTAAGCCCTCGTTATAGAGGAATTGCTCCACCCTCTTAATCATTCTGCTTGTGCTTTTCTAAACCCTTAACCCTTTCCAACTCTACAATGCCCTTTTGGAGGTTCAGTCTGCAGAACTCCTACTGTTCTCACATCATAGATTGGTACAATGGCATGATGAAATTGGCAGTTCTATTTTCAATCCCATTCTTAATGATCCCTGACATAATTTGCCTTTTTTGCATTCTCATACACACACACACACACACACACACACACACATTTTTATTGGTTTTTTAACATATCATTTCCAACAATCATTTAAAATAACTTCTTACCTTATACAATATTTTAGACCTCCGTCAACAACCTCTGAAGATTTTCCGTTCTTTATCACTTGTTCTGCATTTCTTAATTTCTCTATTACTTTTAATTATCATTAACTAATAATGATATGATTAATAATACCATTAATTAATTATCATTAACTAATAATTCTTTTCATAGTCTTTCTTGCAATATGTCAAGTAGTCCTCCTTACAGTACTTCTTGCAGTTCATTACAATTGCTTTTCAAATAGTTCAAATGTTTACTCCAGTCTTCTAAGAATCTCTGGTCCTACAGGTTTCGAATCCTTCCTGTTAATTTATCTAATTCTGCATAGTCCATTAATTTCATCTGCCATTCTTCTTTTGTCGGTAATTCTTCTTTCTTCCAGTTTTGTGCCAATAATATTCTTGCTGCCGTCATTGCATTTAAAAACGACTTACAATCCTGTCTATTAATATCATCCCCTACAATGCCAAGTAAAAATGCTTCTAGTTTTTTAATAAATGTATATTTCAATATCTTTTTCATCTCATTATATAGCTAAGTTAGCACCTTCATGACGCTATCACTGCGGGTTCAGCTCTCACTAGCATGTATGGGGAATTAAAGAGTTTTGGGGCCCAGGTGTGCATAACTTTACACTTGCTTACATTGAATTTAATTTGCCGTTTTACTGCCTCTTCTCTCAGTTTGGACCGATTCTTTTGGCCTGCCTCATAATCCCTTTTTGCTTTAACCACCCTGAACAATTCAGTACCATCAGTGAACTTGGCTACCTCACTGTTCACCCTTCACTCTAGATCCTGGGTTGCCAGTGCTGTGCTTTTCCGATGCGATAGGACTATGCTCAAGGGTTGTGGGAGTTGTGTTGGCTACACCAACATTTATCATTAATGAACAATTTGTGTGTGGAACAACTCAGCCTCTCATCATTGTTGATCTTCTTATTATTTTTGTAAACCGCTTTGGGTGTTAATTTTCTTTACAATCAAGCGCTGTATAAATTTTACAAAATGAAAATAAATATATATACTGTATAGATTTATAAACTTATGCTTTCCCCGCAAATAGCCTTCTCCAAGGGGCTTACAGAATAGAATAGCCAAACGAGTATAGAACCTTATAAAACAATACTGCAAAGCCTCATAAAAACAATTTGAAATACAAAGCACAGTTGCAGTACATTAAGCAACATTAAAAACCCTCAGTAAAGACCAGCAAAGATAAAATGCAGAACAATCACACTTTCAAAACTCCAGAAGAGCATCAGCAATTAAAAGCAGATTGAAATAGATAAATATTTAAAGGCCATGTGAAAGCAACTAAAGAGGTGCCCCAAATCACACCCTGGGGGAGAGGGGAGTTCTACAAAGTAGCTACAAGATTACTACTATTTTCTCATTTTGTATCTAGATCCCAAATTAAAACCTGGATTTCAAATGCTTCAAATGGTATGGAAGTCTTTGGGTTAGGAGCAGCTTGCACCACGGCTGCATACACACCACCCTGGCATCTAAGTGCAGCAGACCAACCACACATTGCAGTTTGCAAGGCTTTCAACAACTCTTGCTTTGTAGAGTCCGGCGAAGGCAGCAAGAGTTTCCCACACTTCATATTTCCCCTTCCCTGCCCCCCCCCCCGCCCCACTCACCCGCTCAGCTTTATTCCCTTTCCCATGCTTTCTTTTCAAGTCAAGGCTTATTGGTACATTTATTGACCCTCAACTGCGGACAGTATCTCTGATTTCTTCCCATATTGTCGGCATTTATTAAAGGCATAAATCCCTCTGCTTTAACAGAAGAGGGACATTTTGTGAATTGTTAAAAGAGGCGCTTCCTAGAGCCCCTTCTCTTTCTTTCTTAATCAGAATTACTTTTACGTATACACTAGCTGTTACCTTTCAGGTCTACTTATATATTCTGCTAGGGGATGAGGGGAATATTATTGCATCTACTCATTTTCGCTGGCTGTCACCCAGCAACCTGTAACATCGCTGCTTAAGTCATGTTTGACTGATACCGATGAATTGTCATAAAAGGCTTTTCATAAACCATAGGTAATCTATGAGTGTGAGATTTACTGCTGGTATGCCAGATCCATAGCTTTTTGTGTGTTTTTTAATAATGTAGCCATTTGACATTTCTAATCATTCTGTAATGTTAAACTGCTGGTACTCCCAATAAATTGCTTTAGGTAGAAACTTTTTTTAATTGCCTGATTTTTGTATACCTGGTTTTTCTTAGAATTTATTCAGGATTATGTTTGCAATCTATTATAGCTGCTCATGGAAGACGTCCCAGGAAATTGTATTGCATATTCACACATCAGAATTAAATATCAAAATAGACTTATTTGCAAGGGTAAGGAAGACCTACTGAATAAACCCTTTTAGTGTTAAAGTTAAACCCTTTTAGTGGCCCACTGATTAAGAACATGTTCAACACCCTCTCATTGAAATTCTTGGAGCTTAAAACAATGCTTAAACTTTGACTAGATCTGCTTTCTCAAGATAATAAAGAGTAGGTTGGTGTCCATATTTCAGCTACGCAGGCAAAAGCAAAAGGCTTTTAAAATTAGCGAATTCTCTACATGCACATCCTGGCTCTATATTTTTATACTTTTGAGCTCTTGTATGTGTACTAAATCTGCTAAATCTGGGATTTTTTGGTGGGGGCGTGGCGGTAACTTATACTCATGTCAGAAGTATGGCAAAGAGGTTCAGTTTTGTATAAGATCCATCTTAAGCCCATGTGCAAATTAATGAACTGAGCCCTATGTGATTCTTTGTGATAAAGCAGTTGGCTGGGAACAGGCCTGCTCAAAGAGCTGCACTTTTAAAGAGGAATTCTAGGGTTTCTATTCCTGCCCCTCTTTCCTAAGAGTCGATACTCATGCCGTTGAAACGCTATTTAATTTCATGGGCTTGCATGGGGTCTTACTGTTCAAGAAAAACAAGCTCCAAACCTTGTTATATACTTCTCTGTATTGCCCTATACTACTTCTTGTTATATCCTAACCTGGATTGTCTGATCAGATACCTGCCAAATGGGTATCTTTATCTCAGGGTCATGGATTCGAGTTCCACGTTTGGCAAAAGGTTTCTGCATTGCAAGGGGTTAGACGTAGATGACCTTTGGGATCCCTTCCAACTCGGCAGCTCAATGAAACACATTGAGTTTGAGCCATATGAATGTCATAACCATTTCAATTCTGTCTAAATACAATGGAATGGAATGGAATATACAAAGGACAAGAGGGCAACACTGATCTGGAACCCCCATGTGGGGGGTTGGCAGGGGAACATGTTGAATGGGGAAAGCGTTAATAACCTCTAC
Source organism: Podarcis gaigeae (assembly GCF_964106915.1). Lineage (NCBI taxonomy): Eukaryota > Metazoa > Chordata > Lepidosauria > Squamata > Lacertidae > Podarcis > Podarcis gaigeae. The sequence continues at coordinate 4,704,770 of NC_139681.1, forward strand.
TGCTGATCTCTACATTTCTCCTCCAGATTGCCTCTCCTGAAGCTGCTTCACCGTAGAAGTGATTGTTAGAGTTTTTATGTAATATGTTGGATCATAACGTAGTTCAAGTCTAACGCATCTTGCAGATAATGCAAATAATCCAAGGATCTTTTATAAACACGAGTGAGCTGTTAAGAATGGCTTTATGGAAAGCCTTGGGATGATGAACTGCAATCAGTCACCTTCCAGATCGAAATTTCCTCTGCCACACATGGGAGAAACTTAGAAATACCGTCCACAGAAGGTAGCATTCAACTATGTTTCACTCAGAGCAACTTATTGAAATGAATGGACATGCCGTAACTTAGCCATGTTTATTCATTTCAATGGTGTACTCTGAATAAAACTCAGTCTCAAAATTGCTAGCAGCGTATTGGCATTTATGGCTCTTGTACGGTCGGAAGTAAACATGATACCGGATCCTTTGCTAATATCTTCTTGTAGCATTCAGATTCCTATAGCAAAATGTGTGTCAGAACATCATTGTGCTGAGTTTTCGTGTCCCCACCCCCTTGGCTGCCACTTTTGGCAAAAGGGAAACTTGAAGCACATCCTTTCCCATGACTTGTTTTGTAGGGTTAAAGGTAAAGGGACCCCTGACTGTTAGGTCCAGTCGCGGACAACTCTGGGTTTGCGGCACTCATCTCGCTTTACTGGCCGAGGGAGCCGGTGTACAGTTTCCGGGTCATGTGGCCAGCATGACCAAGCCACTTCTGGCGAACCAGAGCAGTGCACAGAAACGCTGTTTATCTTCCCACCGGAGCAGTACCTATTTATCTACTTGCACTGATGTGCTTTCGAACTGCTAGGTTGGCAGGAGCTGGGACCGAGCAACGGGAGCTCACCCAGTCATGGGGATTCGAACCGCCGATCGGCAAGCCCTAGGCTCTGTGGTTTAACCCACAGTGCCACTGTAGGGTTAGTAGGTGTTAATAGGGAAGAAAGGAAGAGGAGATGGGGGAAGAATATCTCATTAAGGACCAAGAAACAACTACTAGATAAAAACACAGTTCCGCCCAATGAGTAAAATCAACACAGTTACTGCTCTTGTTTACTGATTCATTTTACTGCTGCCTATTATTTACTTCACAAACACTATACACTTGCATGTATTCTGCCATTATTATTATTTTATTGTATTGTAATGAAGTTGCACTTTTCATGGAATGAGACCTAATACCCATTCCTCATTATTGCAAAAGTTATAAAAAAAAGTGTTGCAGCTTCCCTTCCCTGTGTTTGCCCAACCACCATTTGACATCCTACAAGCACTGGGAAATTTCAATGACACAGCTTGGAATGGGTTCAGTGACCTCAATTATGCCCTCCCCACCCACTCCAAACTCCTTTCAATTTGCAAAAAGCTTTAAGTGGACAAAACCCAGATGCCTTTTGCTTGTAGTTCAGTAAGAACAGATTGGGCATGTAGATTCCTGTCAAAGTGATGTATGTAGTTCATTTTCCATTAACTCTTTCTGTGAATGAAAGGATTTGAAAATTTCAATTTCAAGTCCAGTGCTGTGCTTTGCTTTTCTGTGGCTCCATCCCCCCCCAATAGTGTATCAAGAGCAATCTTCCCCACCCCCCAATGAATATTGAAAAGCCTCTCTGGATAATGGCTGATGAGCCATTAAAATATAAGCTTTGCAGAAATTGCAGGGTCTTTGCTCCACATAATATGTTTTGGGTGGGGTATGACTGCTTGAGTCTGTTTTGAAATGTAATATGTTGTTAGCTGAAGCAGTAGCCTTTCAAAATCTGCATTTAAAAATCTTCCTTACTCTCTTCTTTATTCCTCATTCTAAATATGTCTATTGGAAGTAAAGCCCATTAATTTCAGTGGGCCTTTCCAGTAAGAAAACAGTTCTTATAGTTCTTACCCATCAAATTCCTTGGGACTTATTTTCAAGTCAACGTGCATACAGTTTGCAGTTGAAGTTTAAGACAGTCATAAAGCCCTTGTGATAAACATAAGAGGCATATTGATGCTGCATGCTTAAGGACAGATTGCTTACATGGCTTTGTAACATTATGCAGGATACTTAGAGGACTACAATGTGTTGTGTTATTCTCTCCCTCTTTCCCTCCTTCCTCCTTCCCTCCCTACTTTTTCTCTCTCTTTCTCTGTCTTTCTTTCATTTCTCAGAAACATGTGCTGTCAATAATGGAGGCTGTGACCGCACTTGCAAGGATACAGCAACAGGAGTACGCTGCAGCTGTCCGGTTGGATTCAACCTACAACCTGATGGGAAAACATGCAAAGGTCAGCTTCTGTTTGCTTTTCAATGCATCATTTCCCTTTAGCAGTTTCAGTACCAGAGGTTAAATGTACAGATATATAATTGACACACAGACCTGAAGGATCTTAACCATAGGTAGGCAAACTAAGGCCCGGGGGCCGGATGCGGCCCAATCGCTTTCTCAATCCGGCCCGCTGACGGTCCAGGAATCAGCGTGTTTTTACATGAGTAGAATGTGCCCTTTTATTTAAAATGCATCTCTGGGTTATTTGTGGAGCCTGCCTGGTGTTTTTGCATGAGTAGAATGTGTCCTTTTATTTAAAATGCATCTCTGGGTTATTTGTGGGGCATAGGAATTCGTTCATCCTCCCCCCCCAAAAAAAAATATAGTCCAGCCCCTCACAAGGTCTGAGGGACAGTGGACCGGGCCCCTGCTGAAAAAGTTTGCTGACCCCTGATCTTAACACTGCAATAAGCAATCACAACTTGATTGTATAGTTTCCCCTGCTATCTCTGGTTTTTTTTTTGTTACAAACTGTTTTTTTGTGTTGTGTCCCTGATGTTCTTCTAAATTATCTATTATGTCCTTTGGATAATTACATTGGTGGGTGAAGAATTACATTAGAAATCTCCCTATATTTTAATTTTCACTTAACGTTTCTGAAACCTAGTGAGGTATTTTTTTTCTGATGAAGGGGAAATGATTTGAAGGTATAGATTCCAACTTGGAAAACTACATATTTTTGCGAGTTATGTAAAGTCTGAAAAATAAAGACATTCAGAAGGTATTAATGGCCAATTTGAAACAATAAAAAGTTGAGGCCAAAGCTAAGATTCTTAGAGAGCTTAGAGAGTAACAATATGCGTGTGTGTTTGAGTGTACACAGACAGATATTCATAAATTTATATATTTGCTACTGTGATGGACAGCGGCTCACCGGGGTGTTCAATGGAAGTCTTTCCCAAACTTGCTAACTAGAGATTCTTCTAGCTGGAGATATCAGCGAGCAGGCTTGGCACCTCCTGCTTGCAGAAAATGTGCTCTTCCACTGGCCTCTGTAGGCCCTCTGTTTCCCACATCTTGAAAAATGTGGGGTGGTCATCACAGTAAAATCGATAAGTGAATGGCACACATCTTGAAAGGTTGCTTATAGCCCTGTCTGAAGTCCTACTGTATATTTATCAACATATAAGAGCTTAGGGTGGAATTTACTAACATCACAAAGGAGTCACATATAATGAATGATGGACTTCTATGATCATTTATAAATTGATGTACAGGTGATTGGCTCCTGTGCTTCATTGAAATTGTGTTTTTTAAAAATAATAATAATATTGTTTTTGCATTTTCCATTTTTCTGTTTACACATCATAGTTTACCATCCTACATAATTTCTGTGCAGATTTCCTAACCTGACCTTCCATGGCATTCTTGATGAACCTAGCATTGCCGTTTATCAGTTTATTAGTCCACCCTACTTTCCCATTCGAATCCCTCATTGTATTTAACTGTTGTTCACAACATTATCCCTACTTGTAGATTGATTTTAGTATATATATTTTTAATATTCCGCAAAACTGTCCCTCTCATCCTTTGTCTTTTTTCATTTGTATTCCTTATTTTGACATATGTGCAAGTTCTGCGAGTTCTGTCAATTTGTACAGCCATTGTTCTTTGGTGGGGGTTTCTCTTTATTTCCAACTTCTAGTATACACTATTCTGGCTGCTAAAGAAATAAGTTGCATAAAGAAATAAGCTGTGTGTCTTCTTAGGGATCTCATCACCAATTATTGCTAATAGAAAGGCTTCAGGGGTTTTTTTTGGAAATGTGATTTGAAGAATCATAGACCATCTCCCAGTATTTTGGGCCATGTTTCCACTGCCACCACATATGTATGAAAGATCCCTCAGCCTCTGAACATTGCCAACACAATTTGGACCCTCTTTTGTACATTTTAACAAGTTTACTGGGAATTAAGTACTACCTGTAAAACATTTTTTGTATTTTTTTTCCTTTATCAAATAGCAAGCTGAAAAGTTCATAGTTTTCCCCCCAAAGTTTTCCCCAAACCAAAATGTCAGTGTTCTGTCCAAGAGCTTTAGCCCAGTGTGTCATTATGGACTTGACCATTTTGTCTTTGGTCTCCCGTTCTAGTAAAAATTTATAAAGTTTGGATATTAATTTTTTGTTGTTTCCCAATATTGTTTTCCCATATTCTGATCCTCCTTCCAAAAATATTTTTTCTTTATCTTTTCTGAAAACCTCCTTTAATTGAAAATATTGAAACCAATCTGAGACATACCGGTAGTTTTGTACATCTTCTCTCTTTTTTTTAGTCCTCTAGTACCCTCTCTAAGCCCAAGGAGGTCCTTGTATGTACCCCAGTTCTTATTCGTGTTTACATTCTTAGCTGCCACTGCCTCAATGGGGGATATCCACCAGCGGCCCCTTCCTTTCTAGGAGATCTTTATATCTTGTCCAAACGCGGTATAGGTTCTTTCTTATCATGTGGTTGTGGAATCCCTTGTGCACTTTAGTTTTGTCATAATATAGGTAAGTGTGCCATCCATACACCAAATCAAATCCTTCTAAGTCCAGAGTATTTACGTTTTCCAACACAAGCAAGCCGCCTCATAGTACATTTTCAGGTCTTTGTGGTATTATAATTTGTTGAAAGCAACCTAGAGTAGCTGGGGCAACCCCTCACAAAACCCTACTTCTAAAGGTTGGAGGACTCTGGATCAGAATGGATGTTCAGTAGGGCATAAACTGAGGCAAGGGATTTAAACCCTAATCAGTGTCCCAGACTTGGCATTTTGTATGATATACAGTAGCTAGTATAGCATCCTTTAGCTATGGTGTTTTTCTACAGTCTTCTATTCAAAACACGGGCTTTCTGTCTTGTACAAAACTTAGCTTTGATTTTATTGCTGATCTTTGGATGGAAGATCTTTCCTATAATTGATCTGATTCTTTAAGGAACAACTGTAGTAGGAAAGGACATCAAAGATCCCGGTATTATTGGTTGTCTTTTAGGACTGGCATATTGCATAGGGACTTGATTCTGTACTATGCTAAATAGAAGACAATGCTGTAATGATTGGTATACTATTTATAATCAAAATTTTGGCTTAGTTGAAGAGACAAGGGGCTGACTCATGCCACTGTGTACATCATAATGTCTTAACTTGTCTGTGATTTACCGCAGCTGAATGGGTGAACTTCCTTTGTTGGAAAACATGGTGTTTGAGATGAAGTTTGGCATGCATGAAAGCAATATAAAACAACTAGAAGTTGTTTTATTCCCTAAGCAAGCCAAGGAATTAAAGTAATTGTGCACACTGAGACAGGGAAGCTCACCTTCATATATCCATTGTTGGGGTCTAGGCAGGCCATGATTGACCTGAACGAAGAACTTGGGCTTGTGATGCATAGCTCTGTGTTGATCCAGTGTGTGGCAACTATAAAAAGGGGTTGCTGGATTCCATGTTATATTAGGAAAGGGACTGAAGGTAAAACCGTCAATATCGCAATGCCTCTGTACAAATCTGTGTGCGACCGTACTCCTGTGTCTCATAAGAGATACTGCAGCACTGGTAAAGGTGCAGAAAAGGACGACCAAAAGGATCAAGGGAAGGGAGCAACTCCCTTGTGAAGAAAGGGAGGGGGAACATAACAGGTATATAAGGTTATGTATGGTCTGGAGAAAGCGGTTAAAGGGATGTTTACCCCATCTTTCATAACATCAGACCTTGGGTCGTTCAATGAAGTCAAGACAGACAAAAGCAAGGACTCGTTCACATACAGTTTGGAATTCACTGCCAGAAGTTACGGCGATCAGGATTAGAAAAAAAAATCATGGAAAATATGTCTGTCCGCAGTCTTGCTTCCTGGAGGCATCAGGAGAGGATGGTGGGCGAGGTGCACCTTCTGATGTTCTCAAGTCCTCATCCATCATTTGCAGGAACCCAAGCTGTGGAACAGAATGAATTGCATTGGTTGACATCCATGCGTTTTCATAGGCGGTTAAACAATACAGTTGATCCTGTTTATTGAAAAGGGTTGTCACTGCTAGCTCCCAGGATTTTTGAAATAAATTGTACCTTGGATTTTCTTGGAAATGGATATTTATTGTGGTACATTTTTCTTATACAGTGGTGCCCCGCAAGACGAACGCCTCGCAAGACGGAAAACCCGCTAGACGAAAGGGTTTTCCGTTTTGGAGGCGCTTCGCAAAACAAATTTCCCTATGGGCTTCCTTCGCAAGACGAAAGCCCATAGGGAAATCTCCGGGACAGCGGGGAAGCGCAGCGCGTCTTCCCCACTGTCCTCGGACCTCCTCCGAAGGCTGGCGGTGGGGCGGAGAGACCTCCTCCCGCCGCCAGGCTTCGGAAGGCTCCTCCGAAGGCTGGCGGTGGGGCGGAGAGCCCTTCTCCCCGCGCCAGCCTTCGGATGGCTGTCCTGAAGACTTGCGGTGGGAGAAGGGTTTTCCTTCCCACCGCCAACATTCAGAATGCTGTTCTGAATGTTGGCGGTGGGGAGGAAAAACCCTCCTCCCACCGCAAGCCCCGGGAACAGAGGAGAAGCGCAGCGCGCCTTCCCCTCTGTTCCCGTACCTGTCCTGAAGGCTTGCGGTGGGGAGAAAAGCCCTTCTCCGTACCACCAGCCTGGCAAGTGGTCTCCATAGGAACGCATTAATTGATTTTTAGTACATTCCTATGGGAAACCGTGCTTCGCAAGACAAAAAACTCACAAGAAGAAAAAACTTGCGGAACGAATTAATTTCGTCTTGCGAGGCACCACTGTATATGCTGAATTTATTTAGGACAGAATTCAGTTATGACCACCGAGGGGCTCTAGTTTATGGCAGAAGCCGCCCTGTGGAATGTAAGAAGCAACCAAAATGTGGCAGAGCAAGGGAGGAGCACATTTATGCCTAATCCTATTCTTGCCCACCAAAAAAAAGGATTGAGCAATGCCCCTCCCCCAAACTGCCACAAAATAGTGTAGGATATATTGTGGATCAGCACACAAGTTATATAAATCCCACCCACCTGCAGGGAGACCAGAATTCCGATAGTAGGTGCCTCAGGTTGTGTACAGCCAGAGTACACACAGGAGAAGTCTGGGGATGGGAAGCAGAAAGAGGGAGCACAAACGGGCTTTCCTCAGAATGCTCAGAGGAAATCGAACATGTGACTAACTCTTCTCTGCCTAGAACCCTAACAGGTGCCTGCCCTTCAAATGCCAGACGCAAGCACCTAACCACAGCCCCTGTCCAAAGAAAGGGACAGAGTGCCGCATACAGGTAAGCAATGGGAGGGAGCAGCCATGCTGTGGTGTACAATTGCAGCAACCCTGTCCCATGTTCTGCCCTTTCTCTTGCCCAAACTGAGCTGCTGTGAGACTCTTCTCCCCAAAGAGCTGGGAGCAGGGTCTGTTAGGCAGGGCGAGCCCTCAGCGTCAACCGCTCATGAGCAGTTTTGCCTTGCAGAACCACAGCCCCGACCCGCGGAGGAGAGCGAGCTGCCACAGCATACAGTGTTCAGCTGCAATCACCAAAGGAGAATCGTGGCCTTAGTCCCTGCCTTTCTCAGGGACTCAGCTCCCTCCTCACGAGAGCTGGAGCCACGAGGGACTCTGCACCTGTTCCTCTGTTCCGGGTTGAGCCGCTGTCCCAGGCATGGGAGCCCTGCTGGTGGTTAGTGACGCCGTATGTGTGCCTTTCCCTTTCAGGATCTCCTGCATCCTGGATGCTGTTCAATATAGACTTTGTGTCTGCCACTTGTCTTGTTTCTTTGTCGCTTGGGGTTGGTAGGGAGGGATCTTTCTCTCTTCCTTTCTCTCTGACTTCAAAATGGGACTCGGAGGGGAGAAGCTTGATGCTGTCAAGGCCAGTGTCCCCTCCACACTCTCCTCATGCCCACTGCCTGGTCTGTGAAGGACTGGACCTGTTAGAGGAGTGGGTACTGTTCGCGTGGTGTCTGCATGTGGGGTCCTTCCTCACCATGCCCTGGAATTGAAACATGGACCCCCTGTTCCACCAGGCTATGACTTTTCTTGCGGCGCACACTCTCAGGGTGTTGATGACTTAGTTTGTGGGGAGACAAATGCCCCGTGGTGTGTCTGCTATGGCTGTGTTCGTAGGACACACCTGTTCTTTCTGCAATATGGCTTTGAGTCCAAGGAGCTCCTTCTCTTTTGCCTCTGACAAGATGGTTGCTGGCCAGGCATGTGAAAAGTAAGTGTGGCCTGCACAGAGTGCACACCTGTCCCGAGGGAGCTGCCTGGGTGCTGTGGCATCTCTCATTCCTTCCCTTTGTGTGTTGTGATCGCAAGCAGTGTGTGGTATACAAGGAATTATCCATGTGTATGCTGGGGTGCCTACAAACGCTTGGGTGGTGTTGTCTTGCTGCCTGTGTCACACAATGGATGGTGCTATGGCATCGTTATATCTGGTAGTTTGCATGTTGTATTTGGGGTGGAGTGGAAGGACATAATGGGATGTCTGTCTCACTGTCAGCATGAGTGAATTGGCCGGATCCACCTGACGTGGGGCACCATTGCCATTTGTCCACTTCCTCTCCACTTTATCTCCAGAACATGAGCACACTGTGATTGGTGGTGGGTCCTGCCAGGGTTGTCATGGGCATGGGAATGAGGTGGGGTTGTTGCTGACAAATCCTCTGGGTCCTTGAGCTCACTGGAAGCAGACACCAATCCAACTCATAGAGAGAGCATACAGAACTGTCAATAGCTACAAAAGAAGTTGTCCATGCAAGAAGCTGAGAGTCAACAAGAGCCTTGTGTAGTCTGGCGAGGACTGTTGTGTGCCATGCTCCGCCCCTTTCCTGATTTTGTTGACTGTGACACTTGTTTGAGGCCGGGGGGTGGGACAGAGGTACTGCGGCGGCGTCATCCTTTGAGTCCAAGAATGGCAGAAGAGCTGTGACCTCTGGCCAATAAGGTTATGAGGAAGTAGGCTGAACCTCGTCTTACCTGAGTTCTCAGGTGTGCACAGCAAGGTCCCAACTTCATGGGTCATGGTGATTGCACCATTCTGTGCTTTGCAGAGCTCTATTTTCCCCTGTCTGTTCTGGGCTGGATACATGTAAGGCATGGCAGGTGTTGCGTTAGCATGGCGACATTGGATTACTCTCCGTAGTGTATTGGAGCACATGATTGCCCTATTTACTTATTTGCTTGTTTAATTAAAGTAGCTTTATATCCACCTAGGGTGGTTATATTTATACCTTGCTTTTCAGCCAAAGTGGCTTCAAATCAAAGGTACAGTGCTAGATGCCAGGGACACATGGGTGTATGTATGACATTTTCTTGTTCAGAATGATGAAGGGGCTGTGTTATAAAACTATATTTTTGAGGTCATCAGAGAAAAGAATTATCGCCAAGTAAAAGGTATAGCTCAGCTTCTCTCTGTGTGTATATGCAGAGATGGTGATATTTATGTGATATGACATCAATTTCTTTTGGATTCATCAGCTTCAGAGTACACAACTCCTGGTTGTATGTGGAGGGGAGTTTGTATAAAGTGTGCAGGGTAGAGTCTGTTCCAGACTGTGCAAGCATAATAATTTTCCACAAATGGCTTTGGATAATGAGCATCTCCATCTGTCTTCCTCATCTAGACCATGGTACTAAAACTATGTCACTACCATCCCCAGTATTTTCCATCTCAGGACAAATGCATCCTATCCTACAATATCATCAATGTGGTACATTCAATTGATTCATAATTATTCTCCCAGTTAGTGATGTTCCTGAGTAAGTGTTAGTCCTAATGTAGCCAAAATGGCTCCACACATATAAAAGAGCAAAGTATCAACAGAATTGAGGGGATCCCACGGTTTGCAGAAGGACAAAATACATTTGGGGGGAAACATAAGAAGGTAACTTTCCCTTGCCTTCCGCTGAAAGCCAAGACAATGAAGACTGGACATGCTCAGTGGTAGCAGAATTCTTACCTCCTGGGGAGGGGGAAAGGAATGTAACTTCCTGGAGGATGGCCTGGCTGATTGGCACTCCACACCACAACATCTTGTTGCAGATTGAGATGTTTAAGTAATGTTCAACACAGTGAGATGTACTTCTGAATAAATATGCATAGGAAGAGGTTGAACTTTATGTTTTGTCTTGCGGTGGCAGGGTGAAATAAGGCAAGCTTTGGAGTTTGGGGCCTACTGCTGTTCTTTAGTAAGCAAGGGGCTTTCAAGGGGAAATAAAGAAGGAGGCTAAACTGCATTTTGAAGTAATGCGTAACTATATATTTATTTTGGTCAGTGACCAGTAGAGAAATTGAAGCAATGCACATCAACATCTAAACAGGAGACCCTGTATGACCAAAAGGTCCAGAACCTAAAATTAACTGCCAAAACATAGAGCAAGTAACATTTCTGATGGGGATTCTCTTGAGCACTTTGGACAAAACAACAAATATTGGAGAAATATTGGAAGGGCAGATTGTGAACAACCGTCTTTTCAGAAACCTTACAGGACACCAGAACAAGAACACCCAACTTTGGCTGCAAGGATCGTGCACCCCAAAAAGGTAAGCAAGGAAGAACTCCATGCCTCCAAAGCATGACTGTTATACATTTCTCTCATATACATAAGACCCTGGCAGCATGTGGCTGAACAACCCTTTCCTCTCTCAACAGCTACAGCTGTGTTTCAAACACCAGGAACAGAGGTTAAGCATACACTGCAGAAGAGACATTGCATGCAAGCGAGCTTTCACTACAAACCAGTGAAAGCAAGTGAAGCCCTGCTGTCTTTCGCCACAAGCACCAGAGACCCCACTGCTGCTGACTAATCCCTTTTACCATAGGAATGGAATTTTCTGAAAATCTCAGAGTTAAACTTCCCTTCACTGGGTTGTTTTTTTTTTTTTTTCTAATTCCAGTCTTGCTCTTGGATCTCAACAAAAAATGAATTGTTTTTACTGGTTTTGCTAAAAACATAAACAATTATTATACACATTATTGTATATATTCATACACATCTACACATTGGGGTTCCCAATGTACCGGCACATAAGAGATACAACAATGAACATAACTGCAAATTCCTGAAAACAGAGAGGGGAAGGAAAGAAGCTCCGTCAGTCAATGCAGTCATCTCAGTTCCTTGTTAACCTGTGGCAGCCCCCACCTCTTCTGACACTTGTACTTCCAGCTTAGTGGGCACTGATCCACAAATTCTTGGCTTCTGTGCAATTTCCTTGCCAGGTGCTGGCTTCATTCTTAATCTGCCCTGACTGAAATATATAGAGTCTAATCAGTTGAGCATTTAATCACATTAGACACAACATGTATAACTGACAGAGCAGGAGATTTATTGGATATAAGCTGATTTAAGAGTGGAAATTCATAAGGAGCTCTGAACACGGTGAGATTGCAGTGCCAGCAGCAGCCTCAGGAAATTCAGAGCTAGGTTTCCTCGGGCATTAATTTGGGCAAAGGAGGGAGGTGGAATTGGTATCAATTATCCTTATTGTCCTAAATAAGATTATTACGTCGTTTGAATAACTGTGATGTTTATTAACTTGGTTCTCTTAATTCCTGGCTGCTTGGAATGTCCTGCGGTCATGTTCTGAAAGTATGTTTTTTTCTCTCTCTTTTATGGGCTAAATCTAGACTCATTTTCTCAGGACCAGCCTTGGACTGCCAGGTGGAGAGGCAGGGGGTGCTTCTTTCTCTGACATCTTGGCATATGTCCTGGGCAGAAAGAGAAATTAGAACTTTGCATCTTGAAGTTGCCAAAGAATATTTGAGTTATGAAGCTTCCCTCATCGGAGCAATATGTAGTTGAGTTTTACAGGGATAAGTGCTTGTGTAATATTTTCCTTTTAGCCCATCATACGCACGTTTTGTCTAATAGAAAAGAAATAAGTTGATCTCACCTATACTTGTTTAGATGTCTCAGCTACCCTTTGTGCAGCCACGGACCTCAAAAGCTACCGCATTTTGTTCTACCCGACTAAGAGCCCTTCTTAACTTTCTCATATGCTGTTTAACCATGGGGCTGTTGCCCTCGAGTTGCTTGACTGAATGCTCTTCTAAGCAAACATTTCTTGTTCTTTCTGTCTCATTGTCATGGTAACCTAGCTGTGTAATACACTGCCTACTTCCTTGAAACAAATCACACACAGTGGAAATACTGTACCATTTGTGTTTTCAAATACCTGAGAGTGCATTTACCGTTTGTGTGTGCCTGAATGAGACACCGAATATCTGTTATTTCCCAAGGAATCCCACTGAAACATACCGGTAGCTATGTATATAAATCTAAGGGCTGTATCCACCTAAACCATACTCCAATGAGTCCCAGTGATATCAAGGGACTTCCTAAGTTAGTCGTGAAGTCCATTGATTTCAGTCGGTCTACTCTGAGTGGCTTGGTTGGGTACAACCCGTCTTCTCTCTCCAATGCTGGCCATGTATCTGGGACCATGACTGCGGTGGACCAGTGCCTGTTGATTTGTATAGGGCTGCTTCCCATGAGTTGGCGTCCTGAGCACTCATGTTTGGCAGGCTGCCCCAATGCTGGCAAGCTGCCCAGTGTGGGGTGCAGCCGTGAGGTAAGCAAGCGAATGTGGCTGCCTCATGCCACTCTTAATCGTTCCTCCTGAATAGCCAAATGGGGTTCACGTCCTTGCTTCTTCATCTTGCACTTAGTCACTTGTGTTCTTTTAATTGTTAGTTTGATGGTTTTATATTTTTTAATCTGCTTTGGGTGACTCCTTTTAGAGTGGATAAATAAGTAAATAAAGTCTGGTGGCAATTGAAGCCATGGAGGGGACTCTGCCAGCTGACTGGGCCACAAAGACTGAAAACTAATAATAAACAAAACTAAGCAGTAAGAGAAATGAAAGCTTGTTTAACATATATTCCTCGGGTTGCTGGTACGATACAACTACACACTTCAGTTGTGCTATCTCAAAGGAAGTGCACTTGTGCATTGCCACCAGTTGTGCCCTGAAAGCTGTGGTGCATGGAAGAGGAAAGCAGCAGCTGATCTCAAAGGAAGAGAAGATTCATGGCCAAGGAGAGGGTCCCTCAAGTAATTCGGCCTCAAGCTGCTTAGTGCTTTGATGTACCTTGAATTGCAGACAGATACAGACTGACAGCCGGTGCAGCTGATACAATAAAGAATCATAGAATCATAGAGTTGGAAGAGACCACAAGGGCCATCGAGTCCAACCCCCTGCCAAGCAGGAAACACCATCAGAGCACTCCTGGCATATCGTTGTCAAGCCTCTGCTTAAAGACCTCCAAAGAAGGAGACTCCACCACACTCCTTGGCAGCAAATTCCACTGTCGAACAGCTCTTACTGTCAGGAAGTTCTTCCTAATGTTTAGGTGGAATCTTCTTTCTTGTCGTTTGGATCCATTGCTCCGTGTCCGCTTCTCTGGAGCAGCAGAAAACAACCTTTCTCCCTCCTCTATGTGACATCCTTTTATATATTTGAACATGGCTATCATATCACCCCTTAACCTCCTCTTCTCCAGGCTAAACATGCCCAGCTCCCTTAGCCGTTCCTCAAAAGGCATCGTTGGACTTGCATGAGCCAACACTTTGCCCCAGTTAAGATTTTAGCAGCAGCAGCAGCATTCTGCAGTCATTGAGCTCCACAATGAATGTGTTACTGTCGCTCAGTCAAAATGCAATTAATATATGTAGGACCACGGCCAGGTATCAGGATTGAGTGCAGCTAATCTGAGGTGGGACCCAGGTAAGAAAAGCACACGTCTGAAAGTTAACTCTTTATTGGCAAGAGAAACACAAAAGCTTTCATGGTGCTCTAGATACCCACATTTCTAGCCTCTAGACAGGTTTGGGTCATATGGCACAGCTGCTGCAGCAACAGTGGGACCCCTCCCCTTTTCTGCTTTATACGTGACTGGCACTGTGGTCTAAACCACAGAGCCTAGGGCTTGCCGATCAGAAGATCGGTGGTTCGAATCCCCACAACGGGGTGAGCTCCCGTTGCTCGGTCCCAGCTCCTACCAACCTAGCAGTTTGAAAGCACATCAAAGTGGATAGATAGGTACCGCTCCAGCGGGAAGGTAAACGGCGTTTCCGTGTGCTGCTCTGGTTTGCCAGAAGCGGCTTAGTCATGCTGGCCACATGACCTGGAAGCAGTTCACTGGCTCCCTCGGCCAATAAAGCGAGATGAGCGCCGCAACCCCAGAGTCGGTCACGACTGGACCTAATGGTCAGGGGTCCCTTTACCTTTACCTAGGACAGGTTGCGTACCCACCACCTGAGACTTCTCCTGCACGGAAGTCATCACTGCTCTTCCCTTTTCAAGCATCTCCTGGTTCTAGGAGACAGTGGGGCAAGGGAAGGTGGGGAATCTACTGACCTATGCCTTGCCTAAACCATCTGTTCTTCGTGCTCCACATCCTGCCCTGACTCCCCCTCCTTCCCTGGCCCCTGGCTTGCAAGTGCCCCATAAATCACTGGTCCCCTCTCCTGGGTCACTTCCCTGGTCAACTGCCTTCACCACAAACTTTTTGGAGCCCTTCCGGTCCCTGATATCAGTGTACCAGCTGGAAATATGCAAAAGCCACTTGTTAAAATGAACAGCAGTTCTGTTCATTTTGCAAATGAACCGTCTGCAAAATTTAAACCATTGTGATATGGGAAAGAGACATTTTACAATTTTATAGTGTGCCTTTTACAATTATATTTTTGGATACAATAAGAAAAAACCTAATAATATTTTGAAAACTAGATATGACAGCTCAGTATTTTTGCACCTTTTTCTAGCAGTTACATCATGTGGTTATCATGCCATAAATACAGTGGTATTCTCTTTAGTTTCATAGCACCGAACTAGCAAATTTTTTAAAAGCAGAATTTCTCAAAATTTAAGAGGCAAACTTTTCACACCTGTGCAACATCAACATTTTATATCTAATCTCTGTATGAGATGCACTTTGCATTCACTCCTTTTGTCTTGTATAAATCTAATAACCTCTAACAATGATGTAAGATATAATAGATGTTTGTTTTACAAGGTGACTGATCTTTTGGCAGCCTTGAAGGCCTTTTAAAAAATTGATTAGCTGGTGGATAATGTTCAGAGTGGATATGCCCAGAGGGAAATAGTTGACACCCAAATCCATGTGTGACAGATTACCATTTGTATTTCAAAGTAGACTTATATGGGAGAAGGGAGAAAGTGACATGACAGAAATTTGTTCAAACCTGCCTTAGCCTTTCTGTGCTCAGATAGCATTTGCACACAGATGAGTGCTTTGCAGGAACCATTTTATGTTGGATACAGACTGGGAAACTTTATTTAGCCTATTTGCAAAGTTTGTTAATTAAGGAAACAGTTTACTTGATTACATGAAAAAAATATCCCGTAAGCTGTCTTTGATTTCTTGTTAGGAAAAGATTTCAAGAAAAAATATATTAAAGAGGAAGCTCAAGTGAACAAAAGGGCACATTCAGTGAAAGATGCTACTGCACATAGGCAAACAAAGGGAATCAATGTACTATAAACTATTGGTCCTTGCTGATCAATCCCACTTGATTCAAAAGCAAGTGTCCATTCCCAACAAATTATTGTGCAAAATTATTTTGGTACCCTTTGCACATGTCTATTATTGTTGTTACTATTAATTTCATTTATGAATCACTTGCTATGAAGCATCCCGAAGCAATTTCACAATACAGTGAAAAGATATATGAAACAATTGCTTGCAATGAAAACAATTTCTTACACACGCACAAAATTCAAATCCGATACAGATACCGATTTTGATTTTAAAAAAATCTCCGCTTAAAGGGGTTGTTGAAAGTGGAAAATCTTCATGGTGCTGAAAAGACAGTAGAAATGGTGCTTGTCTGATATATAGTGGGGAAAGTCCTTGTCCCAAGCAGTGTAGAGCTTTCTACACCAGAATCTTGAACTTGGCACAGAGGCCAAGCTTTAGATTTATTGCCATGTCTCTGAATGAAGGAAGTTCTAAGTTTTACAGCGATTTTATCCACTGAGTGCTATTTTGTAATCTTTGTGTGCGCTACTTAGAAACTTTGACAATTAAGCAGTTTAGAAATAATAAGACTTTCTACCTGTATCACTTAAGACTCCAGCTGAAGTCACTCATTCTGGGGAGCTTGAGCTGGAGCTCCCACTTTCCTGGTTAAGCAAGCCATGGCCCAACACACATTCAGCACAATTTATGATGGAATTCGAAGGCAAAATGAACTACAAATCCTCAATATCTACATCAGTGGTGTAATATGGCCACTTTCTCGCCTCCCTACATCCCCATATTACGGGTAATTTGACACAGATTATTTTTTAATTAATATTTTATTAAATTTTCTCAAAAGAAAAGTAAAAGATTACAATAAAACAGTAAGCATCAAAACCCCAACACACACCAACATTCAAACAACAGGAAAAAAAATCAAAACTCTGCCAAAAAGCAGGAAAAAAGATAAATATTACAAACCTAAAAAATTTAACATAAAAAGAAAAAAGAGAACTCTTTTCAAGTTCATTTCCATCATAACCTTATTTTCTTGACTTCCCGCCCTCCTTTCTTGTATTCCACTTTAAAATTAATTTAGCAAGTTCATTCATATTTAATTTTATCCTTTAAAAGTTCCTTCACATATTATATTATTCAAATTTTCATCCAATATCTATACCTTCTTTCATACTCTTATTTATCTTATTCACTAGAATAATGTCCTCAACATTCATAAATTTTACAATGTTTTTGTAGATAATTTTTAAACTTCTTCCAGTCCTCTTCCACCTTCTCTTCTCCTTGATCTCGTATTCTGCCGGTCATTTCTGCCATTTCCATATAGTCCATTACTTGGATCTGCCATTCTTCCAAGGTGGGTAGATCTTGTGTCTTCCAGTGCTTTGCGATGAGAATTCTTGCTGCTGCTGTAGCATACAAAAAGAAAGTTCTATCTTTAACACCAATTGGCTGACCATGCCCAGGAGAAAGGCCTCTGGTTTTTTCAGGAAAGTATATTTAAATATCTTTTTCATTTCATTATAGATCATCTCCCAGAAATTTGACACAGATTATTGTTGTCATTTTGTATTCTTGAGATCCCTTAGGGCGGTAACTTAAAACAAGCCATGGGGTTATGTAGCACTCTTTGTGCCTCCCTCATTAGTTGGAATGCTCTGCTGTTTGGCATTACGGTGTGTAGTGCCTGCAAATTGACATCTTCAGTTGGAGGATACGGGAAAATTTAGCATTTGCACAAGGGATGCTTTCACAAGGTCATCATAAGAAAATAATGAAGAAAAGGTTACCTAATAGAGAGATTTCTACCTTAAGAATGGCTATATGAATAGATCCTGTGTTAGAGGATTGAATATTTCTTTCTTTCTTTCTTCTCAATGCTGTTCCTTGAGCTGAGGAAGTTTACTGTGACAAAATTTGGAAATACCTGACTAAAACCGCTTGGGGAATCTGGGTTCAGAGCCTAACTAGTGCATTCTGCTTCTAAAAAATCTTATGTGATGCATTTCACGCTTCTAATCTGAACAAAAATCTGAATTAAAAAACCATGCAGATTATTCCACATTCTTTTAAAGGTGCAGGCACCTTTTAAATTTTAGCAGGTTTTTAATGTGCACTCATACTAATAACTTATTTAGATTTTGCGGTGTGGGGAGGAAACAGAAGGTTGGTACAGTAGCAAACCAAGCTGTAAGAAAGACAGAAAATTAATGCATTCATGCTGATTTGTGACCCAGACTAGGTGAATAAGAACGGCTGGATCTTTGCAGGGTGTGTGTGTGTCAGAGTGGAGAGATTTTCTTAGAGGAAATATTTCTGTTCACAGTCGCTGCTAGCCAGCCATGACATCCTCCAAGATACAGGGAATTCCCCATTTACACACATTCAGTACGTGCACAACTGCACACATGCGCATCGCACCAAACCCAGAAGTGACACAAAAATGTCACAAAAGGGAGTGAGTGTTTGCGGGCTTTTTTCAATGGTGTTGCAAAAATATGCAATTTCACTTAAACGTGTGGTGCCTTGGAATGTAACCTCCACAGTAAATGTAATATTTTAGGAGCTCAGCCTGGGCATTCCACTTTCCCCATCCCAGTTTTCTGTGTTGTTGTTTTTTCTAGTTGTCTCTCACTATTTCACAACTGTGAGCAATTCTCAGTGAACTTTCTTCTCCAGAGGAGGAAACTTTGGTTTTGCCATTTCTGTCAGTAATCATATTTTGAGCTCACTGTTTGTGGGTGTCATCCCTGAGTTATACTGTAATGATGGGGGGGGGGTGCTCCACACTGCATGGAAATTTTTAGAAGCCAAAAAATATTGTGGTTTTAAAGTAGATATTGTAATTTGTGGGTTTGGACCCATCATGCCAAAAATTGGGTGAAGTCATGGCAATGTCATGTTTCGGTCTGCCATCTTGATTCAGTATGGCTCCTGGAATCTTAATGGTGTTGCAGTCTGCTTCCCACCCCCACCCCCACCTCAGGAACCCTTGTGCCAAAGTTGGCAGTAATATCTCAGGCAGCCAAACCCGTGCCAACAAAACAGTCACAGTCTTGCCAAACCTATGCCAAAGTCATGCTTCAGTCTGCCATTTGACTAAATATGGCGTCCAAATGTTGACACAGAGCGCCACCCTCACCTTGGGAATCTGCCATGTCTAGCGACGATATCTTGGGAGGTCCTTGGATGTATAGAGAACAGATAGACAGACAAATCACTTTCAAAAATCTATACTAGATGTAGCAGGACCTTTCCTGTGGAAGAAAAGAATGTAGCCTTCTGAAAAGGAAAAAAATATTCATTAGAGAGAACCTTGGATGAAGCAGTAGCATCACTTACACAGCCACTGGCAGGTTTTGAGGCAAGAAGCAAGTGGAATGATGGGAAGCAGGAGCCTGAGAAAATGCAGTCAGCTAGGTTATTTCTCTTGCTTCCTTTATTCTTCCCCACCCACCTCCAAAAGCAATGGCAAAAGCCACAATATGCTGCTGTAGAGGAGGTGTCTAAAATAACGTTGTTGTTGTTGTTAATCCCACTTATCCATCATCAGTAAATGCTTTAATGGTGTGGTGCTTCTATAATAATTTGAGATGAATCTTGCAAACTGTTGCTTTTTTCAGGGCTTCACAACGTAACTCTGCCTAACCTGTAATTTAGGCAGCCATTCCTGGCTTCCAGTTTAGTCTCTGATACAAGAAATATCTCTCAGTCCCCTTTGATTAGACCCCTCCACCGCTCTCACCTAAACTGTGAAACAGACAATTGGCCCTTTAACCACACACACTCCTGCATAAACTGCAGCAGAGGCTTTAATAGAGTTTTCTCTGCTTGGTCTTTGTGGAGCCAAACTAAGGAGTAAGGTTTAGCACTCCTCAGCTGCATGCCCCCCCCCCTGCTTTCTGTGTGATGGGACAGATGCTGCCACCACTGGTTATCACTCCTGTACTGACAAATCGCTCTTTAACATCCAGCTCCATGGCACAGTGCTTTGGTAGAACTCTCCTCTTATGTAGTTGCATGTGGCTTGTTGAGAATCACTCCCCTTTCAGCTGCTTTTACCCCCATAGAGGAAAATGTGTGAGTTGTGATATCTTGTCCTGAGAGGTAGTAAAAACAGCTTAGAGTGATTTTCCACGGGGAAAGGTTAAATAAGCCCCTATTGTACCCCTGGCAAATCACCGTTTCTGTGACTCCATGTTATAAAAACAAAACATTTCCCTCAAAAAAATATTGTGGAAGTACATGTAAAATTTATTTCTATCCTTAGTTGCCAGGGCTGTAAATTAAGTGTGCATTTATTTGAACAAAAGACTGAAAAGGCACCACTTTAATGTGAGTAGTGATCCTGAAAAATCCATAATGTATGATGTCTTCCTTACCATTTCTTTGCAGACTTGGAACACTTTATAGGACTTGTGCATGAATTCGCATGCACACCCACATACACCAAGCACACATACACAAGTCTGATGCAAACCAGGTCCTCCCAGACATTTGAGAACCCATGCCATCAATTACACTGAGCAAATCTTCCTGGCATGGCATTAGAACGAAAAAAAAAGAACTGTCGCTTCCTTCTTGTCAATGTGCAGCCATGCAACTTATCTTAAGACACCTAGGTTTTATGTTCGCCTGTTTAAAGCTTCTGAAACAATAGAGTATTATCTGAGGCATAAGCCAGCTCTGCATTTCAGAACCCTTTTTTTTGCCGCCAACATTCCTCTAACTTTGCAATGCACACATTTTCAAAGCATTGTTATGCATACAACAAAATGTTTTCCTAAAGTTAATGTATGTCTAACTTGTTCATCTTCCCCTGTTAAACTTCCCTGTCCTTTTTGCTATCAGCCTGTTGTCTTTGTCTCCTCATCACCCTCATTTTAAGAGCTTTATGATTTATGATTATTATTTACATGGCATTATTTACTTATGTACGCTTGTCAAGCAATAACAATATTCTTGTAACTTCATATAGTCACAAGGGGAACAAAAAGATCTCAGGTTGTATATATGAATGAAATAAGGGACTGGTTCACACATTCATGTGACTCACACTTCCATGAATACTTGAAATGAAAGCTTTAGTTCTGGTGTGTCATCTGTAAAGGGCCATTCACACACGAGTAATCTAAGAACTGGTTTTCTGCCTTTTGCCATTATGAGAATTTATGGCTGTAAGGGCAGGTATATGTTGAAAACAATGACTTAGTAAACCTTATATTTTGTCTATGATAAAACTGGATTCCAAACTACACAAAGATAAATGAGGTCCAGATTCTTTCATGCTGTGGGATCATTCATTTTCGCATGTCTCATAACAAGACTTTTATTTATAGCTATGGGAAGAAAAATAATGGGGGCCATTGACTTGGTTAGAGGTGATACACTTGGATCCTGTTCCTTTTCAAGTGAAATGCAGCAACAGTCTGCCCTCCATAGAGTGAAATAATTTTTACATGCCTTGTCAGTCTCGCTACAGCCATGGAAAGAAATACGTGCAAACTGAGACGTAGTGTTATTTATATTGCTCAGAATGTTTTTGCAGTTAACAACTTCCACCTCCCCCCTGTTCTAAAGGCCTTAGTTTCACATAGCCCCATTTACAATTTTGATCCAAGCCTTTTCAGTTGCTGTCTAATTAGTAATTCCTTTCATGGAACATTGTCAGTTTATACCAACGAATATCATAAAATCGTAAATTGATAGAGTTGGAAGGGACCATCTAGTTCAACCCCTTGCAAAGCAGGAATCTCAACTAAAGTATCCATGGCAAATGGCCATCCAACCTGTTTTTTAAAAAAACTTCCAAAGAAGTTACCACCTCCCAAGGGAGTCCATTCCACTGTCAGACGGCTCTTACTTTCAGAAGCGTCACGGTTCGGTTTATGGGCGGTTGAAGTCCTGGCTGAGGACGTTGGGACCGGGGGCAAGATGGCAGGGTGGGAGCAGGAACAGGAGTCCAGAAGCCAGGAGTCAGGAAGCCAAGGGTCCGAGGGTCAGGAAAACAGGAGTCAAGGAGCCAAGGGTATGAGGATCAGGAAGCAAGGAGTCAAGAAGCCAAACACAGCAAGGCAGGAAGCATTTTGCTGTGACAAGGAGCCAAAGGGAAATGCTGACTTTATATCCCTTCCTGGCTCTTGCCACCAGGTGCTGTGAGTTACCAGTCGGCCTCACCTGTGCGGCTGCACCTTCCCTCTTCAGAACAAACTTAGGAAAGCCCCAGTCCTGCGAAGCTTTACCAGTCACAGGGCCTGGCTCCTGCATGCACTCATGACAAGAAGGTTCTGTCTGATGCTTAGTTAGAATCTCATTTCTTGTAACTTGAATCCATTGGTCCAAGTCCTAGCCTTCGGAGCAGGAGAAAACAAGCTTGCTCCATATGACAGCCCTTTAGATCTTTGAGGATGGCTATCATATTTCCTGTCTCCTCTTTACCAGGCTAAACATAACCCAACTCCCTCAACTGTTCCTCATAAGGCTTGGTTTCCAGACCCTTGGTCATCTTGGTTGGCTCCCCCACCCAGTCTAACCCTACAGCCCAATACAAAAGGGGTTTGGATTGCTCTACAGTGGACCAGGGCCAGTCATATCATTAGGCAAAATGAGGCAAATGCCAAAGGACAGGAACCAGCAGAAAGATGCTGAACAACAGTGTGTGCCACTTGACCTGTTTCCCCTAAATTAGCCTGCTGCCCTCAGGTGCAGTGGAAGGGTGTATCATCAACATGTTATCAGAACAAAAGTCCAAACGTCCCATCCCAGCCAATAAAACGAGATACAGCAGGTGGAAAGGTAAAAGAAGAGTTTATTCTGGCTGCAGTCCAGAGTCCTGTTTTGGATCACTCCAGAAGGAACAAGCCCCAGACAAAGCAGGTCCAAAGCATTTCTACTTTGCATATTGTAGCAAACACAGAGACACATGATCTTCTGTGTCACTGTTGGCCAGGAAAGCATGTGATCAAGTCATGCTTGAATCAGGTTCTTCTACTTGGCTTCAAGGCAGGTCTTCACTGACCCTTATCTCGAGTTTAGGCCTGCTCAGCATAACTGGACTTGCAGTTGCAACTGTGGACACGTCTTGCGTAGTCATGGAGACATCTTGCTGTGGGAATGTGTTTCTGCAGACTCAGCACTTAGCAGGCTGAAGTCAGCTGTGCCTAGTTCTTCAGGGTTGTTAGCCTGCTGGGCATGGGATGTGGCCAAAGTTCTCAACAAGCCAAGCAGAAAATAGCCTGCCCTGTGATTCGGGCCACTTGTCCTGAGATTTGATCCTACCCCTTGAAACTCAGAACAGGTTAAAACCTTAACCTTAAAAGGGTAAACCTGCAGGTGCAAATGAACATTCAGATACACATTTGCTTGTGCACATGGAATCAACTGCTCCAAAACTACATCAATCTACCCCACTGGATTTTTGACAAGAGTGTTTCATTTGTAAAATTGTGTATCATTGCATGAGGACTTTGCCAGCACACAAATGACCATGACCAGGAACTGACCTTTTTACTATTTTTCATTATTGCCTTATTACATGTATTATCCATTTGATTACCCATGGTGGGACTACAAAGGACTGAAAAAAAGATGCAACAGAATCCATCCTTTCATAATTAAAAATTGAAGCCAGTCCAGTTACAGATAAGTCTCCCTAGCCATTTGCCTTATGATTTTGGAGACATCTAAAATGTCACATTATTCTATGGGCTATAGACTTTGAACGACCCGATTAATGTAGCCACAGTAGTACATGCTCTGGTGACTTCTAATTTAGACCTGCATCGTGCTGTTTGTGGAACCGCCCTTGAAGAGAGTTTGGAAGCTATTGCTAGTGCAGAACATGGCAGCCAGATTAGTGACTGGCACTGCAAATTTGGATCATGTGGCACCAGTCCTGAAGGCTCTGCACTGGCTGCCATGTTCTACTGGGCCCAATTTAAGGTGTTGTTCTTACTGTGTAAAGGGGCACCCCTCCCATTATCTGCTGACTTGTGCTTTTAGATCCATGGGAGAGGCCCTGCTTGTAATTCCATCAATAACGATAATTCATAGTGTGACAGCTCAGAAGAAGGATTTCTCTGTTAGGTGCAAAACTCATTCCCTTTGGAGACACAGTTGTCCCACTCATTAATTAATTTTCGGCGTCAGCTTAAGACATAACTTTTCCTTCAGGCATTTGGGGAAGGCTGAAGTGAAAATTGGTCTCTTCTACTGCTGGGTTGCTTTTTTTTTATATTGGTCCTAGGGTTTTATGTAATAGTGTATGTTTTATATTTCAGTATATTTGTATTGAATTCTCTTTTGTACTGACTGCCCTGGAACCTTTGGGTGGAAGAGCAGGTTATAAGTGGAATAAATGAATAAATATTTGTGGTACTAGGTTTTCCTTGTTTTCATTCATTTGTTTTTAAAAATATCCTGACACAGAAGTCATTTGGACCTTCAGAACAGCTCACCACACAAGTTTAAAGCAGCTGTGATACAAAAAAAAAATGTGACTACAACATACAAGACACAGAAAAGTAGCTAAAACCCAGGAAAGAAATCCAGGACAGTGGTACTGTAAGAGGTCAATTTGCAAAACAATCAAATAAAAATACACATGTCACCAAACATATATAAAACAGTACTAACACCTTATCAAACAAATTGCAATCCCAAGCAAATAATTAGACAGGTAAGGCCATCTAAAATCAGGTCAGTCAGCATCTTCTCGAAAATTGATGCCTATTGTAAGGTCCATAGCAGAGCAGCCCTTTCTAGGGAGCAGATTCCAAAGTGTGTGTCACCAGTGATGAAGGGCATTCCCCTTTTGCAAGGCAGCCTGACCTCAACCAATCTTCTGATAACACCAAGGTTGCTGGTTCAATCCCTGGATGGGACAGCTGCAAATTCCTGCATTGCAGGGGGCTAGACTTAATGATCCTCAACATCCCTTCCAACTCTACAATTCTACGATTCTGTGAAGCCTAACTTCAACCAAAGCTGCTACAGCAGATCACCAGTTGTTTACTTTGTTGTGCAGAGGAGCCCATAGAGGAGAAGGTGATATCTATAGGTTTACAGTGGCATAGACCAATAAAGGAGCGGGAAATTCAGATACTTTGGTGGTTTGGACAACACAAGTTTTCTTTTTTATAATATTTTTAAAATTATGTTAAAACTTTTTGTTTTACTAATGTCTAAACAATTATCTGCCAGAAATATTGAACTGCTCATAGTTGCAATTATAAATGCTGAACTAGACTGTTCATAATGCAGTATAACTGGAATTGTGTGCTTTCAACTATGGCCCATCCTTTTGCTAAACATTTTGAAACTGATGCAATCTCCTCCAACTCTTCCTGGATATTTTCTAATTTCAAAAGTGTCACCAAAAAGAAGTGTTGTGTGACTAGACTGCATGCATGTTGAGCTAGTGCAGCTGTGGCAAACATAGTCGCTTTGCAACTTCATGCTTTGATCTTATTTTGCAAATAGTTCTCTTTATAGACAATTCCTGTTTGCAATCTAGGCTCTGTATAAACATTTCTTGCACCTTATTTCCTTCATATGACAAGAAAAAACACCTCTGTTTCCAGCTGTAAAAGGGAGATCAGAAGAATTGCACAAATATTAATATGTTGTTGGCATCATAGCACTGAGAGGGCAACCACCAGTTGCTGGATGCTGTCAGAAAAGGAGTTTCTTATAGGTTATTGAAATGTATGTGGAAGGCTGTCTCTTTTATTTGACTGCGGCTATGATGAAGCATTTTATAAAGCCAAGAGCAAATAAAACCTACACCATTCTTTTCTCATTGCTAGCATTTTATGTGTTTTAAAAGATCGGAATAGTGATTGCAGTGCCTATCAGTGTATGTGGTACGTTGCGTAGAATAAGACAGGTCACTGCCCTATGAAGCTTCCAGTCTAAAGTTCGACACAGAGGAAACAACAAATTAGGGGGAAGAAGAGAGAATTATATACTATTGTTCTATTATATGTGCTATTATATGTTGCAGTTCCTAAGGTTTGTGCCAAAGGCTTCTTGGAAAAAGTAGACTGGTTGGGGGGAAGAAGCAAAAGCGTTGATAGCGTCATGGAGGTGTTCTGGCAAGCAGTTCTAGGAATACAGGGGAGAAAGGGTGGTGGTCTTTGCAGACAGAAGCAGGAGAACTTTGGATGGCTGGGGATGGTGGAACTGGTCAAGGTTTAGGGTTATATAGGAATATAAGAGAAGAGAGACGAAGGCTGCAAGGCTACAGGGGATTTTGAAGATAAGAACAACAGTCTGGTATTACATTGGGAGCCAGTGAAGCATATTAAAAGGGATGCAATTTGATCATGGAGATGGGATTAGTGAAAGGATTGAGCAGAAGAGTGCTAAATAGATTTGAGGGGATCAAGGTGAGACAGTAGGAAGACCAAAGAGGAGAAGAGAGTAGAGGGTGTGGAGACAGAAAGCAGAGGTGTGGTCTTGGGTATATTGAGATTGAAATGACAATGAAGACTAAGGCCTCCAAGTTAAGTTTGTTCAGGTAGAGAGAAAGATAAAGAAAAGTAATTATACCATTTTAATATTTTTAAGATTCTATCTTCACAGATGCTACAAATATACATTAACTGAATATTTTTAAAATCATTGTGGAACATTTGGCAGGCACTGAATTTATGAACTTACAGGGTGGAATATGATTGCTGAACAGCAATTCAGTTTTTCTACAGCTGTTTTCCTCAATATTTCCCCCCTCATTTTGCCATAGTTATGTTGATGAAGAAGTTCACACAACTAATTTCATAGCCAGTTAATAATCTTTAAAACTTTCCCCCTCCTTCATCCTAGTAGCATTGTGGGCAAGTATAGTGCCAGTGATAATCTAAGTTCAGATTTTTGTGGAAACAGGCAAAATAATACTTTTCTACCTCCCCCACCCCCCGGGAAGAAGGTATATTACTGATTTTTGGTTCAATTTCTTTCTCTCTTGTTTCTAACAGATATAGATGAATGTCTGGTGAACAATGGTGGCTGCGACCACTTCTGCCGAAACACTGTGGGCAGCTTTGAGTGCAGCTGCCAGAAGGGATATAAGCTACTAACAGATGAACGAACTTGCCAAGGTAATTCTCCTTTTATCAAAGCTTGTTTATTTTTGTTTATTTTAAATTAGTAATGTGATAAGCTTAAATCATTCAGTGCTAGAAATACAAGCCCATAAGATTTATATCTAGCATAGAGGCAGAGATATTTCTAGAGAAATTGCTATAATTCAATGCTGTAATTATTCTCAGAATATATGTAACATTCAGATAGGATGTTAAACCCAACTCCAGTTGAGGGTGAGAAAAAGGTGATTTACAGGTAGAACCAGCAAAATGTTCCAGTTGTTTAAAGCAGCAAGAACGCTGGAACTGAAAGTCTTGAGTGTGTTCAGTGAATATCACCTAACTAGCTCTAGCCTATTGGATCTCCTTCCTTTAAACAAAACTAGGTCTTGATGTAGAGGCTAAACATTGCCTAACACTCATAGGGAAATTATGTGCTCTCAATAAGCAAATGACTGTATATGTTTCAAATTTGGGAAGTGAGACATGGGTGCTTAGTTTGCTGAGGTACCACTGAGCAACCTGTTGACCGGATTTTCACCTTTTAGGTTTTCATTTTCAGTTAACATCTGGCATTCTTGGATAAGGTTTGCAAATCTTGCTGTGCAGTTCTTGATCCATGCTGACACCAAGGTTTTGGGTAGTATCACAGCAAAGCTAATTGGAAAATACAACCCATTTATTTAGTATTACATTTATATCCCACCTTTCCTTCAAGGAGTTCAAGGTGGTTCTCAGGTGACTCCCCACTTAGGTGAGGGTTACATTCTGAGGTCCCATGCAACTCGATGTGCGTAAGAGGGGGGAAGCCTTGCATGGCTCAAGAAAGGTATTAGAACCTAGGTCTCACAGGTCCTAATGCATCACTCTGCACAAGAATGACTTATGAGATCTGTGAACTGAGCTCAGGATGTATTTACTGGATACCACCAAGCTATTTTCATATGAGTTGGGGCTTTAGAAATACTCTTATAAACAAAGAAATGAGTGGCCCCGTGTGAGAGAGTAAAAGCCCAGCCAGGAAGCAGCTTGACCTAGCAATGCAAACCCTGCACGAAGCATAGATCTGACAGCCCATACACTTAAATAACCACTCCCAAAAGTTGCGGACTATTCATCTGCAGAGTGAGCTGTATAGTACATGATATTCCTGTACAGAACTTTGAGATGGAACTTCAAGAAATCTTGTAGAAAACCTTGTTTCCACTACAAATTTAATCTCACTTTGGTCTGTTTCTATGCTACAGTTGACATGAGATGATTTTCACAGCCATTGCTAGAACAAGGTGCACAGGTTCATTTGATATGGAAAAGTTGTTTCAAAGTTATATGCTTTTTGAACATCCCACAAAGGGAAATTTATATTTCAGAGAGCAAAGAAGGAAATGTGAAAAGAAAAATGTGCTTGTTGTGTGTCCTTTAGGGGGTTAATTTCAAAGCATCAAGAACACAGTCACTGTTTTACTTTTTTCTGATTATTGCAATAACTATAGAAGGCTTTTATTTAATGAATGCATCTGAACACTTTGAATATTTGCAGACTGTGTGAAGTGTTAAATGGGGAGGGGGGTATTTTGAAGCATTGAACAATTCCTCCTTTCCCCATTCTTTATAGAATGTGTGGGAAAGACCTTAGAAAATGAAAAGAAAGCAAGCTGAGCATAGGCTGGCAAAGACAGCACCACCTGAGTGGGCAGAAACAGCACTGTGGATTTAGTTTGACAGATAAGAGCAAGTTGGGAGGCTTGGCAGTTGTAAGAATAATGTCAGCCCTTGCACAATAAGGTGACAGAGAACACGATGTTTAAGCCAGACACCATCTCTCAGCCTAACCTAATTTACAGGGTTGTTTATGAGGATAAAGGAGTTAAGGTGGGGGGACGGGTATTTTAAAAAAAATATGATGAAAGAGAACCTGATGTAAGAAAATGTGATGAAAGAGAGAATGACAGTGACTTCGGTAAAAAAAAATTATACTTGAGGAGCCATTATATGAAAAAGCACCCGCATGGGAAATAATATTTACCTGAAATATTGTTAGTCAAAAAAATTACATGTTTTGAAGACTTGCCACATGACTTGTCTAAGAATAGCAGAGAGTAGCTGAACCGCTGAGACCATTGCCCTAGGCTTCAAATGGCAGCCTGACAGGAAGCACAAATATCACAGCCAGAGGCTCACAGCATCTCTTTTTTGTTCAGCCGGGGGAACCTCAACATTTAACAACAGAAGCCACAAAAAGCTGCAGAAAATGCAGACATATTGGTTCGTAGTGGTACAGCATATAAATGAATTGCAAGTATTTTCCTGTTTCATGCCTGAGGTACTTTGGGCTTCCAGACCAATAGCAGCTATATTGTTAATAGCACCTGACTCACAAAAACAGGTGGTTTCTTGGATGATTTAGCTCCTGTCTGGTGTTTTTAAAGGTAATTGGTGAACTCAAGCAGTCAACATGACTGCTGCTGCTGAATGACAGAAGGCTAATGGAGATCAAGAAATCAACAAAGTGTGAATCACCTGTATTTTGTTTCTTTCCTTACTGACATAATGTCATTGGTGTCTCTTGTTTTAAATGGAAGGAACAAGAGTGGTTTGAGGTTACTGGCCATGTCAGTTTATAAATCTCCTGCAGGCCTCCCCCTGTGTTAACTCGTGGCCAAGACATTTTTAAAGTGCTGTGGAGAGACTTGTGGCAGGTTATTTTTGGTGTTTTAATCCTCCCACAGTCTGTTTCAGAAACATTTAATTACATATTTGTTGAGAGATGAGGTAGCTGTTCATATTGTTTATGTATTTTTGCATCTGTTTTTATCCAGTTCACAGCTTCTGTTTATTTTAATTCTGCTTTATTTGGCAGCTAAAGAATTGCTTAAATTTGTGGAACTCTGATTTACATGTTCAGGAAAAGTAGGTGGCACAGCTCACTTGAGATTCTTCCGCTTCAGAATGCAAGCAAAGAGTTATTCAGGCAGTCACATATAGGCTGCAAATGTATGGAAAGACGCAGAGCCTGCCCAAAGAAAACTAGCATGTCAGAGAGCAGGGTTTCAGAAAAATCTTCTCCTTTAAAGTATTTAGGTTTTTTTAGAAAAATCAAAATGAAAGGCCACCTAAATTTTTTTTTAAGGTTTTGCAGTCGGGCAAAGCATAAAAAAAGAAAAAACAACTGTTAAGTCTCACCTTTTGAATGCATGGGGAGGAAGAATTGGCAATTGAGCTGAAGCAAAGAATAGCCTCCACACCTCAAAAGGAAAAGGTTAAGAACATAAGCAGAGCCCTGACTGATCTGGCCAAAGGCCCCTCTAGTCCAGTCTCCTGTCCTCACAGGAGCCACCCAGATGCCCATGTTGGCATTTGCATGGTCTCCAACTGCCCTGAAAATGCTAGGTAGGACCTTCATGAAAACCCTTAAGCCGTCATGGCCTCTCACCTTGTCATGCAGAGTCCCAAATTCCCAGTTGCAAGCCATCCCTCCCCCTCCTTGTAAAAAACCCCCCACCCAAATCTTTCCCCACCTTTTCATTCATTGCTTCTTCCATCTCCTGGCCAGGGAAAGAGAGAAGCAGCAACCTATTTCAGGTTCTCATTTGCACAGATTTACCAGCTGCTTAGCAACACTGCACACAATGGGGAGGGTCTGCTCTGCGTCCAAACCTCTTAGGTCCCGGCCCAATTGGTTTGCATTGCTGCCTCACCTTTCCTTGCCAGTTTCATTTGGGAACCTCAAGTGTCACTGAGGTGTGTTGTGGGCTTTTCCTCTTTGGGTCCTTCTTTGAAAAAGATGCAAGAGTTCTGATCCTGCAGCTTGTCCCTCTAGTCCCGGACTAGATTCCCGGAGTGTAGGGGCATTTGGGGAGGTGGGGAGGGGTCTTCCGGAACAAAAATGCCTCCCTCCAAAGCCCTTTCCTGCCTGGATTCTCACTTGGATGGGAAAAAGACATTGATTTCTCCCATGAGCTGAATTGGTGGAGCCTTCTGAAATCTGACGAGTCTCCCCATTTTGTGCATTTGGGTGAAGGAAAGTCCCAGAGTACAGTGGTACCTCGGGTTACAGATGCTTCAGGTTACAGACGCTTCAGGTTACAGACTCTGCAAACCCAGAAATAGTACCTCTGGTTAAGAACTTTGCTTCCAGATGAGAGCAGAAATCGCGCGGCGGCAGCAAGAGCCCCATTAGCTAAAGTGGCGCTTCAGGTGAAGAACAGTTTCAGGTTAAGAACAGACCTCCAGAATGAATTAAGTTCTTAACCTGAGGTACCACTGTAGCTAGGGGAGGGGATGCCAGGAGTGGGGGTGTCTTTGCAGCTGATTCAGCCAGGATCCACCCCAGCAGCAGCGTTCTGTAGTTGCTTACACATTCCTAAGTTGCTCAGAAGTTTGAAACACTAAAAAAAGGAAATTTGCATATCTCTGAACCATCGGAGCCAACTCCTAGAGGCCAAGGTCCCTTCGCAACACCCCCAATAAAATATTTAAGGGTGCCAGCCCCCCCCCCCGGTTGATGGGCATTGCCATTCAAATGCTGTGTGTGTGCGCCATGTCATGTCTTGTGCTCAACTATGTGTAGTGGCCCTTACCCCTGGGGGCCCCCAAGATTGGCACCGCTGCCCTGAATTCAAAAGTGTATATGTCCCTGGACTCCAAAATAAACATTGGGACACTCCATATCATGGTGGTTCAAATTTATCATGCTTCTAAAATACTCATAAGTGCATTATGTCATTGCATAGTCTACACACAGTGGTACCTTGGTTTAAGGACAGCTTAGTTTATGAATAACTTGGATTAAGAATGCTGCAAACCCAGAAGTAGGTGTTTTGGTTTCTGAACTTTGCCTTGGAAGCAGAACAAGTTTTACTTCCTGTTGAGTGTGTCCCATTTGTAAATTGAGACACCACTGCTATGGGAAAGCACGCCTTGGTTTAAGAAAGCTTTGGTTTAAGAACGGACTTCCGGAACGGATTCAGTTCGTAAACCAATGTACCACTATATATAGTTAGTTGCATTGATTTGGGGTTTTCTTTTCCTCTCAGCCTTCCCTAAACACAATATATAAATTCAAATATTTCTGTGCTTAAAAAACTGCTGTTTTGTCCTCTAATAACTTGTATTTGACCAGAATGTAATGCTGAAGCAGTGATACAGATGTAGAATAGAATGTCCCTATTTTCATTTGGGGAATGTTGGAGGCTCTGCATTTGGCAGAATACTGTCTCCAACAGTGGAGATAGAACACAGCCTTTGCAGCTTGTAGCCATTGATAACCCTGTCCTCTGCAAATTTGTTTAATCCTTTTAAAAAACCACCTTGTTTTTTACGTAAAAACCAGAGCGCTAGTGAACCTGGCTCTTTAAAACAGAATATTGTTGTCTCCTTTCACTATTTCACCCAGCTGTAAATGAAACTATTTTGAGACCTTGTTATGCAAAAGGAATGGAGATTGGACGTGGGTTGGGTTATAAACTTGAAGTTCAGCAGGAAGTTTTACTGAGCTTTCCTCTTTCATTTGTAGATGGAAATGTGGTGAGCAATATTAGACAGATGCAATCCTCGGAGACCAAGCAAGAGGCCATCCAGAGGCCACCACAAGGAAGGTTACTCAGGCTATTTTCACATAAAAAGATTTTATCTCCAAACACAAAAAGATTTTAAAATAACATATTGCCCCAAGCCCCCACAAACCCCATATTTGAACTGGTGTCCTCGTGGTCAGGTTTGAAGTCACTCCTCTAGAGAAGGGTGTGAGGCTGACTTCAAGGTCCACTCTGTCTCCCAGAGAGGGAAGGGAACACCACAAACAGTGGAGTCCAGTCAGGGTTTGGAAAGCCTCTGGAAGGTGGAACACCTACAATTCCTCCATTCGCACTTCATCCCTGCCTCTGTGGGCTTCATATTCATGGCAGAAGATACCAAGAGTTCAAGCAGTTTAAAAATACCCAGATTTCCAGTCTCATCACATCCGTTTCAGCTGATATAAGTGTGGAGGGAGATGTTGTTGTTGTTGTTGTTGTTGTTGTTTAGTCGTTTAGTCGTGTCCGACTCTTCGTGACCCCATGGACCAGAGAACGCCAGGCACTTCTGTCTTCCACTGCCTCCCGCAGTTTGCTCAAACTCATGCTGGTAACCTCGAAAACACTATCCAACCATCTCGTCCTCTGCCGTCCCCTTCTCCTTGTGCCCTCCATCTTTCCCAACATCAGGGTCTTCTCCAGGGAGTCTTCTCTTCTCATGAGGTGGCCAAAGTACTGGAGCCTCAGCTTCACAATCTGTCCTTCCAGTGAGCACTCAGGGTTGATTTCCTTCAGTATGGAGAGGTTTGATCTTCTTGCAGTCCATGGGACTCTCAAGAGTCTCCTCCAGCACCATAATTCAAAAGCATCAATTCTTCGGCGATCAGCCTTCTTTATGGTCCAGCTCTCACTTCCATACATCACTAGTGGAGGGAGATGCTAGCATTCAATATAGTGAATGTTCTGGGGACTCACTAGGCATGCACTGTTATGCTTCTATGGGGGGGGGGGGGAGATGATCTTTGGCAACTTTACCTGGCAGGGGAACACTTAAAGGAACTGCTTCTCTGATCGCTGTGCAAGAGTGCCGTGCTTATCGTTCAGAGCAAAGTCACAAATAAACCCATTGTCTTGGGGCACGTGCAGACTTCCAGCTAAACTGGACTTCTCGGTGACACACCAGCTTAGCTCCCAGATGTCCATTGCCCACTCTTAAGGTTCTAAACTTGGCAGGATATGCAAGAGGAAGAAACTGCTGCAGCCTCAAAAGAATGAGGAGGAGCAATTTGCAAGAGGGGTGTTCAGAGCAATAGGTCCTTATCTCACCTATTGCTAGCTCTCCTCCTTTTGAAAACCACAACTGAGGTCAGCTTTGAGGTGATGGGGACTATTCTTGGCCCCAGCTCTCAAAACTGTAGATCCAGGGGTGAGGTCAAGTACTACCCTCATACAGTGTTACCAGAGCCTCCTCTTTGTTTTCGCCACAAGGGAAACCATTCACTTCTATGGGAGATAGTAAAGGTAAAGGGACCCCTGACCATTAGGTCCAGTTGTGACCGACTCTGGGGTTGCGGCGCTCATCTCGCTTTACTGGCTGAGAGAGCCGGTGAACGGCTTCCAGGTCATGTGGCCAGCATGACTAAGCCGCTTCTGGCGAACCAGAGCAGAGCGGGATTTATCTACTATTTATCTACTTGTACTTTGACGTGCTTTCGAACTGCTAGGTGGGCAGGAGCAGGGACCGAGCAATGGGAGCTCACCCCGTCACAGGGATTCGAACCGCCGACCTTCTGATAGGCAAGTCCTAGGCTCTGTGGTTTAACCCACAGCGCCACCTGCGTCCCATGGGAGATAGTAAATGCCCCTAATTAGACATTCATTCATGTGTCTCTGTCTCTGAAGAAGGAAGAGACAACAGAATGTTACCTGGAACAGTAGATCCAACAGGCAGGAAGGTTAGTTGTAGTCCACTGGTTGAGACTTGGTGGGTACTGAACACATTTTTATGATTCCTTTTATTAAAATAATTCAGAACTGTTTGTCATAATCTATTATACAAAGAAGTCTTAAGAGAAACAATGGCATTTCCTATTTTAAATAGACCCTGATTTGTTTTGCTGACAGCCTTTCAACTTTATGTTTTGAGGCAGCAGAAACTGGACTAATAAAAAGTACCATGTTTTATTTTGTTGTTGTTTTTTAAGGATCAATACATCAGTAAGTCTATTCCATGATGAGCTAAGGTGGGGGAAGCAATGAGCCAAAAAGTCCTGGGGAAAATGAATAATAAAAAGACTTTGCATTTATTTCCCTTTCTGGGGATCATTTGGATAATCTCCAGTGTACTATGTCCAACAAACACAAATGAAAATATGGATGCAAACCAAAATGCGTTACTTGACCTTGCTTGAGTATGTTTCAGATTGGACGTTTCCAACAACAAATGTCATACAGACAATCTGAGAACAAATTTACAGAGCTACAAAATAATCATTAGCTGGATTCAAAGCAAAGTGAACATATCATTTTTAAAAATATTGTCACTCCACCTCTTTGAATAAATTCCAAAAATGCTTTTTAATTTTGCCTGGTATTGTTCAGTGATTATGACCTATTGGAGATATAATCATGGCTGCCTCCCAACTGTGAAACAGGATATATAGCCTTTGAATACATACTTCCTCCGCATCTGCCAGTTTTTGCCCAGCTCCAGATCAGGTTTGGATATCTGGTGGTGGACCTCTTTGCAACAAACCAGAATTTCCAGCTTCCAAGATATGTCATAAAGTACCACATGGAGGTACCACAAGGGCGCCAATGTAGCCCAAAGAGCTACTGTACATTTTTCTCCTGCTCCTCTCCTGGGATGAATGCTCTGGAACCTATATTCAGATGGTCCTGCTGGCACCCTACTGGCCTCATTGGCCATGGTTTTCAAAGCTCCTCCAGCTCTCAGTGGAAAAGCCATGGGTGCTACCCATTTGGCAGTTTGGCATCCGA